>NC_067286.1:49604384-49916149 GCF_020740795.1 Apus apus | reverse complement strand
TTTAATAGAAAAAAATATATGGTTTTATATAAAGAGATGTCATCTCTCTTCTATGTGTTTCACATGAATAATCATGAAAAACTAGAAACAAATCTGGTTTTGAGAAGATAGCACTCTTTAATGAAAAACTTTAATCATTTTTATGCATACCAGTTTGAAGAACTGCTTCAAACTCTTCTAAAATCTTTTTTTCAGTGTTAGAAAAATGCTGGTTGTATCTTAACATCTGGCTGCTAAACCAGGATTTTTTGAGAACAATTGAAGTGTTTGGAGGGTAGCGTGGAGGACTTACTTCCAAACCTTGAAGGCTGCATAGAATTTATTTTTTCTACCCCCAGTACAGGAACTAAGTTGTGAGGAGAGGGGAATACTTTGTGCTGACACTTATCCTCCATTTACCAATGTAAATTTTGTGACATTGGAACCAGTTGTAGTTGCAGTGTTGGGTTTTCACATTCTCTGTAATGCAAATGTCTTTTCACACAGTTTTTCCTGTCTGATCCATCTAATTTTTATGAGCTTTCATTATGGACATCTGGTCATGATAATATGTAAGGCTTGTAAAGCTGGTAAAGGATTGGATGCCAGGACTTACATATTCAGAGATCTGGATTTGTCTTGTGTTACGCACATTTTCCTGAGGCCAGAAAGACCACAAAGAAATACCACTCATTGTCAACAGCAGCAAGAAGTGACATGAGAAAGTTTTGCAACAGGATAAATACCCCAAATTATACATTATTTCCTTTTGGAAACATTTTTAAAAATTATTTCAATATGGCTGCACAAAACAACATCATTTTAACAGGTTTATGTTGGCTTACAGCTTGTGTAATTCTTATTTTTTTTAGAATGCTCTGTATGTAGTTACATACTGGTATTATGGTCTTGTGATTATAGAATTCCACTAGAAGTATGAACTCTATGCCAACAACAAAAAAAAAGAATTCTTGGCCTGTAGAATTCATGAGGGAACATTCAGTTGTTACTTAATATATCCTGCCTCCACCTCAAATCATGAAATTCCTACATCCTAAGGAGTTTACAAAGAAGGCTGTGTTTGTGGCTCGTTCTAGCAGAAGCTGGAAAAATGGTGTATGTCTTTATGATTTGTATCATATGTGTGCTATCCCATGTGGTTTAATGATGCTCCCAGGAACATATGTAAATCGAACTGTTCTTGGCAGAAGGCTTCTTAACACACAAAAAAAGCCCAGTGAGCCCGACGTTAGATTTTTTTTTTTTCCTTCAGGAATTACATGTAACCGTTACAATCAAACTTACTGTCTCTCAGTTCAAAAAGTAATCTCTGTTCTCCCCATTCTGCTCTGTGTTATCCCTCCAGTTCCCAACCTGCTGATAGTGAAGGAGATGATCAAGCGGCTGCAGGAGCTGCGCCACACTGAGCAGGTGCAGAGGGCGTACGCTCTGAACTGCGGGGAGGGCGCCACGGTCAGTTACGAGATTCAGATTCGTGTGCTGCGGGAATTCGGACTTTCTGATGCTGCTGCTGAACTTCTGCAGGTGTGAAAAACTGCTGTCTAAGAGACCACAGATGCTTTGATTCTCTTCTGCTTATGAATTGACCTGCATGTCATTTGCAATAAGATGATGAGTTTGTGTGTGCACCTGCAGGCGCAAAAATGCTTTGAAATGCCTGCATAATTTTAGAACTGTCTGGGTGCAAATTGCTGTGAGATTGTTGCATTTGATGTGTGTGATTTTATAAATGTGTACGTGCAAGGTGTAAATGTTTTTCTCAAGAGTTCTTGCCATTCAGGGTGCTCTTAGTGGCATGTATTTCGGGGATAAATAAAAAATCTGCCGAAGAGGCAGTTGATGAGAACAGTCAAACCATAAACAGAAGTCAAGGTTCTGATTTATTCTTGAATCAAAGAGGAAGAAAAACAGCTAACTGGTACAGTAGATTTGCACAGTACATATCAGGTCTGGGAAATCTGAAATCCCACTTCTTTTTGTATGCTGCTCTTAAAGCAAATGCATCTGTTGGTCACATTAATCAGTGAACCTGATGCTTCTTGTTTTGTTTTTTAAAAAAGTAAATATCTCAATTCTGTGCTAGCTGTAATCACCTTGAGAGCTGGTGAGGTTTTAGGTGGCACAACTGGCCTGTTACAATACTAGCAGATTTCTAGTTCTAGTGCATGTTAGTTAAGGAGACTTTTCTAGATGCCTTCTTACTTTGTTTTGATATGTGCTGGGTTTTTACCTTTGCAGAATCCTCACAAATTCTTTCCCGATGAGCGATTTGGGGACGAAAGCCCATTGCTGACAGTGAGACAGTCCGGGCGATGTCGTGTTAACAGCACTCCCGCTGTAGAAACCATGTTTACAGAACTGGACTCTTTTGTGGCCTTCCATCCACCACTGCCCCCTCCTCCACCTCCGTACCACCCACCAGCAACTCCTATTCATAACCAGTTCAAAGTGGGCTGGAAACAAAGGGTGCCAAGTCAACATCCCTCCCGTTCCTTCTCTTACCCGTGTAATCACTCACTGTTCCACACCCGAACCGCTCCCAAAGCTGCCCCACCTGTCTACTTGCCCAGTGTTAAAGCAGCACCTCCTGATTGCACTAACACTACAGGTCTGGGGAGGCAAACAGTGGCTGCAGCAGCAGCAGTGATGGCAGCTGAGAAGCAAGTGGTAAGTACTATGATTTCTCCTCCCTATCTCTGGCCGCTCAGAGTAGCTTATAGAGAGGAGCCAGAGGGAATTCTTATGACAAAGTAACTTGGCTTTGTTAAATAAGAGAGCATCTTCATAGGTTAGGAGAAGAATTTTCTACCAGAGGGGCTGTCAGTCTTCTGCATCTCAAAGGCATGCCCTTATCCCTGGAAGAATAAGTGTTCAGGGGCAGGAGCATTCTGGAGGGGCAAGTGGGTATCACAGATCTTCTGAAATAATATCATTTGCTCTACATTAAAAAAAAAAACAAAACATAAATCAACTTCAGTAGTGGACTGCATGCTGTAATTCACAGGTAGAAATACTGATGATATTTTGACTATTCACAGGTAAATAGTCCTGAAGTAAACAGATACTTATTAAAGGGAGCCTGTGGAGAATGTGAAGGCCTCACAGCTGTGAAAAAGATTTTTAAATTAATAGGCAAGCAGAAATTGGTAATTGCAAAGAAAAGGGGTTTGTTACAGCATTTAAAGGCATTCATTAAAGTTGCTGAACTACAATATGATGCAAGGAAAAGAATGAACTATAACATACTGGGCAAAGACATAGATTTGTGAAGTACATGAAATGCTAAATAAAGAATTTGGTAATTTATTTCTGCAGTGAAGAAAACTGTTTCAGTGCACAGTTGTGTCATACTGAAAGCCTGCTCATTAGATGCAGATTTAATCTCCAGTTCTGGGTGGAAACTGCACCTCTTCTTATATTTTAGGTTAAAATACTTAAATTCAAAGTAGAGCTGCTTGCCGTTGTTTGTTCAGGCGTGGGTTTTGTAGCGTGTCTCTCTCTCTTGAGCAATACTGATTTCACTAAGGAAACCATATAGTGATCTTTTCCACATTACAAATGTTTCTGCTAGAATGCAAGGAGAAACATAGCCTCCATATAAGTGACATCTGTGTTCTGTATTCTTTCTGTAATTTGTGAGTTACTAGCAATCAACAGTTACTCAAATTGCTTTCTTTTGAAATGATAAATACAAGTAGAAATGTCAAGTCTTCTGTCTGGCAGAGTGAAGGTGCTTGTCGCATTGCAGGGCTGCATGTGGGTGTAGGTGACAGGAATACCTCCCTGGAACTTCCATCCACTCTGGCTCTCGCCAGCACTGACTAATGCTTCCCCCCAAGCCCTGAGGCTGTTGTGCATACACGTATATGTGCTTGCAATTAACTTTAAAATATGAAATGCAAGCAGAGCCATTGCATCTGTAGTGACAAAAAGATGTTTCATGGCTTCTCTGCTCCTCAACCTTGTGCTGTAACAAACCATTTAAGTTCTACTCACAGTTCCTTGTTTAGTTTGGTAATTGCGAGTGGCTTAAAGCAGACTTACTTCTGAGAATTTAAGAGTACATTGTAATTTACTGCATATTCAAGACAAGATGAGTTTAAGAAGGAGGTATTATTATGTCACAAGAGCTTCATGAATGGAAGAAGTCATAAGCTAGCAGCAAGGTGAAGGTTGGAGGTTACGTGTGTTCTTTGAACAGTGTAGGAAACATGCAGGCTGAGGTTGGTCTAGGCAAAGGTCGATTGGGAAAATGCCATCTTGAGTTACAGTCTTAAATACAGTTTGTGTTTAGGTTTTGCTTTATTTCCATGGGCAAATTTCTTTTCTCTTCCAGTGTACTCAGCCCTTGCTGAATGAACTGATGCCAGATATCGCAATGGGTGTGTCAGCCATGTCCTTAAAAGACAGAAGGTTACCAGAGCTCACAGTCGACACAGAATTAAGCCAGACGGTTACAGAGGTAGGGCCTGGTCCACCCCAGCACATTTCATGTATTCAGAACAGACACATGCCCACTTCTCGAAAGAAACATGCAATAGAGCAGAAAGTAGATGCTCGAGAAAATCAGCAGGAGTACCCCGACTTCTATGACTTCTCTAATGCTGCATGCAGACCCTCGACTCCAGCACCCAACAGACACAGTCCTTCGCCTTCACAAGGCATATATTTTGGCCCAGATTTGTATAGCTACAATAAGGCATCACCAAGTGGCTTAAAGTCAGCCTATCTACCTTCCCAGATATCTCCTAAAAAGCAAGAGGACTCTAGGAGGGAATACCTGCTCTCCCAAGATGGGCATCAACACAGACAAAAGAATGAGCCAGTGCACCTCGATGTCTTAGAACAACCTCCCCAGCGACTGGACTTGGCATTGGCTACCCAGGAAAATGCTGGTAACGGCCCAGTTCACATCAGGGGAAGAACAAAAATGGAAGCTGATCTAACCTATGGGCTAACCTCCAACAGACCTTCGCTCTCTGCCTACACCCCTGAAATGCCAGAAGAGAGACCCAGTAGGAGACTGGCAGAGGATGAGCCATTGGAACATGGAGCACAGAGAAATGCAGATTTGGAAAGGGAAGATGCAGTAAGCAGAGGAAGGAGGTCTCCAAACAAACCAGACTTCCTGTATAAGAAATCTGCCCTATGAAAGCAACCTCCAGTATTTCTCTGTGCCTAAGAGTTGTAAACATCCCATTCTTGGCAAATTTTGGCCTGACTTCTTGTCAGACAAATTAATTCATGCCAGCAGATGAATTCAGCTTCACTCACTTCTTTTGTACATACATGGCTTTATTAGAGATGGCATGTTACCAGTTCATTTTTAATGCTGCTTCTGGTTTTATTTTGTGGGAAATTTTTTTCAGCAAATTTAATTAAGCCTTTTAAAAGAAAAAAAAAAAAAAAAAGCTGGTACCTTTTTTCTACAACCTGGTAGCCTTTTGCACCTGTACATCTATTTTAGTGTATTAGTTTTGTACTAATATGTTGAACTTTATTGTCACATTTAAAGGACTGTATTTTCATACTTTTGCATTTTCCCTTTCACTTGCCAATTCCCTATGTGCATTGGGTTGCACATGATGAAATGTATTTTCTTATGAGATAGTAACAATGTGTTTATTTTTTAATTATAGGAATTCCAAAGAACAGCACATTAAAATACTACATTTTTGTTAGAATTTTTGTTTAGATCTAAAATCTTCCTGATTTTTTTTTTTATTATTATTACAGCAAGAACCCAGTCTAATGTTTTGTTTGAAAAGTTTTGGCAGCTGGTCTTATCCTTACATAGCAAGCCCACTTCAAGAATTATATTTGGGTTTTTAATAGTCCAGGGGGATACTTAAGAGTCCAAATTCCAGTGAAATTCACTGGGATCTGCCAGTCTGATTCTTTTTGCTTTCTGGTTTAGCTGTAACGATGGAAAACTCCATGATCACCCAGAAGCACTTATTAGCCAGACTAGAATTATTTATTTGTCCATGCAGAAATAAATCTAGAAATACTGTAAAAATAATAGTAATAACTTGTTCTTCCAGCTACCCATATGTGGGGGCAAGTGAAGACTGGAGTCGAGGATATGTACTAAGTTCTGGAGTATCAGGAAGATGACATTGTATCTTTGCTGTTGCCTCCATGGTGACCTCCCACTTGAGAAGGGTTCTCTCTCCAACAGAGGTGCTGAGGTGACTGCTCATCACCTTCCGTTCTCCTGCCTATGATTAAAAAAGGGCTTCACTCTTAGTGGTGTCATTCAGTGTTCCTGACCTGAAGTGTTGCTGACTTTGTCATTGCAGCTGTTCCATTAACAAAATCAAGGTGAAGAGCATCTGCTCTAGGATCATGAAATGTGCAAAGCTTTAGCACTCTTAAATTCCACTCCCATGTCCTGACTTTGTGTTTTTAAAGCACAGATATGTGATTGACCTGTTCCCATGATGGTGACCTGGGCTGGCTCCCTGCCGCTGGCTGGGGTTTAGCAGTGTACCAGCTGTCATGGTTATTATCATTATTAAGTGCGTCCTTAATACTCACCATGCAGTTTTTACCACACTTCCGTTGCATTTAGGATAGGGATCTGAGACCACTGCAGTGTAGTGATTACTGGTAAAGGCCTGTTTGGGGTTTTTAAATGCAGTTTCTATAATGAAGAATTTCCTGGTAGTAGAAAACTTTAATCCCAAGTGTGACGTAAGGACTACTGCAAGGTTAGGTTGAGTTATTTTCTGCAGTTCAAAATATTTAATACTATTTAAACAGAAATCCTGCTGCAGCTTTACTTTTAGTTGGTGATATAACCTGCTTCATTAAAGTATGCAAGGCCCGGTAGCAACACCACGATGTTAGTGAAATATATTCAATATTGTATTTCCAAACTACCAAATAGCATCTAGATAAAATAAGATGTGGATGTTTGAACCAGTAAGTCCTAATGTCTCCTGCATACAGATCTACAGGCCTCCTGCTTCTATGAAAGTTCTGCAGACACTCCTTCTGAGATGCAGCCACAGAAGCATAGGATTGGAGGAGAAATTTGGCTAAGCTGCACAGGTGCTGTGTGTTGTGGGTGAGGGGAGATCTTTTTTTTCCCCTCTGTCAGCCTTTTTAATTTGTGTTGTTTTTTTTACCACAGACCAGACTCTTGGTGGTCCTGGCCTCATCACCAATATGTAGTATTTCCATAGGACTGCAGTGTACAACATTGTTAAATGACAGATGATGTCAGTATGGGGACAGTGCTGCTGCAGGTTAGGGACTGGGGTCCATTGGGTTTCCTCTGAAGATCTGAGCCCAGTACTGTCTGCCTGCAGGGCTTAAACCAGACACTCAGTTCTCATGTTCACCAGCATTATAAGCATTAACCTCCATCACACACAAAACCCCCAAAACTCACTGCACTTGTGTCATACATATGTTGGCAGCCTAATTACTAAAAACTCAGAGCTGTCCTCAGAAGTCCTACTGTTCTGAATAATTTATTTTTACCTAAAATCAATTTACTGTGAGAAAATTATTTTAGTTACCACAGTTGGATGTGGCACTGTGTGCCTGGACAGAGATGGGGCTGAAATCTACAGATGTAACTTTTAAGCTTGAAATTTGTGGGGACGCAGCACATGAAGACTGAGAAGTTTTGAGCTTATGACTTGAGGGAAATCATTAAATGCTTTGGCTTTGGAATAAGCTGGTAAGAAATGCCTCTGCGGGGACAGGTCTGCATTTTAGATTACAAAATTGCTTCTGAAGCCTCAGAAGCTGAGCAGTATTAAAAAGATAATAGTGTTTAGATGTAGGTATGAAATAAAAGACAAGCCCTTCTGAGGCCACAAAGACAATCAGGCCATGTAGACAATCTGCATTTTCACTTATATGTTTAGAGTTGAGAAGATAGCAGCTAACAGCAGCCGATTCTGAAGTGGGAAGGAATGGTTTGTCAGATTACTGGAACTCTATTTTTTTGTACTCCAGTGTAGGATTTACTAAGCTTACTTGGTTGGATGTGCAGAGGGAGGGGAGAGAGACCATCTTTATTCTCCATGGCAGCGTTATTCAGCAGCTGGTGTTCATACTACACATACCTGTGCTACCTGCTACTTCTTGTTCTCTGTCTACTGAAACTTTGGTGCAGAAGCTCCGTGTTTACATGAAGCACTTTCTGATTAGGCTGGAAATTAACATCTTTTCCTCCTGTAAATTTGATGGATATAACAGATTACTGACTGTATTTTCCTTGAGAAATAGAGGTATGAACATTATGTTTTCTTGAATGAGGAAGACTCACGCTCCTTGTTCTATTAAAGAGAGAGCTCAGATTTTCATTTAGTGAGCAACCATGCAAAAACTTACTCCCTTTCCCCCTCCTCTTTTCCTTAATATATGGATGAATAACTTAATTCCTGAAACATTATTCCTTTGAAATGTTTTGTTGTTCCACAGTTACTGTAGTTGTGTGTTAATAACTGCTGTGTTGACTGGCAGTTTCTTGATGTATTTTTCCTGTTCTTGAGGAGTGTAATTTCTGAAAGTTGAGGCTGTGGCCCCTTGTAAGCCTTGTTTTTTGGTCCTGGTATGTCCCAAATGTTTGTCTTATAGGTTTATTTGGTTTGGGTTTTGTGGGGTTTTTTGGGGGGTTGGTTTTTGGTTGGTTGGTTTGGCTTTTTGTGGGGTTTTTTTGAAAGAATACTCATGCTGTTTGAGGCCCTGTTCTAATAGTTGTATGCTTCTGTGGTAGAGGTGGTGCTGAGCTCTGCTGAATGCAGGGAACAGCTGGGAGAGAAAACTGTAAAACCGTATTTGGGGTTTCTGTAATTATCTGTACTGCCAGAGGTAGCCCTGCCTTTGGCAATGTTACGGTTTTGTTTCTTGTCTTTGTGTTGTTACTGGTATAAAGTCAAGTGCCTTCAATGCTAAAGGCTCAGAAAATTTTCTTAAACTGACTTCGTGTCCTATGCAAGTGTTTTTTCTACAACCTGCATAACCAGTACTTTGTAAAACTTGTTTACGCTTCAATTGTACATAGTGTTTTTTAAAAAAAATAGTATTTTTATTTAGGTACCTCCAGACTTGAATTCTAGTCTTGTGTGATGCATTGTAAAACAATACATTTCTCTTTTGAGTACCATTACAGTTGTAAAAAGGTTTTCACTGGTTCTATTTTTCTACTGTTGCTGAGAAGCATGTAACACTGACTTTACCCTACGTATAGTTGGCATTTCAAATAAATGGCTTGTATAGAAGGTGCTTGTGTGACTTCTTCCCATTAGCTCTCACCAGCTGACCCACCTGGCTCCAGCCTCACTGGGACCGATGGCCAGGGGGAAGGGAGTGGTTTAATGCCAGCCCTTAAACAGTAAAGGCTCTTAAAACTGACAAGGCTTGTTGTTCCCTCTGGAAAACAAAACAAAACAGCACACTAATGCTTTGAACATCATAGCTGTGTTAGAAACCAGTGTAAAAAGAGGAATTCAAAATTAGTGGCACTGTCGAAGCAGCTTATTAAAAAGGAGAAGCACTTCAGTGAAATGGTTCAGTGAGTTCATCTGGCTAGAGCTTAAGTCACTGTGACTATTCACTATTACAGGCAATGGGATTACTCAGTCGGGGCATTGGGGCTTAGCCCTTCATCTAGAAGCGTTTATTTTCCCAGCAGAGCAGCTAGACAAAGGCACTCATTAAGTTCCCAACATTCTCGAATTGCTGTTCTCCTCCATCAGCTGAATATTCATTACATCTTTCTCACTGAAACAAGTGTTTCCCTACTTCAAAGAGATGACTCAAGTTTAGCAGTGTCCTCCAGTAGCAGAAAGATGTGACTGGTCTCCATGTACAAGCAAAATACTGTGGGTTATGTCCCCACAGAAAGTGGGGTGGGAAAAGAAGAATACTGTAAGGGCTTAAATGTTAATTATTGACACCGTTCCCACACTCAGGAACATGAGCTTTAGGAATAACTTCCTCAAACTAGACAAATTTGACACTTATTGTTGCAGGCTTTTTGTTCGTTTTTGTTCCAAATCTAAGGCAGGGTGCCTTTTCACTAGGAAAGCTGTTGGGAAGGAAGCACAAATGCTTTGAAGCAGCTAGGAAAGGGAATTGTTAGGGGCTGCATCCACTTCAGGTAAACCCTGCTCCATGACTGCAGCACAGGCTGATGTCACCAGTGGCCAATGTGTGTTATCAGCGCTGACCCTGCACTGTGAAATTGTAACAACTCCTTGTTGTGGAAATTAGCTTCCTGCAACTAAACCCCTCCCTCTGTACAACACTGCCGTCACTTCTGGATCACAGCCAGCAGTGGGACTGACCTGACTGCTCTAAGCTGTTGCTGATTTCTATATGGAAAACTCTGACTCTGCCTTTGAGCTGTCTTGGCCACGTGGGTGACAGGCCATCACTGTGCTGCCCTGGGGTTGTCTGGATCATGGATGGAAACAAAGCACCACAGCAGCACTTCAAAATAAACAAGACAGAACAGACTGAAGAGTTCTTTAATTTTTAGATAGTGTAGTTAGCTATGCAGTTACAATTCCTGTAACAGTTGCTACAAAAAAAAAAGCACATACAATACCCAGAGTTAAATTCAAAAGCAACTAGTCATTTTACATGAAACAAACCAATGATCTGAGCCTCTATGCTAGAGCTAGCTTTTGTAAATAAAGTGGTGAGAAACAGCAAGGAGAATGATAGGTAAAGGTCTGGTTTTCTGCTCAAAGGTCATGAACATGGAAGTGGGTAGTACCTCATGGTAAAGAAATCCTGACTACATAAAGCAGGAGTTAAAAATTGGAACTCTAGGTATGTTTGGGGGCTTATGGGTAAAGAAAACTAAAAACTACATTAGGCTCCAAACTTACGAAAAGTTAATACTTAATTGTAGCTAAGTGTAGGTTCTTAAAAGTCAGTGAAACATCCGTTCCATTCTTATCACAGTGATTATAAAAAGATCACACATTTTATACTGTAGCAAAAGTGCCCAGATACTAGAGTGTTTTCAGGAATATCTGTAAAGGAGAATAACTTGCAGTAGGCTAGGTTTTAAAATCAAAGCACATTAGAAATCCTATAACAACCCCCCTCACCCCCCTCCCCTGCTTAATTTGTAATTTAGTACCTCCTCCTAGATACTGTTTATATTCTAGTGAGTGGGTAAATTCCATGTGACAATTTTTTTTGCATGTAAAACATCATTGTACAGTATTAGAAACAAAGTGTTTGAATTTATAAAAACAGACCATTCTGTTGCATCAAGCCTAACCTCTGATTTCTCATTGTTCACCTGCCTAGGGAGCACTTCCACAGTGAAGAGCGAGTGTGCAGGTCAGTGCTGCTTAGCTCACCTGATGTGACACACGTTAGAATGCAACTGCACCCTACAGCCCAGACCACGACACCTGCCTGCTCTACCCTTCCAGGAGCTGTGCCTCCCCCTGTGTAGTAAGTAGACACTTAGTGCAGGGAGCCTTGGCTGTCATCACTACACCCCAGAGGTGGTCCAGAGCCATTTGCAGCAGGCAAGCAAGGCCCTTCAGCCCTGCACAGGAGGGGGAACAGCAGAGCCCACCTGCTCTGCTCCAGCATTAGGCACTGACTGGAAAGTGAGTGAAAGGCTAAAAGAAATACACAGCAGCACACTTCTTGTGACAAGCCCTCTTCCCCCAGGAGACAAGGCCAGCTCTCACAGCATGTGAGGCCCATCTGTTCTGAAATCCCTACAAATCCAATGTACCTATTAAGAATGCATTTCAGTCGCTACAAATAAGGAAGCATGAGACAAAATGAAGACGTTTCTTGGACAGCTGCATTTCCATGAGAAGCCAAATAATGAAGATGCCTCCTCAGTTCACCAACCAATACTGTTTTCTTAGTTCTCCTTTCAGACCCAGGCCCTCTCAGTCTAGCTACAGTAGTACTGCATCCTGTTCGTCCGCCGTCTTTTCCGTGACTGAAATTCTTCAAAGAAGTGCTGAATGTCTTCTCTTTTAACCACCTAGGGGAAGCAAAACCCAAGCTGTGGTAAAAAATGCAATTAAACAATCCCCTTCTTTTTTTCCTTGCATGCATCCCACACATAATACACAAAGCACATAAAAGCAAGTATCCTGACACCTTGCTGATACAGCTAGCAAAACAGCCTTCCTGTTGCACCCAAAGGAGATGATTAATGCCCAAATTCTATTTCAAGAGAATACAGACAAGAGAAATGAGCTCCCCAAAGGCAGAACAAGCACATGGAGCAAAGCTCCCAATAGTATTTTTAAGGGGTTTGACCACTGGCTTTTATCATCAGAAAAACCTGACACCAAGCAAGATGTTCATTAGCTGACTTCAGGTTTGTTACAATGTAACCAAGAATGGCAATTTAGCAAATCGGCCAACAAAAGGCAGACTTGGTTAATAACAGCATGCAAATTCCCCCAGGAAAACAACAGACAAGACTTTTGCCAATATTTAGTCAGTCCCTTTTAGGGTTTAAATTCAATCTCACAAAAATATAAAGGTTAAGAGGCCTTTTACTCTTTTATTTTTAATTTAAATTTAAGAACTGCTCTCAGTCTTCTATAGACAGATTTCTGTAAGGTCCCCATTATGTCCCAACAATGTAATTAAGGAAATACAACTTTCATGTTCCAATAAAATCAGGGATATCTCATTTCTACTGCAGTATCAGCAACTCCATAAGACAGGAAAAAAATACTGTAATATAGTAAGATAGTCTTCAACACCAACCCCTCAACAGTTCTTTACACTACATGTTCTGGCAAACAAATTCTGAGTTGTGCCTTACCGTTCCCTCATCTGCAAATCTCCTGAGATAGTCTGTCAGTTCTGTCTTTAAATCATTGTATTCTGGATGGAGAAGCAAAGGCAAGGGAAAGAAAAAAAACAAAGAAGAAGATATTCAGCTTTAGTTTAACACTGGCTCAAGAAGACAACTTGTTCCACTCCATCTTGTCATTTGTTAGCTTTACTTGAGACAAACGAAGGTTTGAAGTGGATTATAAATAATAAAAGGAAAGGCAAGCTTAGGTAAACACAAGAAGCCTAATAATTTATCAGGGTAGCCTATGCAGTCTGAGTATCTGTTCAACTGATCTTCAGAGAAATCTGTAGTTCAGCAAGTGAGTTAGTACAACTAATTGAAAGCCCACCCTGCTTCCACCTTCCACTGCAAAAGCATGTGTGGGATTTGGTGGGAAGCCTGCAACTCCAGACTGGGCAAGTGTCCTCAACAGAGTGCAAACCCCTGACTCAGGAGACAGCTCCAGCTACAGAACCCCTCACCCCTGCCTTGTCCATACACTCTGTGGCAGAGCTGCAAGGGAGCTCCCTACACCCCAGCTTCACCCTGGCTGGCACTCCCCCAGACAGCAGGCAATTGCTGGAACAACTGAACAGGATAAGATAAATAAGCTAAACAGCACAAGAGTAAATTAATGTTTATTGACTCACCAAGAAATTACCATCAATACAGTATCTAAGATGCCAAACAGGGGAAAAGTTCCCCACATCACCTAGTTCCTTGATTTTAGTTAAAATTGTAACCACAGGCCAGAGAGAGGACAAACTTCTCTAAAGACTCCTGACTGAGGTGTGCAACTTGGCAGAGTCTCCTATGTGCTACTTCAAAAGTGGTTTGACACCACACTAGTCCTGATACTAAACTCTCCTGGGGAAACTGTTCACTGAAGGTGTTAAGTCAGATTCTAAAAAAGAAGCTGTATTTACCACAGATGAGTTCCACTTGCTGGACTCTGTCCATGCTGTTAAGGGTGTCCATTAAAGGATCTCTTCTCTCTGTTTCTTGGTCACTGGTACCTTTATTTTCGTAAGCCAAAACAGTGTCACATTCATCTGTCAGGAACTGGACTTCAAGTTCTGAGTACATTTTCTGGAGAACAACGTAAGATTTAATTTTACATCATAAAACTTCTCAGATGGAGATGGTCTCACCCAATCCTTTTTGTGTTCAATATCACAAATAGAATAAAAATGAATAATTTAGATTTTGTATCTAGCATTTCAGACATCTCCCCATAATGACTTTAAAAGCTATACTGAATTTAAGCAGCAAAGAAAATACAAATGTTTCAAAGCTCTTTTGTGCTGTATTAATTGCAAAGGATTCTGTGTTTCCTTACATGGAGTGGAGGGGTTTTTTAGATGTTTATATGCAGAATAAGAACATTTACACTACAAGCTTCCCTTCAAAGAGTCTCTCGGAGCTCCTCCCTGCCTCCCCCAAATCAGTTATGATAATGAAGAGAGAATACATACCAAACAGTCTTCACAGGTGCATAATTTGCTTCTCCAGTTTGATGGCCAAAAGGTGGCAGTATCTTTTTTTAAATATTGCTTGCTTTGGAGTTCTTTCAGCTTGCAGACTGGCTCCTCACTCTTAGTAACTACCTGAATTCAAACGAGAGTGTTCAGTGCTCTAGAACGTCACTGCAAACACACCCTGTTCTTTCCAGCATGTAATTTTCCTTAGGCAAGATTCTTCTTTTGTCTCAGACATACTTGTCTGTATAAACAACCTATATTACCGTTGCATCCACAATTCTGATGTGGTTTTAGTAATTTCCAATGGAAATTTTTGTAGAAATTTATTGCAATAGCCATAAACGTTTAGAAAAGCACAGCTGGACTATCATGTAAACACAGCTACAACACGTAATACCGCTCTATGAGAACAAACCCAGAAGTCACCTCACTGTAGAGGCCAGGTGGCTGACAAGAAGGGATGGATCTAACCCATCTGCAAACAGACCTTACACCCTTGTCACCCACTTCTACCAGTGTGTTCCACAGCCTGGGCTGTGCTCCACTGAGACCGCATGTTGGAAGTGTTGGTGACTGAAGAGGGACACAGAAACAGCCTGAAAGCATTTACCTCTTCACTGAACCTATGCAGAAAGAGGTGGGCTTTGCTTCACCAGTATGAACATGTACAGGACAGAAAAGAAGATAATTTTACCTCTGGACAAGCAGATCCAGAGCTAGTGGATGGTTCATTAAACTGTTCCATTTGCTTTTCCTCCTTTGTTTCTTGGTGTTCCACTGCACTTTCTTTTTTAATTTCTTTTTTCTGCTCTTCACTTTCCTCAACGTTCAGGACAATCCCTTCATCTTCGAGAGAGTTCACTTTGGTCAAAGCAGGAACTGGAAGATACATAACCATGTAAGTGAAAATACTGTGCCAGACAATGTGCAGGCTAGCCACAGGTGTTCCCTCTGCACCTAGATGATGTTGCACACTGCAGGGTCCTGGATATATTCAAAGACAGGGTGACCTAGGTATAGAAAGAAACTGCTCCCTCTTTCACCATAGTCTTCTTTCTTCTCATACTCCTATTCTGAACTACTCTGCTTCCCAAAATCCAAGCCCTAGGAGAGGGAAAAAGTATCACAATACATTTCTTTACTAAGAGGCTTGTCCTTCACATCCCTTGATAGCTAGGTTCAATAGCTGTTGGGTACTTTTTTGCTGACTTTGTTTCAGAATCCCTCATTTTCTCCAGACACACACACCAAAAACTCTATGACAGATTAACTACGCTAACCACTCCCTTATTTAAAACAAGTTTTTCTTTTGATGTAAATTCAAATATGTGCCCTGTGACATTACTGGTTAGGAAGAGAAAAAACAAAAAACCCTATTCTCTCCTGTATTTACATTAAAAGGAAGAGAACTCCAGGTAAGCCATCTTGGAATCCTTAAAATTACCACTGACATTCCGGGCATTTAAGAGATCAATCACCTGCTGATATAAGCAACATTTAGGAGACTACAAAAACCAGCTCCTTCCACAGAAATCAAGTCATCTACCCTTCTGATCCTACAAAGACCACAGCAGACAGAGGCCTGGTGTGACCGCAGGGAACATGTGTCCTGAGCACAGCCCCAGCTCTACCCAGGGTAAGATTTTACGCATTCATTTTCAGTCACTATCATTCACTCCTTGCTGCTCAGAGCCTCAGACTCAGCTGTTTGCCTCACTGCTTCCCTTAGCATGGCTCTCTGGTTCTTTAATTCAGTTTAGAAACTACATTCCTTGAGACAGGTATGTAATTGTCATCCATCCTGTGCTAGCACATCTTTGATAACCTAGGTAAAACAGTGAGCACCACAGAATTAAGATTTAGGAGCAAGAAATATTTGTGGGTTTTTTTTTCACGGAACAGCTACTGCAGCCCTGCACATTCTACCGCTGAAGGCAACTGTACAATATAATGAACATCATCTCTCCAACCACTTGAAGAGTATGATGACATTAATCAACCAAGGATGAGAAACACGTGCTAAGGAAATACTGGCTCAGAGATCTTCATTTTCTTTACCTGCCAATTGCGACGCGTAGGCCCACAGGAAATGGCAGCGGCTCATGCAGGCTTGGCACACCATTTCGTGGAAGTCTCCGCTGTCAGGGGGAACTGCACCCAGATGCTATCAAAAAGAAACAAGCACACAGGAGCAAAAGGTTTGCTGCAAATTAACAGACTTCTCTCTAGGTTTAGAGGAAGTAAAACATCAACTGCCATCATACTTCCAGCACAAGCACACACTCCTGCTAACTTCCTACAATGATTACAACTTAAAGACTGGAAAGAGCTGATAAAAATTCCAGGGAAAAACTGAAATTTGTCAACAGCCTTTTATGCCCTTTACATATCAGAAATACCAGTTCTATCTTCTTCTCATTTCTAAATGTTATTCTTCTAAACTGTCCTAAGCACAGGACAAGTGACGATACCTATAGCACATTGCACGTTTAAACTCTTAAGTAACTTATGCCTACTTCCTTCTATTTTAAGTCTTCATACCGAAATTTAGAAGAATTAGGTCCAAAAGTTCTCCATGAAGTGGTGGAAACTATTTAGGCAATCAAAAGCTTTCTTTTGAAAAGCACTCTTGCAAAGCTTGCAGTATGCAGCATAACCTTCTTAACATACACATTTATACAAAAGAATCCTATAGTTTATCCACAAAACCCATAACTGAAGCCAGCCATCTTTTTAAAAAAAAAAATAAAAAAAAAAAAATCTTTGATCCTGCAACTTCAAACATGGAACTTCACTCGTGCCCTTCGAGGCACGAGAGGCTGAATCTTTAATGCATACATGATAAGTAGGGCACTCACTGAAGTGCTGAGCTGCTTTTGAAAGATTTTCCCGAAGTTGATAATCAGGAATCAACGACGCTGTTTGTTCCTTGCTGTTTAAAGGAATTACAGTTCAAAAAGCATTCTTCTGGATGACAAACTATCCAGGTGTTTGATAATGATGTGCCTCAGTAAGAAAATTTTTCTCACTGAGCAGAATTTTCCAATTAAAGACCCAGATATAAAGTTATGGTTTTATTCTGCAGCGGTAGCCTTCAAAAAGGTAGAACTCTTCCTAGGTTTTTTGGACTGGAGCGGACAGAAGCACAAGATTAAACTTTCAATAGTCCTTTGCATAGGAGGAAAACTTTAGAATTCATGTAATAATCTTCTGAGAAAGAAAGCGAGACTCCCCATTTAAGAATAACCACAGAAACTCAACCATCCCATTCTGCTGCTTATAGTTTCCTTACCCTTCCATGGAACCAGTCTTCACAAACTATGCATTGGATCATCTCATCTGGAATCTAGATGAATGGTCATGTTATTAGCATTAACAGCAACCTTCAGAAACTTTCACAAGCCTCAAGCTGCAGCATTATGCAAAGCCTGCTCACATGAATTGCTCTTCCCCTGCCCTCCACCCACAGGGAGCTGCCATTAATAAGTAGTTACTGCTTCACTGGTCAGTTTGCTTCCCTGAAGTTCAACAGCATTTGTCATATTATCAAGACTGGAAATTCCCATTTATTATTACAAAACTACTTTTCCCAGTAAAGCAGGACACTCTCACACAAAAGAGCTGATAAAAGTTAATAACTATTGTTATCTTTCTTGCTGTAAACAGAACTGCATGAACAGGCAGCTTAGCAAAGACAGGTCCTTGAAGCTTGAAACAAAGTATTCTGACTACTGTAAAGGAAAGCTAAGGGCAGTGCTACAGGATAGGCTCTCCCCACACCAGAAGGCTTGTCAGGGCACTGCTGCAGGCATAAGGAAGCAGATTGTGGTCTCTCCTAATACGTTCAGCGTGTTTCTTCTGTGCTTGCCACATTTTCCAAGATAATGAGAAACCCACCCCCTAAGGGAACTCGGTAACTTCAAAGAGGAAAGCAGAGAGCACTGCAGCAGCATTTTGTCCAGATTATGGTTTGTGCTCCTTGTCTGTCATTAAGATACAAACATATTCTACCATTTAAGGAAACCCTGGTAAATATTTTATACAGCACATGACCAAAAGCAAGAACGAACATACAATTTCCTACAGTGGAACATTCCCTGTAAAGCAGCTTAGCGACGACCCCTTGCACAAACACCATCTATATACGAGTACTACTACATTTTGTTTCTTACCTCATCTTCAGGATCTGGATATGGTCTTTTACAAGTACAGTACAATCCATAGAAATTGTCATTATACTTATTTCCTGAATTCACCTTGCTCTTTTCCTAGGAGGAAAGGAAGAAATGTCTCAGTAGACAATGCAGTGAAAAACAAGACAGAAAATAGGTATAATCTGCAAAAGCCTAACTGTTCCACTTTAATTCCTAAAGCAACCATTATACTCACCAGCTTGCAGATCCAAAAAGAAAGACATTATCCAGGCATGTATGCACAGAGTGAGCAGCCAATAGGGCATGCAAGGAATAGTGAAGTTCAGAAGGAAAGCGGAAAAACAGTCTTTCCCTCTTCATAACAAACAGCAACTGTGGCATTTGTTAAGCTACTGCTAATCTAAAATGATGCAGGAGTTTTGCTCACCAACCATGCCTGCCTGATGATATTAGTAATGTCTGTACATTTATTGTGCACCTCCCCCTTTGTTTTTTTAAACATCCAGTCTGTGATCCAAACTCAACTTTGTTCAATTTACCACAAAGCTGTCACTAAATTCCCCTCATGTAAGCCTCACTCTACAGGAAAGGATTATCCCAATTACAAAACATGCTGAATGAAACTCGATTACAGGTAATCCAATTTAAAAAAAACAAACAGTTAATACAATTGCAGCTGTCAGCCAGAGGGCTTCAGAACTGCACACAGTTGCAGCCTGAGTCCACCATCAGCCCCTGCAGAAGCAGCTGTGACCATTTAAGATGTTATTACAAAATGCCATCTACCACCACTCTGGCAAAGGAAGAGCTGAGCACCCGGCACCCATCGAGTTCACCACATTAACGGATGGATGCCAAAGGTCACTTCATCTGTGGAACAACCCTATGATCCAATATTTTTACTCAAACGAAAAACAGTAACATCTTAAAACTGTCAGAGGTCCCTCTGCAGGGATGACTGGACTGTAGCCCTAGACTTGACAAGCTCTGGATCTGTCCCAACTCGGCTGGAACAAAATGGGCATACACAAAACCACTTGCTGCTTCTTCATTTGTACCGTTATTACCCTGGGAGCAGCACTGCAGGCAAACCAAGCTGCTTCCTGTCACTGCCTCCCAGATTGCCAACTACCTCATGAGTCAAAAATACCCACCGAGCATGAAAAGTACAGGGGGCTTAGTATAGTAAAAAACTATCCCATCTGTAGGCTCTGGTGACACCCTATCAAAAAAGAATAGGGCACTAATGCCACCACAAAGAAGGGCAGGGAACTGACCCTTTGACAGCAGCACAACCTTGAATTTCCGTAACGCAACTGCAAAATCCCACTCCAGAAAGTTCTTCTGAAACCAGCTTATAGCTAATGAGATATCTTAGTGCAGGTACAACACATTTCTGGCATTACATTGACCACGAATGCAACCCGCTGCATTCACAGAAGCATCTTCTTCCTTGCAGCACTTCCCTTTGGTTCCTCAACAGCTTTATCTCCTGCTGTCATATTCCTACATTGTTTAACTTACTGGAAAATGCAGAGCTGTGAGTCCGCTCTGGCTGAAGCAAGGCACCAGCCTCCCAAGATTGTTACTTTGATTCTATATGTATGGAACCTACTCCAAACTTACCGGGAGTAACTTGCACTGCAGATTTTTGAACTTGCTATTTCCACAGTCACAGCGGAAGTTCCTGGAAGGAACAACATAGCATTTCAGGGCTTTTACTAACTGAAACCACATTCGGTTTTGTGTTCTTAACAATTCCCAGCAGTTTATTAGGAGCCATAAAAACGTTCTTGCAGCTATTTAAACAACAGCTGCCGTCAGAACTGGAGAAAGGGCCCTGCAGCCCCAGGCTCTCACGCGGTGTTCCCAGCCGATCTCAGCCAACACCATCATCAGCAACAGCACTTGGCCGGCAGGCCACAGAGGCACGAACCCAGAGGGGCGTGAACTTGTTTCTGACGGCCGGAGCCACCCATGCGATTAAGCTCCTGCCGAGACACCCGCGCTCTGACCTGAACACGGCAGGGAACGCCCGAGTGACCCGGCCTCAGCTGCCCGAGCAGTTCTGCTGGGCGGCTGTACCTGCCAGGAGCCGGAACGCTGCCCTGCCTCACAGAGACGCGCTGCCCAGCGCAGCAGGATCGGGGGGAACTTCCCCAGCCGGCTCTCCTCGCCCCGCAGCCGCCCCGCAGCGCCCAACCCCCGGGCCCGGCTGGAGCCGCCGGTGGGTGCAGGGGCTCGCACAGCCCGGGCGCCGAGAGGGAAGCGGCGGCAGCAGCCCCGGGAGGACCCGCAGGGCCCGGCCCGCCCCCCGCGCTCCCGCCCCGCCGTACCTCTTGGTGTAGAGCTCGAAGAGGCGGTGCGAGCCGTGGCACTCGTAGCTGCAGGCCAGGCAGATCCCCGCCGGCTCCGCCCCGGCCGGCGTGCAGGTGCTGCAGGCGTAGAGCGCCTGCCGCTTCACGGCGCCCTGCGGGGAGGCACCGCCGCGTCACACGGCGGCCCCGCAGCCCCAGGGCCCGCAGCCCCGGGACCGGACCTGCAGCCCCAGAGCCTGCAGCCCCAGGGCCGGGCCCGCAGCCCCAGGCCCGCAGCCCCAGGGCCCGCCCGCAGCCCCGCGCCCCCCGCGGCCCCGCCCCCTCGGCCCCGCCCCCACCTGCGAGTAGCTGCAGCGCTCGTGGTCGCTGCCCCCCAGCACGGCCCGCGCCTCCTTCTCCAGCTCCTCGTTCTCCGCCAGCACCTCCGCCAGGGACACCACCGGCTCCTCCGCTCCCGCCGCCGCCGCCGCCGCCGCCATGGCCGGGTCGCGAGGCCCAGCGCGAGCCGGGGCGGGAGGGAGCCGCGCGGCGGAGGCGCCAGAGGGCGCCCCAGCGGAAGCGGAACCGCGCGCGCGCCCCACGTGACCGGCGCGGTGCGTCACGGAGGCGGGCGGCGGGCACGTGACCTGGGGCGGGGCGGGGCGATGGAGCTGGTGGCGGAGCTGCGGGGCCGCGACGGGCGCGCGCGCTGGGTGCGGGTGCCGTACCCGCGGGAGGAGGGGCGGGGCGGGCAGCTCCGCGCGGCGCGCAGGGCCCTGGCCGAGCTGCAGGAGCGGCTGGCCCAGCTGCTGGGCCCCCTGGTGCAGGAGGAGCGGGAGGCGGCGGGCGGCGGGCCCGGCGGTGAGTGGCGGGGGCGGAGGCGGAGGGGGGGGGCGCCCCCGGTCCGCCTCTGCCTCCCGCGCCGCTGATCCGCGCCCCGCTTGAACCCCGGCAGGGGATGCGGAGGAGGAGGAGGAGGAGGAGCAGGAGAGCGAGGACGAGAACGGCGTGGACGCGGGCGGCGATGACCCGCCCCCGAAGCGGACGAAGGTCCGGGAGCCTTGATGACGGCGTGAGGGGCTGAGCCAAGGCCCAGGAGGGAGGTCCCGGCTGGATCCCGGGCGGAGGGGCGGCACGGCGGCTCTTCCCGAGCGGTAGCGGCGGAACGGCGGTCGGGGCGCGGCTGGAGCCCCCGCAGCCCCCCGCGTCTGCCGGGCCGGCTGCCGAGCCCGGCCGCGCTTCACCGCACGGGGACTGCTTCAAAATAAACTAGCGAAACCTGGAGTTGTCTTGTCAGATGCGCTTTGTAAACGGTACAGCGGCTTCGTGTGGAGAAATAGCTATGTAAGGCCACTGCAGTATCTGAATGAGTTTTAAGAGCCTGTGCAGTCCTGCCAGGGAAGATTATTTTTGTCTGCCATCTAAAAGGTGTATTCTAGTCACTGGTGTATTTTCCTGGGAAAGGTCCTAGACAAAGTGGATTGAAAGCTGGAAGTCTTGGTTTCAAAAAGTCCTTGCTTTCAGTGACAGCCAGGAAGGTGACAAGTCAATGCGATTTTGACAATTACACAATCCAAAAACTGCTGTCTGTCCCAAGTCTGCCTCTTTTTTTATTTTATTTCCATTGCTGAGTTTTATCCAGGTTGATTTCTAGGCACATTCAGTAGCTAAGTCAAATAAAGTGAACATCAGAACTTAATATTCTGCCTATGCAGAACTCCCAACTTACTCTTCAAAACAAAAGGAGAGTGCTTTTTATAAGATGCTTTATAAAAATTAAACCTTGGGCAGAAGCTAGGGGAAATGCAGTAGGGTTCTAGACTAGTTGCTATATATAGTTTATTTAAAGGTAGGGGTGGAGCATGAATATTCCAGTAACACCCAGGAGTACAGAATGTGTAACAAATCTTTGCTGTATAAATCGGCCCAATCCCACAGTTAAGGTAGCTTGTTCTTCTGATGATAATGCAGCATGTGGAACATCATTAAGGCAACAGATGCTTCTTGCAAGGGAAAAGCTGTCAGTGCTTACCATTTGTTACTTTAGTTCCCAGTTTCTGTTTGATGCATGCTTCTGTCAACAAGCATAAAATACTCCTGATAGCCAGTCCACACAGCTTATTGTGGAGCCTGAGAGTTCTCTCTAACAGAAATTAACTAATGGAATAGTGTGAAAAGCATTATTTCATTTCATTTTCAAACTGCTTATGTGGAAGACAAAGAATTGGAATAAATGGTGGATGAATTTTTATGTCCACAAAATTGTCTGCATTCACTCGAAATAGTGAGGAAAAAATAGTTGGAAAAGAGCTCCAGGAAAGGTATTTTGGACACCTCTATGTACTCTTTTACCAGAAGGGGGCCTACAGGAAAGCTAGGGAGGAACTTTTTACAAGGCCTTGTAGTGGTAAGACAAGGGGTAATGGCTTTAAACTGAAAGAAGAGAGATTTAGGTTACACATTAGTAAGAAATTCTTTAGTGTAAGAGTGGTGAGACGCTGGAACAGGCTGCCTAGGAAAGCAGTGGACACCCCCTCCCTGGGAAGTGTTCAAGGCCAGGTTGGATGCAGCTTTGAGCAACCTGATCTAGTGGAAGGTGTCCCTGCCCATGGCAGTAGGGTTGGAACTAGATGATCTTTGAGGTTCCTTCAAACCCAAACTTATGATTCTAATGCTTATGATTCTATGAAATTCATACCCTTTCTGTTCTTTTAGAAGATAGGACAGAGGTATAACTGAGGAGAGCAGAAAAGACCAGCTCTAAAGACTAGAGAACTTTAGTTGCTGAGGACCTAGGGAAAGAAAAAAATTACACAAATTAATTCTGATCTTGTCAGGCTGCAAAATCTTAAAATGATAAAATGATTTAAATATTTCATGCTAGATAATTTGTTGAAGGAAGTGACACTGAAAGAAGTGCCTTATCAAGATAGCCAAGGCAACATTTAGTACAAAACAACTAGCCTGATAAATAGAAGGGCTCTTTCATGTGATCTGTGGTAAAGTGATGACATCTTTTATGACATTCTGCAGCTTTGGAAGCTTGTAGAGCTACATAGAATCATAGAATGGTTAAAGTTGGAAGGGACCCTTAAAGATCATGGAATTCCAACCCCCCTGCCTGGGCAGGGACACCTCCCACTAAATCAGGCTGCTCAGGACCCCATCCAGCCTGGCCTTAAATGCTTCCAGGGATGGAGCTTCCACCTGAGAGCCATGTTTTCCTTCCCCCTCCTTCCAGACTGCAGTCCTAAGCATCCAATAGTATGAACTGAACTGTGGGATGAATTCATTAGGCATGAATTTCTGGTCTTAATCTACAAGATTTGTGTAAATAGTGCACTGGCAAGTCATAGACTAAAAACTGTGTGTCTAAAGCAACAAACCCTAGCTTTACTAGTGTGGGAGTAGATGCAGGCAATACTCCAGCAATGGACACTTTTTGTTCTGTCAACCTGGCCATAATAACACACTGCACCTGGGCTCCAGTGGAGATTCATGCACAGTGGGTCAAGAACAGCCACTCACGTTTTACTTTCAACAAACCATTTCTAGTCCTTATTGTGGCCACAAAACTTTTAAATAATTAAAGGAGTACTGGAGCTTCATGGGGCCCGGAGTAATTCCAAATCATAGGCTTGGTTGTGACATGTGTCCTAAGTCAACAGAGAACTTGACTTTTCTGAGAGCTCCTGCAAGGTAACTACACACAGAAAGCTTTTGTGGGATGTTCTGTTCTTTTTTTTTTTTTTTTTTACTTGTCCCTCCACATCTGTTTTAGGACCTATCCTACAGCCATATCTGAACCCCTGCTGGGGTGGCCCTTTTTCCCCACTTTCTGTGCTGTCCTTCTGGCCAAGTAGTCAGGGACAACAGGGAGAACCAGCTGGTGTTGCTCACTGGTTGTGGCAACCTTCTTCCAAGCAACAGAGACAGCCAAGTCAGTGAAGCATACAGGTTTTTCCATGGCTGTGGGAGAGGCTCCAAAATTTTCTAGACACAAAAACTTAAGGTTTATGTGTGTGGAGAATACAGCAAAGGTCTGTTACAACTTTTACAAAGCTGCTCTAGAGGATGAAGCATCCTCTGTACACATGCACCAAGTTAACTGGTGCCTGCATTTTAGGGAGAGCAGATAAGCTCTGTTGGAAGAAAGATGGGACACTCCTCATCTCCAGGCTATGCCTAGTGCTTTTCTACCTTAACCAAGCTTCAGGCTGGCACAGCACAAGCCCAGTTCACCACCTCTGTGCTGTTTAGTATAGTTTGCACGTCTTGTAACAGAACTTAGTTTTTACTAGCTGGGGGAGGCTAGATGGATTTCCTTACTGATAAAGGTGGATAATACTAGTATGTTTCCATCAAATTAAAAGACCTGAAGTGACACTAAATTAAATTATTGGTAGTATTTACATGAGAACCAACTAATGTTACGAGCTGCAAAACAGAAGAGCAAAAATGTCAAAGCAAGTCTCCTTCACACAGGCTGGGATTGTATGACATAGTCTACTGTCACTGCTCTGAAATACTACATTTACTGGTTCAAACAACTTTGAGGTGAAATTCACAAAGGAACTCACAGGTTGCAGTGTTCTGTGTTTAAAAAAAAAGTTTAAAATCATGAGTATGATATTCATTAGGCACTCAGATGGTTCTGAGAGGGGAAGGGGACAATCCCATTATGCCTGATAATCAGGCATAAATGATGTCTAAAGATGCAAGACTTCCTATTTCCTAGGAGATTAATAATTTTCATTAAAAGGGTTTGAATGCAATTCACTCACTGCAGCCCCCAGGGTAACTGCCACTCATTATAGTTTAAAAGTTAGTTTATATACAAACTACAGATATCAATCAGATTATCTCCAAAATACACAGAAATCTGGCCATTAGGACATGAGAATGTATCATGGGGCTTTACCTACAGTAACTAGGTTAACACTCAGCAGTGTAAGCAACTCACAGGTTTTGGGCACATCTACTAGCCAAAATTTAACAAGCTAGTCATGGGCTTTGAGGACTGAGAGTTAAGCAGAAGCACCTGCTTGTGGCTGTAGCATGCTTTTTCCCAGAAGAAACCTGTATGGTAGGGCTAGCTTTAAGGAAATCTAAGACGAGTCAGTTCTCACCAACTAACAACCTAATAGTGTCATTAAACTGCTTTAATTAATTTGGTCATATATAGAAAAGAGGTTCTCATCCAAGACCAACACAGAAAACAAATTTAGAAACTAATAAAAAATAAACTTCTGAAACTGAACCAGGCAAGCAAAAATAAGGGGAATTAATAGGTATCCTGCACAAACTGGAAAGTTTTGTTCCATGAATAAGTCAATCCTCATATTTTTAATTTAAAAAAAATAAATCAAGCTTGCAATTCTACTTCACTGCTGGAAGAAACACACTTAATAAAGAACACATTTTAATTGCAACTTAATTCTGCCCAAGTTTGAGGGGCTGCAGCCTGAAGTTATGCTCTTCATTGGACCTGCTCTCCCATGGAAAGAAGTGAAGAACATGCTCAGAAGCACTTAAAAAATGTGGCAGATGTTTTCCTGAGATGGGAAGGGATTGGCACATGAAGGTTGAGCAGCTACTGTAACTAGCTCTCGGACTCCCCAAGAGTGATGCCCAAGCAGTCTAACAAAGCTTTATCTTGTGACACAAACACTGTAAGAAGAAACCCAGGATGGGTGGCACCAAGATTTAATATTAATCAATCTTGCATTACAGCTACTCACTTTCTTGGCAGAAAATTAAAACTCAGAATGATTGCTAAATTGGTAGAGAATAGCAGCCTTCTGAGGACTTCATTACTGCCTCTATTATTCCAGCTTCTGCATTAGGAAGCTTTTCAAGATAAGGCCTGAGCTAGCTGATTTTAAATAAAGAGCATGAGTATAAATACCTTTCCCATCCTTAAGTGGAAGTTGTAGCAATTCATCCTTTCTGCCTACTCGTGAAAAGAGCCAAACAGATTTGTATGAGCAACTTCTAGTATAAGCTAGTCTCACATCGTTTATTAATGTCATTGCTGTAGAAACAGATTTCCATTATTATCTGACATTTTCAATCAAGAACTAATTGAGAAGTACTGTAGTCTAAAAAGGCTGTAAAACTTCTTTAAGCTTAATTATCCCAAAAGCTTGAACATTATGTCAATTTGTGTTACAGGCAGTTATCTTCTGTGACTGAGAACTAATTAGCCTTGACACTATCTACAAATCTTTAGGATAATCAAGCTAAAAGTTATTTCACTACTTCTTTTAAAAGACTATAGTAAAAGACAATTTAATTATTCATTTCTACAGTCTTTCCTCTACTTATTCAGTGGGTAAGATTTCACCTCTCGATGTTCCACTGGTGCCAAAAATGCTGGAAACACCTGCAGAGCTAGGTTTCCTCTTCTCCTAGTTCTGTTGTCTAATATTCCTATGCTCTGTGTTAACAGTTTATATTACTTTTCTCCATCACTGCTTTCCACCTCGAGCTCAAGTCCTTGCAGACAGAGCTTTTGCTTGAATTAGAACCTCTTTCCCTAGTTAGTTGTAAAGCTCACAGCTGACAGCTTTAATCCAAAGACAGGCTTCTGATGGAAAAGTCTACAAACTCAAACCTCCATTCTACAAATCACAGCTGCACCCAGCACGTGCTCCACATCCAGACAGCTTGGCTCATCACATCAGACATGCTGATGAATTTGCTAAAGGCCACATGATTGCACATTAGAAACTTGGGCAGTTCTCCCTTTTGTTTTCTATTTTTTGATGCTTCCTCTTCTGTTGTTGCTCTTTAAATAACTCCATCTAGACACAATATTAACTGCTCAGATTAAAAACTAAAGCATCAGGTTAAAAACACAGTCCAGCCAGAGCTATCTCCCTGTTACACAAGTAGAGAAATGACAAAGGGATTGAGTTTCAGCCAGTCAGCCCCAAAACTTCAGGCTACAGACAAGTAACTGGGGCACAGGGCATAAAAGGACAACAAAAAGATCAACCAAACATACACACTGAGGGAAGGACAGGAGTAAGCTACAGCAGCTGACTGCTAGCACAGCTATCTAGCAACAAACATATGCAAAAAAAAAAAAAGCCACTGATATGTATCTGCATTAACAGACTTGTGTTATAAACATTGAAAAGATTTTATTTTATAGATAAATAGGATGGCAATTTTTAGAATTAGGAAACAATACAACTTAAAAGCTCTGACTCCCAAAGATTCTACAAGTCAGAGTTTATTTTTACTCTGGCATATTAAGATGGCTGCTTCCTCCTTTTCATATTGCACTTAGAACCTTCTTGTAAAGGCTACATTGTTTTCAGGTCCTAGCACCGATGCTGGCACTTGAAATCAGTGTCTCAAAATATCTCCAAATGCAAACAAAATTTATGGTGTTGTAACTACCATACTTTAACACAGCAACACTGAAACTTGTGTTCTCTTTCCGAGACAAGAGAAAGACAATATTCTCCAGGATTCCCTTAAAGTAGTCAGAAATGGATTAGCATTTGTAGTTTTTAGGTACTGACAATCACATACAATTGAAATTATAATCAAGGAGTTTAGTCCGTAATTGTTTCGGGCCTACTGCATTTGAAGAATGTACTTTGCCCTGTTTTCACATTTGGAAGGTTACTTCCATCATGGCTGGCTCAAACATGTAGTTGTTCTAAGAAGAAACAAAAAAGGACAAGAAGAAAGAACAGATTCAATATTATTTAAAATACACAATCCAGTAGTTAGAATTAAATGCTATGCCAGAATAGCATTGAAAAACAGATTGAAATTATGGTAAGAAATCTCAATGGAATTTCAGTATGACTGAAGACATTTACATTCATTTCAAGAATGAGAAGAAGGTATATTCTTCAAATTTCTGGAAGAAACATGGTTATCTGTCTTGCAGCCTGTTTGTAGGCTCTCTCCAGCCTAACACCACTTAACTGTCCCAAATTCAAAGTTTTTACTAATACATCGATACTTCCAGAACACGATTTTACATCAAGAGAAATTAGAACAGTAGTTAATTCCACTGACTGTAATTTTATCAAAGGAGAATAAAACACAAAAGAAGTTTTGTGCAGACTATAGCCCAATGCTAGTACAAGCTCCTTTTGACATCATAGGAAAAGAGTCTGAAACACCAACCCCCAGGTCTATGCCACTCCTTGCTGCCTAGCTATGTGTTACTGTTGTGGTCACTGAAAAAAGTGTGCTACCACAGGACAAAAAGTACGTTTTCTCTTTAAAGGTTTGCACAAACTTTATTCTTTGCTTTCTGAATGTATATCTAAACTTATTTGTTTTTAAAAATCATTAAGAACCAGCACTGATGTAGATATTACTTAGAAAAAATAATCATAGAATTAAGTGCAGCTTTTATAATCACGTTCTGATTTTTTTTTTCCTTTTACCACAAAAGAAGTATCTTTTCATTGATTTTACTCCAAGAGAAAACATAGGAAATAACTTTTTTGCACAGAGGAGTAAAGTCATGGACTAGAAACTTATTTTCCCACAGGACTTTTCAGATGGAGTGCTGCAATTTTGCATCATTAAGGCAAAATGAGGAATACTTCCACCAAGTGTCACATAGGGCTGTCCACTCTGGCCATTCCAAAAGACCTGTATTTAAAAACCTTTGAAGTTACTTTTTTTTATTATTTTTTTTTAAATAGAAAACAGTCACTCTCTTCATTGCTTAGCAGTTTGAAAGAAGAGGCTCTTTCTGGCCTTCACCCAGAACTTCAGTCTTGTGATTAGGTCAGGCATATGCAATTGCTTCAAAACAACTACAGAAACTAGAAACTGAACTAAGTGTCAATCAATTGTAATCTACTGATCTGATTAGAGGCCTTCACAAATGTTTGATGACGATTGCAAATAACAGCCAAGCAGATAGGAATGATGCAATACCCAACAGTTTTGGGGTCAGCTCTTGTACAGGAATAAAGGAACAAGAACATCTGTAAATATGGTATTAAAAATATTATAGTCCACAGCCAAAAAGGCAAGGATAGCAGTCGTACTTTTAAGGAGTGCATCCATGTGCTTCCTTCCTGTGGTTCCTTGGGGTGCTGTTGAATGTGCTCCAGTGCTAGTTTGTTGTAAGTCTCATTGATTTCAAAGACGTAATAAAAGGCTGCAGCACTTGCTACCAAGTACAGCCCCACACCAATCCATCCCATCCTCTGGCGGAAGTTCATCATTCTCCATGCTCTGCAGCTAGAAAAAAGGCAACATATACATATAGTACAGCTTGGAGAAAGAGGACATACAGACACAGTTTGGCTTTCCTAAGTTAACTTTTTATAATTTTTTCATTACATGTTAGTAAGAACAGTGCACGCATCCATTGCTGAAGACCTGAGTTACCTCTACATCAGAGGAAAACGTAACTGCTGTGTCAGCACTAGGCTAACTGTAATTCTGTACAATGTTCCACTCGTGGCTCTGCCTAATTTAGGGCCTGGCTAACGATCAGGGTCTACCAGGCTAAAGTCAAGGACTGAGTGAACAAAACAGAAGTCATGAATTGGGTAAGTTTCCCCATGTGCCCTCAGTCTCTAGCTACGGGGTGGGGATAATATTAGACTTCCTATAAAAAAAGTTCCTCATTGTCTGCCAGACAAACACACTGCTAGTCAGCCAAGAACAGGAGCTCCTCACTGCTTGTTTGCAGTGTAGCAATGTCCAGTTTTAAGGAGGTTTATCCGGGTGCCCACCTACAAATTACATAAAAGGATGTTTTCATATTTGGACATGGGAAGACAAGTGGGCACTACAGGTTGTATTCGTACCCACCGGCACACACTGAGATCCCAGAAGCATGCTTCTTGTGCCTGTGTTTCTGCTCTGCCTGCATGAACAGCTGCAGCATCCTTCTGGTGGAAAGGAGCTGAACGTCTGTACTAGTAACTGACTCAGTGCAAACAAAGCAGACACCACTCAAATGGCATTTTTCAGAAGTAGAAATTATTGAAGCACCACAGACACTACAGGGATCAATTTGAGCTGCTTTAGGATCTACAGCTGGCCATACGGGTCTAGTGACCTGAAAAGATCTTCAAACAAGTCACAAACACTCTAGCCGCTGTACCTCCACTAGCACCAAGAAGTCACCACCTTCCCTCCAAATAGCTCTTGGTCAGGGCAGGGAGAATCACCACTTCACTGTAGCTGGTTAAAGTGTTCTCCCAACGAATACACTTCTCCAGACTATTAAGGTTTTACCTTTTCTAGCGTTTTTCAGAGAGCAGTAAACTCGATTTATGCAGCACTGTTTTAAGAAAATGTATCAGGCTTTTAAAATACTAGGCAGAAATGCTTGTTTAAGGATAATTTATGCATCCAGAATAAAAACTATTAATGGAAGTACAAGAGAGTTTACCATATCCTTATACCTTTCTAAATCCCCCTTCCTGAGATCAGATTAATCTGTCTGGTTAACAATCTTGAAAGACTTCCTGGTTTTCCATTCCTGAAGAACATCCTCAATCTTGACCTCACAATCTGATCAGGGTAGCTCTGGAGAAGTTTTCCTGGCCCTCACACTGCTATGGTGGCTAAAAGTCAACCATACAGTGACAGCAGATACCCGAGAATGCCATTACTTACCTCTGTAACAGCTATTTGTTGTTCAAGTTAAATTTCTCTAATTTAACAGTATGTTTCTCTTTAATACACCAAGTTAATACTTTTAGTAGGACAACTGAAAAATTCGTGTAAGAGCCTGTTATTCCACTGGATAAAAACTTAAAATTCCAGAGTCCGTATTTACCGAATAGCTAAGTCACTGTCTGTTTTTTCCAGGAGCTGCGGCACTTCAGAGATGGCCAACAAGTGGCCGCCTCCAGAGACCACAGAACTTCAGCAGGAGTTCACAAACGACACGCACAAGCCCTCTCAGAACTGCAGCGGATTTCAGAAGCAAGCACCGGCTGCCGTTTCCCGCCGCTGCGGGCGGCAGCAGCCAGCGGAGCAGCCGCGGCCCGGGTCACACCGAGCTAAGCACAGGTAACACCCTGTTCTGTCCCTCTCGTTTTCCCTTCCCAGTCACTGTTTTTACTTGCAGTGTTCGCAGGTCGTCACAGCCGCTCACCCCCACGCCCCGGGCGCTCCGGGGCTCTCCTCCCGCAAAGAAGCCGCACAGCCCGGCTGCTGCCGAGGCCCGCAGCGCTCAGCCCCCCGCCAGGGCCAGACAAGCCCCGGGCGAGCAGCGCTCCGCCACAACGGCCCCGTCACCGGCAGCCTCTCACCTTCCTCCAGCGGAGAAGGAGGGAGCGGGAGGGCGGCGGCAGGCGGCCCGCTCCCCTCAGCCCGCGCCGCCGCGCCGGGAGGCGGAGGGTCCCGCCGGCCCGCCGCGCCGCTGCCGGCCCGCTGCCATCGCCGCCCGGCCGCCGCTCCGGAACCGCGGCGCTTCCGGCATGGGGAGAAGCACGTCCGGGGCGCGCCGGTCTGCATCCGAGGTGAGGCGGGGCGGGGCGGCCCCTGCGGGAGCGGCGCGGGGCGGGCTGGCGGGCCGCCATCTTGGTGCGGCCAGATGGCCTCGCCCAAAATGGCGGCGCTGGCTGGTGGCTGCGGGCGGCCCTGCGGCACCCGCCCGGTACCGCCTGCGGCCGCGGCCCGGAGCCGCTGCCCGCCCGGAGCCGCTGCCCGCCCGGTACCGGCTGCGGCCCGGAGCCGCTGCCCGCCCGGAGCCGCTGCCCGCCCGGTACCGGCCGCGGCCCGGAGCCGCTGCCGCCTTCCCCCGGGAGGTGCTGCGTGTGGGGCGGACGAGAGGGCGGGCTCTGGCCACTGTTCTCCACACCAGCGGAGACTGTTCAGTTGAGGAACAGACTCCATGCGTACTTCAAGAACAGTATATTTTTATACGTAAATACGTCTGGCTGGTGTGTTTGCATTATGTTATTAGGAAATACGGTGCTGAGCCCTCAGTGAAACCAAAAGATCCCCGACACTGACAGATCTGAGTTGGTCAGATGTGTGCCCTTACTGACGTTCAACACAGCGTTTGGAATTTTGCTTGTGCAGAAGGTGTTTCAACATTTGTCTGAATTCAAGAACTGTGTAACGCTTACTTTCTGTGATAGTTAATTCAGGAATTCCATAGCATTGCATGTAACTAAACTGTTGTATCCTGGAATAATAAGAAAACTGCTGTTTTCTCATGCTGCTGCTGGGAGCTTTTGGAACTTCCTTCTGAATTGCTTCACAAATTGAATCAACCATGAGCAAAATGGATTTAAAATCTATTTGGTTTGTTAGAAACCTTGACGATATTACTCTCTGTTAGTCCTGGGACTCGCTGGCAGCACTGAATTCTGTCCGTTAAAGCTACAGAGAAGAGCAGTCGAGGCTGCAATTCACATACATCCAGCTACAGTTAAAAAGAAGGTTAAAACATAATTTTAAGTTTACAAAGGGGTGTCAAATAAATGAAAGACCAAGGTTTCAGTCAAAATGAATAAATTACTTGTATGAATATATGGTTTGGTAGTGGATATACGTGCTAAGTGTAAAGCCCACTAAGATTCTGAAGAAAAGGGAGTGAAGTGTAGGACTTACTCCTACTTAACAAGTCCATCCAGTGAAGGGCTAGAGTTGGAAAGTGAGGATGGTTTAGAATTAAACCTGCTTGGTCTTTTTCTTCTGTGTTAACCATAGTCCTGATATTATGGTTAAAAAGAGAAAGCTCTAAAAGAATTGTGGAGTTGTTAGAGCAAACACAAGCTACCTTTGAAAGCTAAGGCATAACACTAGAGTGATTTGTATTATCTGTGGGCTAGATCTCAATTTGCATAAATTCAGTGTTATGCTTAACTTTTGGCATAGCATAGGAAGGGACATGGCAAACAGCTCAGCTGAGGGTTTGGGGTTTTTTTAGCAACAACCTTTGAGGGGGGCAAAATAATATCAGAATTAGTGGAATAAGGAGTTACTGTTCTCAGCTTTAGAGGGGTTTCAAGCTAAATTCCAGTCATCAAGGCTGGTAACAATAAGAAAGAACAACTCATAATCTCTATATTGAAATGGGGACATACACCTGGTGAGCCTCAAAAGGGTAATAGTATCCAGGTTGCAAACAGGAGAAGATGGTATGTCTGTTGAATCAAAAGGCATTAACTTTTAATGTTTGGGCCTTGAATTAGAGAGTTAATAATGGGATTTTGTAGCGTTAAGAAAACTAAAAGTGTGTTTCACTTACTTTTGTTGGCGTTCTGAAACTAAGTATAGAAATAGTGGGCTTATTTTGAAGGTAAAACAGAAGAGCATTGGGAGCAACTCCACAGAGGGCAGGAGCCAAGCATGGTAACGGCTGACAGAGCACAGCCTCACTGCCAGGATGCAGTACCATAGCAGCTGAGCAAAGCAAGCAGGGCACACTGGTTTCAGCAGAGTCCAGATCAACAAGCAAGCAACAAAGCAGGTCCAAGGTCAAGCTGGGAAGACAGCCTGCAGGTTTGGATTAGGTCCAAGGAGGATAACTAGGGTCAGATACAACCTAGTGATTGCCAGGCAGGTCCACACTGATAAGACTCCGGTCAAACTAGGTTCAGATCCAGGCAAACATGGCTAGGCACATTCATGGCTGGGACGGAGACCCATACACATACAACATAGCCCAGGCATGGACTGAAGACCCAGGGCTCAGCTTAAATGGCGCTGCTGAGCCCATGGTTGGGGAACAGGTCAGGCTGTTTGGAGCTGTTAAGGCCTATTAGTGCATTCAAGGCCCTGACAAAGCACATAGGACAAATAAAGGCTGACAGCAGGACGCAGAAGGGTTAGTTGTAATCTTTGCATCAGAGTTTTCATGGCTTAGTATTTAAGGTCTTCACTAGACTTAGATTTTGGACGAAATAGAAGAGCAAAGGTAGAAGACCTGAGATAACCAGACGAAAAGCAGTTGCATTCTAAAATAGAAGTCAGAAGCAGAAGGACAGAATGGACTCTGCATTCTTCAGGTAGACAAAGATTTAACATAGTGGTAGGTAGGCTCTCATTATTGACAAATAATCAAGAAGTGAGACTCTAATTATAGACACATTTATCTCAAGAAGGCATGTGCCTTTCACTTTGTAGGACACTGATTTTTGATTAATCTAGAATTTCCTTCTGAATCCCAACTGTAAGCTAAACTCCTGACTAGAGATCTGGGATCCGTACGGACTCCATATGTGTTGGGATTCCAAGGCAAACTAGCAAGAAAGAAGAACAGAGCATAAGCTGGTCCTATAGAGATCATACCTAACCTTAGGCCAGCAGGGTTAGACTAGTTGTAGGGTAGGGCTGAGCTTCTGAGGAGTGAGAGATGAAGCACAGAACTCTTTGAAAATGCTCACTTGTTGGCTTATCAAGGAGGAAGGTGACTGACAGAAAGGAAGACTTTCTTCAGCCTCTGATAGGTTCCCACTCTTTTCTTGTACTCAAAAGGTAGGGAACAGAAGAGCAAACTGAAAAAACACTGCTTTGACTGTATAAAGAAGACATACATGGAAACCTTATGTGGCATATGCCCTCAGTTCCAGATGGGCAAACAGAGGAAATGGCCCCAAGTTGTGTCAGGGGAGGCTTAGACGGGATATTAGGAAAAATGTCTTCACCAAAAGGGTTGTCAGGCAGTGGAACAGGCTGCCTGCGGAAGTGGGAGTCACCATTCCTGGAGGTATTTAAAAGATGTGTAGGTGTGGTGCTTAGGGACGTGGTTTGCTGGTGGACTTGGCAGTGCTAGGTTAATGGTTGGACTTAAAAGACTTAAAGGTCTTTTCCAACCTAAATGATTTTATGATTCCTTGTGTTTCAAGAAGATTTAGTACTGTGGTTATAAAGGTTTTTTTCAGTGACTCTTAAGTAACACCACCCAAAAAACAGAAGGTATACTGGTAAAAGAGAATGCATTTAGTTTAGGTTTTGTTGTTTTGGGGTTTGTTTTGGTTTTGTTTTTTTTTTTTTTCTCAGAAAAATATTTATAAGTCTGAAGTGAATTTTTATCAGTGAGTGAATGAATGTCCACTGTTTTCTGCATCTTGTATCCATTTTGTTCATTACATGTAGTTGCAGTGAATTTCCTAGTATCCTGTAGTATACGCACTTGTTTTGATCAGTTTCTTATCATTAGTTGTTAGTCAGAAACACTAGTTTCCCTTGGCTTCAGTTTCCTATGATTTATTTAATGTTTTATTAATCCTTATTTTGTATTTTACAACTTTTGTTTCTTCTAAAAGTAGGGCTACAGTCTTCTGATTCCCTTCTTTTCTTGGATGGTTACTCTCCTTTATTGTTGTCATTCTTAGAACTGTTGGATTGTTGGATGTTGGAAACATCTGTTTTCTTAGGAGGATAGCAAATTCAGTACTTTGGGAGCATGCAAGGCACTTTTCTATATTTTGGCATTTTTATATTTTATTTCTTCTTTTGAATTGGAATACTATGTTTACTTGTTTTGGCTACATTGACCATATGAAACAGAAGTATTCAGTGAGCTGCATGTGATCCACGTTGATATGTTCCTCTTTCTCCATTTGCTTCTTATACTTTGAAATGTTGGGACATTAAATTACCTTGTTCTTTAATTCTCTCTTCCTGCAATTCTGCTGTAGCATTTGTTTCTTAGCAGGAGCCACATCTGAGTGTAGCTTCAGGCAATCATGTTATCCAGGTTCTCTGAATACCAGCCATACTTTATTCTTGGTTCTAGAAATATTTACCATCTTCCCTACAAACTTTTGGATATTTACAAATATTTACAACTGGCTATTTCATTCTCCAAAACATCCACAGTAAACACATGCCCTTTGTCAGAGTGACCCTAAGGAACTGATTATTTTATGAAGAAGGCCTTGACATTTTAGACTGAACTTTTAGATTTCATTACAGTGATGCTCCTTGATTGTTAGTTACCACTGAATATAAGCTTGATGTCTATGATGTCTGTGGTCAAAATAATCCTGGCAGGAAGGAGATAAAATCTTTGCTTTTACCCTCTGTTTTCAGCCAATAACAAAGTGGTTTCAAAGTTTAACAAGAACTGACAAACATACTAAAAGAATACCAGCAGAGATTGTTGGTGACTGGATATTTCTCTCTGACGATTTAAACAAAGGACAAATACAAATTATGCAGAAGGAATGCAGGTGTTGATCTCACAGCTCTAGCAATATGACCTACCACTGACTAATCTAGAATAAAAGAGAAGTATCTTGCATAATTTTGGACAAAGCAGTTTTCAGTTATAAACTGCATTTCAGCAAAAGCATTATTCATTACAGCTTATTGATTTTAACTAAATCTCCACAAATAATATACAACAAAAAATAATATACAACAAAAAATAATTTCCAAAGCTGCTACTAAATTTCTAAGAAATCTGCTTTTATGTGGTTTCAGCTTAAATCGACTTTTAGTGCCAGAAAGGAACAGTTCTTGAATTTCCCTGCTGAGTTTGCTGCTACCAACATGTTAGTTCTGAAAAGTCGCCCATGTTAAAAAGAAAAACAATTTCACAGTGGGGTCTATAGGCTGAAAATGCTGGCTTCAGTCAGCTGGCCTGAGTGAGTTACTTTTCAACCGTCAGCAGAAAAAAAAAATAGTAAAAAAACTTCTCTGAAGGTCGCTCATTACAGATACTCACAGTCCCTCCTTCCCTCCATATACATATTCCAAGAGAAACATCTGACCACCTGAGGGAGTGACAGCTCCATCCCCATGAGAGGAGGCTGTGATGACACTTTTTTTTTTTTAATTTTCACTAATTATCTTTTCTTCCATGATGCTTTTGTGAAGCAAGGCAGTAACACTGTAGAATGACTTTGAAAAGATTTAGTTATTGTGTCTTGTGACATTCCCAGTTCCCAGGCTGTGCCTATCTTGCTTAGACTGTGAACTCTGTGCAGCAGGAAATATCTGTATTTAGACTTTCCTGAGGCATAACTTTCTTTTATTCAACAAACACTAAAAGAACACAGTTCAGATTAGGCTTTTTCCCACATTCAAAGCATCTCAGCTTTTTTGCATAGATTGAGATGGAAGTTTGGGGGTGGTAGAGAGGGTATTGTTTGAGATTTGCTGAATCTAAGCTTTTATTAAAAAAAAAAAAAAAAAAAAAAAAGAGGAAGAAGTACGTGCGTGTCTGTCTTCTTTTGGGAACCTCTTCCCTGTGTCCTGTTAGAGCTTAGGAATTAGCACCTATTTACCAACTTCTAAAATGTACTGCAGGAGGCCCACATGTAAGACATCCTTACATGTAATGTGAGGGTTGATAGGTTCTTAGTCACAGAAATGCTTGCATACATTATAAAAAACCAGAACTCCCACTTTCCTACAGAAGTATCAGTATCTTCCTTTTTCCATCACTTAAATCCATTCAGTTCTTAAAAGCTTTATTATTTCTCATTCTCCAGAACACTTCAATGACATGGCATTAAGCCACTTCATAGCATTTTACTACTTGAAGATTTTGTGCACTGGTTTGTTATGTGGTTTTATTTTCAGAACTGTTCTACCCACTAATCAGTACCTGAAGGTGAATCATAGCTTCAGACCTGCAGAGCACCTCTTTGCTCAAGTGCACACTGAGACCTGTCAGCCCAGCATCTGGTGGTGGAGGGGTTATATATAGATACATAAATTTCATTAACTGGAAGTAAATCTTCATCCTCTTCTGTATGGAGGGTTCCTGTTGTTACGGTCTTTAGTAGAAGATAAAATTCAATTCACTGTAGCTGTGAAGCTTCTAAGTACTCACCTAGTCCTCCTTTACCTGAATTTTACTTTTTCTGAAACCCATGCTAGAGGCCTGTACCAGAAATCAGTGCAGAGACCCAGAATGGCTCAGGCCATGAATGGAGATGTTACCAGCAGTTGATGGTTACTCTCAAAGGGAGAATTTCATTAATTTAATAGTGAGTGTTTGCATTTCATTTAACAAAAGCAGTATTAATCACATTAAGCAAATCTTTTAAACAAAAGGTAATACATGTTTGTTCCTTACTACACAGAGTTTGTAAGCTGCTGCTCATATGTATTCAAAATGAAATCTCAGGCAGTAATGCCTACATCATGCTCCATCATAAAGTTCCAGGCAGATATTTAAATGTATCCATCTTAGCACACTTAGTACCGCATTTGTTGGTGTTCTTACAGAGGCAGTATGTCCACTTTTCAACACAAATATATGTTCTGTTTGCCTTTCACTAGCAGCATGTAAACATAATAATGACAATATAAAGGTACTTAGAAGGTAAAGAAATATACTGGTATGAGACTATAACGAGTTGAAGAGCATCCAAACCAACACCTTCTCCACATGAAAAAGTATCTACCCTCAATTAATGTCCCACTGAATGTGTGTTTCTACAATGCTTTGTATAATAGGACTTACAGTACCTCCCCTGCAAAATGATGTCTCTAAATAGTGCAGAGCTTGTTTGCAATATGTTAATAGTGTTCTGGGTATCTGTCACCAGCTGAAGTGTTTCACCAGCAAATTCAGTGTATTAATGATGTTGTATCGATGGATTGCGATACAAACTAAAATTGTAATCTGGGTGTTGAAGGAGAGGTTACAATTCCAAGTTTTTTCATCTTCTATTCTGTCACTTAACTCTTCTTCACTAGCCAGACAGTATAATTCTCATGTTCTTGCATATTTTCAGAGTGCTACTGATAAGTGTTCTGGCAAAACAACCTCCCAAGCAGTGGAAAATCTTTAGCTTGATAACCATTGTAGAGGTGGAAGATGAATGTAAAATCAGGCAGCCTGCTGTTTTTCTGGAGTTGTTTCACACAGTGAAAGCGCTTAGAGACTTGGTCATCCAGCACTGGGCTGGTGGGTGAGAACAGCCACACTAAGAACATAAGCATAGATACCACTTCTCTGGAAATGTGCACAAGTATGACCCCCAAAGCACAAATGTTAGCCAGCAACATGATACTTTTGTCACAGTAGAAAAGTCTCTGACACCTGTAAGCTCTACTTTCCCCAGCAGTTGGAGAGCAACGGAGTGATGATAAACCAGTCCTTTTGGGCTATTGTTATTAATAGAGCAACTGGAGATTATAAACAAAGAAAAATTCAGCTTTGAGTTCTCTCAAAATTTAGTAGGTGAGATCCTTTGACAGCACCCACGTGCCTATTTTATCTCATGCTCTCCCACCCTGATCCAGGCTTCATCATCTTCAGAAGTGGTCCTACAAATTGTGCTCAGTTGCTCTGGGAGCTTCTTGTTTTATTGTAGAGTAGCCAAAATTTCACCTGAAGCCACTATCAATTTCCCCCTCAAGACATCTAGGCTTCTGCTTCTCTGTTTCATGAAACCGATTTCCAGATAGAGCATTTTAGTCCAAGTAGCTCTAAAATGACCCCAGCCAGCATATGTGTTTTTGAGATTTAAAAAACGGTTGAGGCATGATGACAAGGATTGAGGTTTCTGAGGAATATTTACTTTGTGTTAGAAGTCTTGCTGTGCTTTGCACTTCGCATGTGAAAATAAGGAGAGCATTTAGTGGAGGCTGTGGAACAGCCAGGAAAGACTTTAAAGTTATTCTGACTTTTTGGACAGGCAACACACTTGCCTGTACCAAAATTTCCTGTTTATCAGGAATCCAGCATTGCATAGCAGGACTGTGGAGCAGGAAGCTGTGTTACCCAGTGAGCTAGGATAATTTAAATAAGCCCTATGACATAAAAGGCATATGCTTTTATGAATTTCTATTATTAGGATTATTGTGCTATTAGGGAAAATTGTGCCCAACAGAATTGTTTTTTTTCAGGAGTATAGCTTTGAAGCTATACAAACCCATTATTGATCTGACAATACCAAATGAGAACACAAGGCAGACTTCAGCTAGAACATTGAATGTGAACACAAGGCAGCTGTGTTCTTCAGAAAGCTTATTTGCCTCGGTACCATATCTGGTACTATTTGCCACAAGGCCTCTTCTTTGCCTAGTGGTTGAAAACAGTTTTATGACAGCTCCTTTCCATGTCCTGAGGCCTCCTATGCCTAAATGGTGGCATGAGTTCTTTCCTCTGTTTTAGGGTGTTTCTCTCCTCTGTTTTCTGCTCTCAGGCTTCCATACTGAACAAGAATCTTGCTTCACAGGTTTGGTGCAAATGGTGCAGAAATAACCACTACATAAAGTGCTGAGGGTTAAAGCAGGGCATTCTTCCCACCTGCTCCCCATCTGATTTGTTTCCCAAATAAATAAATAAAATACGGGAGTTTGTATGTACCTGAATTTATTGCATAATTAAAAAAAAATATAGAAGGATATAATAACTCCTATATGTGTTGGGACAGTTGGCAGTCAGGTAGTGGAAATTGTATCCACATAGAGGGAAAAGGTGCAGTTTGAACTTACTCCTTATCCAACAGTGAGAATGTTCATAGGCTTGGGCTATTACAAACTTACCCTCTATGCAAGAAGCTTTCTTCAGAGGTCACACCAGAAAATAGAGGCACAAGGCAAGCAGTCTGTATTGGTTCAGCCACTAACAATCCTTTTTTTTCCTTTTTTTTTGTTTTCCTCAGGAAGTTCTGAGAGAAGGGAAAATCACAAAGGGCAGCATATGCATTTTATGTTCAACCCTAAAGGCTGCTCTTGTGTATGAGGTCTGTTAACTTGAGGCACAGAAGTGGCCTGTTCAGAGCTGCAGCAGAACCACTAGGAATATTTGCAGTGATCCTGTCTGGGGAAGCGTCCCTTGAGCTGCCAGAAAATTACAGGGAAGCACTACCTGTCCAGGCAGCTCCATAATGATGCTATGGCATTATAATATGTCCCACATTCTGATGTTTCCGAGATTTACAGACGGATAGGCGCTGAGTATATGAGATGATAAGTTTAATAGCAGGGTGGTACAACAAACAAGTATTAATAGAATTTATCATCCATGCAACTTCGAGTGTCTTACAGAATCTAGGCAATTTAAAATGTCTGAAAGTTTGTGATCTTAAAATGAGCTATATATCTTACTTAACAAGTCTGAGCATATAGTCAAAGCTCAGAGCTGTAAGCAAATTGTGGGCTCAGTTGATTATTCCAGTGGTTTTGTTGTTTGTTTTTTTGTTTGGTGTTTTGTTTGTTTGTGAGGGTTTTGTTTGTTTTGGTTTTTGTTTTGGTTTGTTTTTCCTTTTTAGACTACAGCTGATTATTTCCTGTTTTGTGTAACTTGTCTCCTGAATTTCCAATTCTTCGCTACATGACCTTCTTCCTTCAGAAGGCCTGCATGTAGTAAGAGGTGGAAAGGGGGTGTTACGGGACAGAGAATGTTGGTAATATAGAGGAGATGTGTGTGCATAGTTAAATCTTTGGATATGATATTTGTATTTTAGCTAGAAGAAAAAAGTTTATTTTGGTCACTGAGTATTTAGATTGTGTAATGTTTTGAAGCGCACACTGAGTGGGAAAAAGCCAAGGATGGTAATAACTGGTGGAGCAAGACAAGTACTGTTCCTGCTTCCAGTACAGTAGTAAGGAGGCGTCAAGTCAGTGCACCACTGATTCTTAAGTATGGAAGGTTTGCAAGCACAAAAGGAACAGCACCTAACTTGTAGCAGGGCCTTCCCTCCTGTGTCTCTATATCATCTCCCATTATCCTCAGGATAGCTGTGACATGTCCTAAAGAGCTCTTGGCAGCCCAGGGGAAGCCCCTTCTGCTTAGTATTTCTAAACTTTGCTGATGAAGCATGGGTTCACTCTGTGAGTGGGTCTTGGGTGAAAATGATGTCTGTCCTACAACATGCTCATGTGCTGGAGATGCTATCAGATGAATTTGTGTTTTGTTCTTTAATATGCTACAGTTAGTGAGCTAGTTGTTACAGGCCTTGGAAATGCTTTTCTGCATCTGTTCTTTGTGCACTTTGTAAGTCTACACACTGTGGTAGCTTCTGAGAAGATGAAAATTGCTGCCCTTCTCAGACAGCGAACAAGCCAGCGTCTCCTGATGTGGCCATGCAGAATCAGAAAGCACAATGGTTTTCTGAGACTTGTGGCCTGTGAACTTTTAGTGAACTCTAAGGAAGCACTTAAACAAAACAGGAAAAGGGTCCTCAACCTTTGGAAGCATGAGAAGAAAGTGTAAGTGATAGTGTGGCACTGCTGGCCACATCAGACTTTTTATCTTTCCTGTTTTCTCAGTTTTAGCATTTTAAAAAGTTCAACTGTAGCCACAAACAACTTGTGGGAGTGGAGGACCACTGGGATGAGGATGTGTGATTTAGGTAATCTGGAACAATGTGTTCTTAACACATGAAGCAAAGACTGATGTAAGCCAAAAAAATATAGGATAATAGTGGTAGAACTCACATACGTGTGTGTCACCTTATTTATAAGTTATATGTCCATGTCAGTCTTATTTACATTCATAATTTTAAAACTAGTTACATTGTTTTAAAAAATTACAAATTCTAGCAATGCAAAATATGTGTGCTTGATCTTTTTTGTGGAAAGATAGCTTTTGCTGGAAGCAAGTTCCCAGAATTGTCATAGGTACTTAAAACTACCTGACTGAAAAAAACCAACGAACTATAACTGGAGTAAATTTGTTAGCATGAAACTATAAAGAGTGCAGACCTCAGTCCAAACCTAATGCACTGTCCGGTCACCCAAATGCTTCAGAGAACAGTCGTTCAGGACTTAATTGGACACATAGTTTGAATAATTTTAACTGTGTTAACCAATTGGGTCAGCACATCTCTCCATATGTCTGTAAGGAAAGAGTTTGAATGCGCATAATTTCTGTGTAGCTTATTCCCATAATAGAAGGCAAGAAAGCTACAGCAATGTATAGGAGCACAGTCTTTATCCACACTTGGGTTATGACTAATAAACATAATTCAGGTTAAAAAAAGCTACTCCTTCTGAGATAATTATACTTCCACAGGACTTCTTCATGTTTTGCATCTTGGCCACATGTGGTTTTTTTGTGGTTTTAAATTCTTTTTTCACTGTTGATATGCTTTCCTTGGCTTATGAGCTCATACAGAATCTGCATCCAAAGTGCTACAAGCCAAGCAAGCACACTTGGTAGCCAGACCCTTTCTTACTTTCCTGCAACATGTATGCTTATCAGAGCTCTGCTATAGCCAATCTTTTGAGCTGTACATAAAGTAAGACTTACCTTCTCATAATGGCAGTTTCCTTGCAGTTGCAAAAAGCCCCATAGTTATCCTGTTTTTGTGACTGGAACATAAGAGCTTGCTGTGTTACCAGTGTCACAGGTGGCAAGCTAAGCAGTGCTGCACCAGGGCTGGTGAGTTAGCTCAGGAATACCTGGACAGCACTGCATTGGCCAGATCTGGTAATCTGCCAGGCACCACTGGTACCCTCTCATGGAAGTGTTTTGAGCCCTTCTGGCCAAGTTCCCTCTGCTCTCTAGAAGGTTACAGCAATACCAGGGAGTCTCAGCCAGCTCTTGACAATCCTTTTCTTTATAAAATGAAAGTTCTGCAGTATAAACGGCATAGGTTGTTAGGTGAGTAGGGGAGTAGTCACATGGTGAATTCCGTGCTCTCACCATCCTCTGCCACTGCTGTAAAATGGGATAGCCACCAAGAGACAGCTTGGTGCTTTCTCTACCTGGCCTCCTTCTTTCAGCCTCCTCCCTGCCTTCTCCCTTTTGCCACTATAAACAGGTAGGAAGGATGGGGATCCAGACTGGGGAACTGGTTTGGATTAAGGTTAAAATACTGTTGTCAATTTTCTGAGTTTTAGTCTAGCTTAGTTCCTGGCTCCCTGATCACGTTCACGCACAGCCACATGACCACTTGGGCTGTTCTAAAGGAGAGCATGGCAGAAGGTGAGAACAAGTGGCAGGATTTGGAGATACTGCTTCTAAACAGCAACACCTGATTGACTGGAAAATGATAGTTTGATTTCCAGCTAGGGAGGCCAGTTCTCCTGTGCAGTCTCTCTATGGTCATTCAGAGAAATGGAGCTGGGCTGGATCAGCCACGAGTGGGGCCTTCCTCCCAGGAGTCACTACAGGAACCTGACAGAAGCTGGCAGAAGTCTGTGTCTTGACTAGTCAGCCTTTGTGATTTTGAACACAAAAGTCAGAAATGAGCTTTCATCTCCAAGTACTAACTTTCACTGGTTTATAATTTAAAAGCTGCTCTTCCAGAGTACATTCGGGAAAGTTTCCTGACACTAGCTGAGATTATGTGTTTTGTCAGTAGTTGGGGAAAAAACTCACCATAAACTGGAGAAGCTTGGCTTCACTCACATGCATCTTGTAGGGGACTACTCTGAAAAGAAATAATAGCTGGATTTTTATGAATCTTGCAGTAATTAATCTGTTGTAGATATAGCAGAGACCTGAGGAAATAATAGCCCACCAGCCTTCTCATGTATTTCTTTTTAGCAGCCTCACTGGTGATGACCAGTGCCAGATGCTGTGCAGCACCAAGACTCTTGGAGCCTTTCAAAGCCAAGAGGAAGCTGCAGTGCAGCATGTGCAGGGCTTTTCCATGCTCCCTCCACCTACAGCCTCATTCCAGCAGTGCTGTGCTAGCACGTGATCCGACTTGGCGGTTGTACTGACTGGAGAAACGGGAAGGCTGTCCTGATACGGAAGGCTCAGCAGAGTACCACCTGTCCCATAATAACAAACATTAAAAATAAAGTGTAAAATGCTTAACCTGCAAGCAGTGGAAATCACTTCATCTTCTTCTTTCCACTCCTTGCAAGAGATCCTATCATTAATTTTGCCAGGTGCTGATAAAATTGATTAATAATCTTTGATAACTAATGAAGTGAATGGAGATGCCTCATCTTATTCCAAAATGAACTCCCATGGAATTGTGCCACATTGCAGGTGTCCAGCCTTGTCTCAGCCCCTGTATTTGTTGAAAGGGTTAGAAGACAAGGTGTGAGAAGTTCCAGCTAAACAAGGGAAACCTGCTTTGACCTGTAGCTGAAGCTAAGATGAAGATAGTTCTGATTGCCAAAGGGCTTAAGATCTTAATCGACCCTCACCCCTTTAATTAGCATAAAGCAGCTCATGAGTTGCAGCTTCCAGCACTGGGCCACAGAAAGTCACAGGAATAGTCAACTTGCTCCTGCTCAGGAGTTGGGTAAACATTACCCTGGGGCTTCATGTGGTCACAGGTTTGGCATTGCCCGAACTGGCTCTGCGATGTAAATAGAGGATTGTAAGTTATTTAGCAACCTTGTGCAGTAAAGTGCAGTACACTTGTGCACCAAATGTAATATATTTCCCACATCTGAAATTGTTCAAGTGTTAAGATTAAAAAGGCAGTTTAAAATGAAGGAATTTACCAGCTTTCTCCTTCTTAAGATTGAATCTGGTCTCTCATCCATGTCACTGAAGTTTGTCTATATTGGAGCAAAGCACATTCTTTCTTTGTAGCTCCTGTGCTTCATTTCCACGGGAGCCAAGAATGTTCAACACCTCTAAAAACCTGCTCTCCTGTATCTGGAAAGAAGTTCATAAATCTCTCTGCCTCTGCAGACTGATTTACATTGCTCTGAAACTGTGACATTTCTTAAAGAAAAAAAAAAATCAGAAATAAATAATTTAGGAAAATGGCTTCAATAATATCTTGTTTTAATGCATTCTGACACAAACATAAACTTTGAGTTTAATATACTGATGCAAATTTTAATAAAGTCTGCAATAAGTCCAGCAAAATGATAGCTGAAATAAAGCACTGATATTAGCCAAATGAAACAGTTCAAAATAGGAAACACAAATCAGTTTGGTTTGGGATTCTTACTTAATTTTGATGGTGTTTGACAAAGTCTTCTATTTGGTCCTTTTTGAGCTACAGATTTTTCTGAAGTCACCACACCTCCCTGAAACGTTCAAATAACAGCAAAACATTCTGCAGAGCAGGAGTCATGCTATCAAAATACATTTACTAATTCTAATTACATTAATTAATGAACTGTGCAAATTGTGTGAATGATTAAGGTAGAAAGTGCTGTGAAAAATGTTGTAGCATATATAACATATCAGTGGCAAATGATTTAAGATGGAGAAAACCAGACATACCTATCCCTCAAAGTCACAACAGATGGAGAAAAAGTTCTTAGATTTTCAAAAAAGCATTGGTATGAGCTGTTTTCAGGTGATTCCACTCCTCACCTACTTTCTAATATGCTCTTGGTTTAGGATGACTTCACTGTTAAAGTAAATAACGACAGGAATTTAAAATGGTCTCTACCTACTCCCTCAGGACAATGACCCCATTCACATTTCTTAAGGCTTTCCTGACTTTCCCCCTTCTTTCCTTTCAATGGATGCTTCTACGACTTTTCCCAATCTCTGCTGAAGTTATTCAACCCCATTTGTTGAGGCACTGTGAGTCAGCAGAGCTCGCCGAGCAGTTTCAACTCTACAGGGTTTCAAGCCGGGTTCACAGAAAGCACCATCATAGCAGCATTATCTGCATCACAGTTCACCATTACAGGTACTGCCAACCACCCTGTGAAATGCACAATTACGATAAAAGCTGGGCTTTCCATTCCCGAGGAGACCAACATTCAGGCTAGATGATACTCGTTTCAGACGAAGAGGAGAAACAAAGATGAGAAAATGATACTCGTGCTGCGAGATACCACAGTAATTCAGACCGAAACGTTCTCCCTCTGAAATGAAGCACGAAACAGCTGCCTTGGTATTTAGGAATGCACAGCCCAAAAAATCAGAATGCCAGCTCATGGGGGAGATGGCCTGCCTCCTGAGAAAAAAAATAAAAGGTAAATAAGAAATAGCTGTTACCCAAACTCCTGTTAAAGCCTTGCAGATACTTACCCAATACTGAAAGAAGGAAGATAGTTTGTTTTACAGTGAAAACTCGTGTTTACTGGAATTATTTTTATGTGAAAGATGTACAGCTTTATACCGAATAACCATGTTTAGTAGCTCTAATAGCGGTGTGAGCTGTTCCACCTTCGGGAGCAGAGCCGGCCGAGCGCAGCGCGGGGAGCCCGCTCGGGAGGGCTGTGCCCGCGGGCGGCACGACCCTGCCCCGCCCGCCGGGCCCCGGCGTTTCCCCTCGCGGCGCCCAGGGGGGAGCCCAGGGGTTGTCACTCGCTGTCGCCTGGAAACGTTTAAATACAATTCCGGGCACAGGACTTCCCCGAGTGCAGCCAGCCCAGCCCGCTTCTCTACCCTGCTCCAGGCAGCCGCTTCCCGGGCAAGGCAGCGGGGCGGCGCGGGACCCCGCACGGGGGGACGACTCGGCTCCCGTCGGCGGGCGGGCCCTGGGCCCTCCGCCCCGGAGGGGCCAGAGGATGCCCCCGCCTTGCCGGCGCCAGGCTGCAGCGGCAGAGCCGCCGGGGAGAGCGGCGAAACAGCGCAAACAGCGGCCCCAGCCCGGGCGCGGGGCAGGGGGCTCTGCCCTGAGCCGCCCGGGCCCGCGCCGAGCACTGTCTCTTTAAGGCGCCGCGCGGGCACGGCCGCCCCCTGCTGGCCGCGGGCGGGAGGGCTGGCGCCGTGCCCGGGGGCCGGCGCGGCGGGTGTGTCCTCCGGTCGCTCGCCCGCCCCCGTGCCGAGGGCTGGCAGCGGGGAGGGGACGAGCCGGAGGAGGAGGAAGTGGAGGCGGCTGCAAGTAGCGGGCAAATGGGGAGCTGAGCGGCTGCAGCAGCTCCGCGCAGCAGCGGCGGCAGCGGGCGGGCACGGAGGCGAGCCGGCGGCGGGGTCCGTGCGGGCGGGGGCGGCCCGGGAGAGGGCGGCGGGGGTGGCGGCGGGTGCCGATGGGCGCCGATGGGCGGCCGGCAGCGGCGTGCCTGCCGGGCTGCCCCAGCCGTGCTGCCCGCAGCCGTGCTGGCGGGCGGAGCGGCTCCCCAGCCGGCAGAGGTGCCTTCTCTGCCCGCCTGGGCGAGCTGCCTGCCGGCGCGGAAGGGCCTGCCGGGGCTGCACGCCGCTCGCCGCCGGCGGCCGAGGCTGTCCCGGGCTCGGCTCAGCGGCGCAGGCGGGGGTAGAGCCGGCGTCCCCCGCGGGGAAGCGACTGATTTTCCTTTCTCTTCTCTTCTTAAAGCCGTTGCTTCGCAGGCTGCGAGTGCGAGCGGTAGCCGGGCAGTCCCCGCCGCGCCGGGCTGATCCCCCTCCTGGCGGGGCGGCCGCCGCCTCTGCGGGTCGGCAGCATGCAGACCTTCCTTAAAGGGAAGCGGGTGGGCTACTGGCTGAGCGAGAAGAAGATCAGGAAGCTGAACTTCCAGGCCTTCGCCGAGCTGTGCCGGTAAGGAGGCGGCCCGCGCCGCGGGGAGCGCCGAGGCCGGTGGGCGGGCGGTGGCCCCGGGATGGGGCCGGGGTCGGGCTGCTCCGGGCTCCGCCGGGGCCTGCGCCGGCCCTCGGACGTTTTGTGCTCGGCGGGTGATTCCTCTCAGCCGGCTCTGCCCGCCAGGAGCGAGGGGAGGCAGGGCCGGCCGGTGCCCGCCCGGCTGGCTGCCCGCGGGGCCGTGGCCGCGGTCTCCTGCCTCCCGCTCACCTGGGCTGCGGCGGCGCGGCCGGGGGTGCGCCGGGGCTCCCGCGGTGTGCGCGTGTGTGTGCGCGTGTGTGCGCGTGTGTGTGTGTGCGCGTGTGTGTGTGCGCGTGTGTGTGCGGGGACCGGCACAGCCCTGGTTCAGTGCCTGGGTGAGTTTCTGGCTGCTGCTTCCCGAGCAGTGTCCAGCATTCCTGGTGAGAAACTCTCAGTTGGGCCCTCGACGGACATTGCTAAGATTGGGATCTGAAGCCGAGTTGTTATTAGGAAGGACCAAAGGAGTGGGAATAACTTTCCTTCGTGTTGTGCAAAACCTTATAAAACGAGGGTATATGAAGCCCTTGTATTCACTTGAGACGTGAGTGGGGTGTCTGAAGGAAACATAATCCCATGTATTTTCTACATTCCTAGAGGTAAAGGTTAGCTTGATAAGCTGCAATTAGACTTTATCTGAATAGCATAGAGGATAATATATGCAGTGTATTACACAATTTTATTATTTAATTGGAAATGTAAACTCCATATGGGTCCAAGGTCTTGTGACTCATGTATTACAGCCCTTGATATTGAACAACAGCTTTTTCTTACTAGTTTTATTTAAATTTATAGCAAGTATATTAAATTATTGTTGGTAATTGAAAATATCCTAAGTAACCCATATTTTGGGTTCCGTGAAGTCTGTTCAGCCTTTGCAGAAAGTATTTTATGAGACTTCAAATGCCCTTTATTAAAGCGTGTCATGCTAAAAACATTGATCCCTGTGAAATTTCTGCTGGCAACACTTGCTCCTTTCTGTGAAGATGAAGGAGGCAGAAGAAACAGAAAACTATTTTGAGAAAGTGACAGAAGCTTTTACATCAGCTTGTGTTCTTGACATTCTACATCCTCTCTGTCAAACTTCAGGAAAACTTATCAGAGTTTTTTGGAGTATAGTAAAGGCCACAAATTCTGATTTAATGTCACCTTAATTTCATATGATTCTCCAAAGAGAATACTTCTGGATGAATAATGCTAAGCTTTGACCTTACCTACGAGATTTTCAGTTAGTTCTTGTGATGCTCAAAAATGTACTTTAACATCTAATAAGTGTAAGAAAAATGTAATTTTTAGGGCCTTGAGGTTGGTATAGGCTGTTTTTCATGCCTGGAAACTAACTGGAATTTCGGAAAATACATAGCAAGCTTTTTGTAGTATTTTGTCATTTATTTGTGGTATTACGTGCTGTATATTCTTATGTTTAGGAATCTCAAAAACTGACTTTCTGCCCTCCACTGTCCTTGTTTCTCCTTTTGACTAGGTTATTTGGTTATTTTTTCTCTACTTCAGAAATTCCTTACACTTGTGTTACATAACATGGACCTACAATATCTTTGTGTACTGTACAAATTTATTAATAGTTTTAGGTCCTTGCGGTGCTGTTAAAATTGACCCTCAAGTGTCTCTCTTGCTATACTTTACTAATTCTTGATGGAAATTAGGCTATCTTGTTCTGTACAATCTAATCTCATTTTGTATAGCATTTACAGACATTGGATAGATAGGTCTGTTCAGTCATGCTTTGTTATTTTTAAAAGTATTTAATACTAGCCTTTCTGTAGCAGCAGAGTTAGACATTTGGCTTAAAGATCAGTACAGTCACTGGAACACTGATGTCTTGGATGCTCTGGTTTTCTTCTGAGTAGCATCCATTGACATCAGTGAGAGGCTGCATTCATTTAGGCAAAGATTTCGAGTATTTTGTACGTAATATCTACTTTATGACTGATGTGTTTGTAAGCTTTTGTTGCTGTAGAAGAAGTGGTGTGAAGTTCCACATACATCTTTCTAGAAATATTGTGTATGATAGGAAATCAGGCAAACGTAACTCATTCCTGTACAGTGATTCATGCCTTAAGAGTGGATTGTGTGTCTGTCTGTCTACCCTATGTACTTTATGGTGACTGTTACTTGGAATTTATTTGCCTGTTGCCTAGGGATATACTCTCTGGATGACTACAAAGTTCAGTTTTGTTTGTAGGGGTTTGCAACAAAGCAGTTATATAGTCCAGGAAGGTAAGAGAATCCTCCTAGTGAATTCCTGCAGCATACTGGTTTTAAATCAGGGGAATTGTTATGATGAGGAAAATCTTAATTTCTTAGCAGTCTGCCAGTGTAGCCACTTCTCCTGCAAAGCAGTGGTGTCCTAAAGGGATAGTGGACAGACATTTCAAAATCTGTTTGAACCATCCTCTGAGAAGGTAGTCTGAGTGCTGAACTGCTTTCTTAAGAATGTTTCCAGTTTTTGTCTCCAGCAGCACTTCTCAGCTAAAATATTGTTACAGGGCCTGTAGCTATACCTTAACTCCACATTTCTAATCCAAACCAGCGGTTCCCAAATTGTTGAGTTATATCCCACTGCAGCCCTTAATGCTTCTACATCTCTTTGAGGCTTTTGGGTGGTGTGGTATGCAGCAAAAAGGCAGTGTGGTTTCACAGGCCTGTTGCAGAGCAACAGTGGTCCCTGCATAGCACCTTGAGAGCTGTTGACCTGGTCGATAGAGTCCTTGCCTGGCAAGTGGGAAGCCCAGTTTCAAGCCTGCAGCTGGTGCTTCCTGAACCTGAAGATTGGCTAGGCTTGCTCTGATCCTCTGGCTCAACCTGCCACTGTGAACAGAGACAAACTTGAACTCCCTCCCTAGTGCCAGGGTAACCATCCTCCATGCTATGTCTGTAGCACTGTGGTAGGATCACTGCTTTGGGATGAAGTGTGTCCTCAGTTCTGGTCTCTGCTTCCTACAGTGGTTTTCAGTTCTGCCCAGCAACTCCTTTCTACATAAGGTTTTGGTGGAATAAAACTTTTATGTTCCATTCTGTGCATCTGTATGGTTTCAGTGGGGAGAAGAGACTCTGTCTGAGCCTTGCTGATGAGAGGGCATTCCTCTTTGAGTTGTGAAGTGATATTGGGCTCTTCTGCATGGACCAGGGCATTTGGTACAATCTTATCTGCTCAGTGAATTTATTACTCAGAAGGCAATTTGAGAAGCTGCTACTGCCAAGTTGTCCTGTGCTTTTGAGTGAAGCTGCTAGGTCACCATGTTTGCATGGAACTCTTATTATCTGCGTGCTGGCGTATGCTGCAGCTGCAGTTCCCTGACTTGGGCCTCTTACAGGACTTCAGCATGTACACATCTGATTAGTGCATCTCAAGTAGACTTTCCTGTAAGTCATTATGTTCAGCTCCACCAAAGTGATGGCACAGTCTCACAGCTTTAGGTAGTTGGCACAATGTGGAGTATCTAGCCTGCTAAAATGTAAGACAAAATTTCTAGGTACTCCCAACTGAGAATGTAGGGTTCTATGTGTAGTTATGACATTGTCGTGTGTCCTTGCCATTGGTGAGAGGAACAGTTCTTCCTTCTTCTAGCTGCTTGGTCTCATCATGTGTCCCAAGCTGGCTTCAATGGCTGTGCCGCTGGCAAAGACTCTCAATCCAGTCAGTTCCCCACTCATCACATTGACCTTGTAACAGTTACTGTGTAGATGTGTGAGCACTAATACAAGGTTAGTGAAAAGGAGATGTCCCATTCCATTACTAAGGTGACAGAGCTGTGGTGTGAATTTTAGGCAGTGGTAAAGACTCTAGGGGTACCCGTATTATCCTCTTGTAAAATATACATAGATACACTGCCAGGTCTTTTTGGACTTTAAAAATAAAAAGACTTCTGTTCATGCCAAGGGGGTGGTTGTAGTACAGAAAAATGCATGTATTGGTCCAGAAAATGAGTTGTGTGTGTTTGGCACTAATTCAGATTAGTGAGGTGCTGCCATTAACAAATGGCTCTGTGCTCTATAAAAGCCTCCATTTCCTTGGTGGTGGTTCTGTGTGTCATCTGCTAGTATCATGTCTTCTGGGAGCCATGGGGATGTGAGGCAGTAAGATTATGGCAACGTAAGTTACAGTGATATGAGGTGAAGTGGAATATGCTTCATCCAACAGGAGACAGTTCAAAGTTACCCATTCTGAATGATCAGCTACTTCTCAGTTATTTTGGGCAAAAGCATTCACATGTGCAACTCCTAAGTTTGTGTGGTAATGTGGTAGCTTTTCTGTGTAGCTATATACATAATGAGTCAGAATTGTCTCTTTATAGCGTTTAGAAAATGAATAGCAAAGGAGTGGAACAGTTGCCTGAAGATGTAATCTGTGTGGTGATAAAACCTGCAATTCGATGGACAGAAGAACTGTGCTGTGCCTCTTAATGTCCAGATTATTTATGGTCAGGTTTTATTGTGCTTTGTTTTTTTCATAAAAACGGGGTGAGGATCTGGGAGGCAAAAGTTCTTAGGAAATTACAGAAATTCTGAGAAAACCAAATTCTGCCTGCAGAAGAAGAAATGGAAGTGAGGCAATCAAGAATGCCTTCTAGTAAAGCCCAAAGCCAATTGTGATCTTCTGTCTTTGGGAGATGATCCATGACAAGCTGGTAGTATTCACTGGCACAGAGGAAGCTAAGGGTTCTTGCTCTGGTTTGGATTCCCAGGTGCTACCCACTACTGAAGACTGTTCTGAAACCAGACCATGTTCCTCAGTTGCTATCTGCATCAGTTATGCAGTTCTTGGTTTTGTTTTTATGCAAGGGGATGTGCTTTTCTTTGGTTATGTGGGTCTTGTTAGACCACATGTTACCTGTACTGAAAACTATTTGAGTATGACAGATCACTGTGGGTTGTTTGGGGTTTTTTGTTGGTGGTTTTTTGTTTTGTGTTGGTTTTTTAATTGACTTAGGATGAAGCTATTTTTGTGCTGGTACCAGATCAATCTGCTGAACATAGCAACCAGTGATTTTTTCCTACCAAAATATCAGTATGCCTACTTTAAATCTGTATGTGACACAAACTTCCTTGCTTTTTTCTTTCTTTTAAACTAAATTGATTCTTCAAATTCTGCCCATTTAATTTCTGTGATTAATAGATAAGCCTTCTTTTAGCACATATAAGAAGCTAGTTTAGTACTGTTGTCAGTGCTGTAGATCTGTATGGCTCTCCTTTTTTCTTCTAAACTTTGTGATCTTTCCTGAGTCATGGCCTGTGCACAAGAACCTAAACATGAGTTTTAAGATAGATTTAAGAATAATGCTGATTCGAAGGTATTAAATTAATCTGTTTCTTTATATAGTAGGCCATGGAGGATAGTGCATATTTTTTTCAGGAAGAACTCAGGGGATTTTCTTTAACCCCAATTCCCCACAAAAAACCCTAAATACTACTTTTGTTAAATGCTTGGCTTGTGCCAGTTAGCTTTTACAGCTTTAAAAGCCATAAAAATGTATGTGTGTTGATCAATAGCTCCCATTGTTGCTTGTATTACTGTGAAACACTATATCATGAGAAGTAACAGGGGCCACATGGGTGGGTAAGTTGCTTTGACATCAACTCTAACAAAAACTCATAACTAGCCTAATGGTAGAAATTATACTAAGCCATGAAAAAGTGTTGAAGGTAGCAGCAAAAAAAAAAAGGTGTATTTCATGGAGGAAAAGTTCACTGTATTTCTGGGTTCCTGCTCCTTCCTGCAGTAGTCTGTAGAGAAGACTTTGTATCCCAGAAGAACTGGTTATGTGTTCATTTTCTTAATCTCTGAGAGCACTTATTGAGAGTGCTCACAAAAACCCGATGGCGTTATGCTTGTGGAACCATTTCATGGGAACACGGAGCGCAGCCACATGGCAACAGAAGTGAGTGTAACAATCACTGTTACAGCAACTCTGTTTTGTGATCTAGCAATCGTTTACCTTAGGTTCAGGAAGTTTGCATTCCCTTATGGTACATCCCTTTACCATAACCTGTTTGAACTGATGTGCAGCAAGGAACAGTAATAAGCTTGGTCAGGTGGCAGCTCTTCAGAGAAATGCCTGCATTCTTTTGCACATCACAGGCTGAATACAAATTGACAGTGTTGCCAAAAAAAAAAAAAAAAAAAGCAAATGTCATTCTGGGGTACATAAGTTGGAACACAGCCTGCAAGGCAGATGAAGTAGTGCCTCTGATAAGGCTGCTGCTGCAGTAGCCTCACCTACTGCCTTTGGTTTGGGGCACAGCATTTCAGGGAAAGGCAGAGCAGCTGGGAAGAAGAGAGAGCAATGAGAAGGATCAGAGGTCTTGAAAATACAATGTGTTGCATTGTGTTATTTAACATAAAGAGGAGTCTGGATCTTCAGACACTGTAAAAAGCTGTTGTAGGGGGGAAAAGAAAACACAACAGAAAAACTGCCCCAAACCCAGTGTATTGCTCAGTTCCAGTCTAGGTAGAACAAAAAGTAGCAGGCATCAGTTGTACCCAGAAGGAGGGGTGATGGGTAAGTGGAAAAGATACTGTGGTTGTCTAGGTAGGCAGCAAAATTCATTGCTTGAGACTTCTAAGACAGATTTGGACAAACATGCAGAGAATGACATGGGCCCGTGGTCCCATTTCAGGGTGAAGTCATTGCTGTCCCTGGTTTGGTCCAATCCATAATAGTGCAGAAGGTGCCTGAGAAACAGTTCTTTGAGTATAGTAAGTAGTTTGAAGTCCCTTTACTAATTCAGGAGTCATGACTTTGGAAGTCTGAATGTGTGCAGCTTTCTGGAATATTTAAGTTCAACCTGAGAGCGGTGTTGGAGATGAAGGAAAGTATTTACTCTGCCTAAATGTGTATTGCACCTGGGAAGCACTGACTGACGGGGTATCTCATGATACTGGATAATGTGCTATTCATCTCAACAGTTCACATTTTTTGGTGAGGTGACATTCTTGAACATGTTCCAAGGAAACAAGGAAGCAGAGCATGTGAAACGCTGAAGGGATAATAGATAAAATAAGCACCTGTTCTGGGCACACCTGTGCCATAGTGCTGTGGAACAAACCCTCTTCTGTCTGGTTATCTTCTTTTTCTCATTGTTGAGTTCACTGTTCAGTCCCTGAAACAATAGTTTGTTTTGCATTGATGGAATTTAACTTTTCTTAGGAAGAGTTATGCCCTTTATATGATCAAGGAGGAAACTGCTGATACTTCCATACTGTCCAAATACTCCACTAATGCTAGTTAGTATTCTCGCTCCCTGGAGAGAGAAATCCTATTTGGAGGACAGCCACGTACTTTTAAGAATGGGTTTCAAAATAACTGAGTTTCATTGAAGGGCATTGTCCTTTAGTTCCAGGTAAAATGTCCCTAGTTGTAATTCTCTTCCCTCCCAACTGTAGTGCTTGGGCTTTCTTGGCTGGGGCATGATTTTCACTTGTGCAAATGCTCTCTAATGATTCCTGTGAACTGGGAAACAAAGCAGAAGCATGCTCTTTCCCACAGCTGGGCTGCTGCCTGTGTGGGCAGGAGGATGTGTGTCGTTGAGGTTGCTCTATGGGCTCCCAAGGGTCTGACCTGTAGAGTGGAGAAAGTCATGTTTCTAGATCTAATGGCACATTAGGGATGTAATTGGCAGAGCCAGACCCAGAGATTCAAAGCAGGTTCAGTTTCTCCTCTCAAATGCTAGTTAGTGAAGATTTATAACGTCTTGTTTTGTCTTGTCACATGCTGCTGAGTCATGCTTACTTGCTTGGAAGTATTTGAAGTCAGACCTTCATCTTCAAAAAAGCAGACTTATTTTCACTCTTCATCACATTACTCACAGGCTTTTCTTCCTCCTTGTCAACAACCCATCTTTGATCCTTTCCCTCTGTAGTGCATCAGATCTACATGTTCAGTCCAGGTCCTGAGGTGTTGCCTTGTAAAACTGAGTTCTTCATGGTGCCACTGGCAAAGGAGGAAAAAAACTTGTATGAGGCATGCCTATAGCAAAAGAAAAACTACTAAAGCATGAGCTGTGAAGCTGGGATGCTCCTGGCCTTTGTTCTGAAGGCCCATGTTTGTCCTGTCGGACTACACCACAAGTGTGTGTGCATGTTTAGGGAGTCTGTCCCCCTTGAAGAGTGCTGATGATCTAAAAATTGGTGCTTGAAGAGACCTGATTTGAATTGAGTGCTTTAGCCAAAAGCAACAGGTCCTTTTCTGAAATTGTGTTTATTAAAGTGCTGGTTACTTTTTCTACTTTCTGTGACTTGCCCCCCAATGTTAGGTATGAATAAGTACGTGGAAATAAGGCCTTTGGCACAGCATGTTGTAGTGCTTACTAATGACTCTCACTGCCTAACCTTGATAAACTTATCTGCGTGTCGGGACAGCTGGTTAATAGCTGATAGAACAAGTGATGTCTGGGGTGGTTAATGGTGTTGGAAGGAAACTGCATCATGAAGGTCCACTTGTGATGGACCACGCCTGTCCCATCGGCAGGCACAGCAGTCCTTTCTCCCTGCCACCCTGAAATGACTGTCATGGTTACAAGAACTGGTATGATGACTAGGCTTATTCCTTAGCTGTCAGCCTAGTTTCACTACAAGGATGGTGTTACTGCTTGTATTGGTGGGCCATGAAACACTGCCTGTTTCAGCAATATACTGTTTTAGCGAGTCCAGTGGTGACCACTTAAACCTGATTGGGTGTGTTATTCCTTAATCATGTGTGGTTCAATGAGGATCTTAGGTTATTTCCTTGTAATTAAAAAAACAACCACAGAGATGAATGTAAATGCTGAGAACTGTTGATCTTTAGCTATATTTGCATGTCATACAGCTGTGTGTAGATGCTTCTTTGTTGAGGAAAGTGCTATTCCTTTGTATTACAAAAACTCAGTTCAGAGATTTTCCAGGCTGAGGATTGAGCCCTCTCTGCTGGCTGCCACTGCACTCTGGTACTGGTGCAGCCAGTATGGGCTCTTCTTGCTGCCATGTGGCAAGCGAGAGGGCAGCATGGGGTTGACAGGCCAGCTGAAGAGCGTGAAGCCAGCCAAATAGGCCAGCCATCCAGGACGTGAATGAGGGTTGTGACAGATGCTCAGAGAAAGCATGAGGCACACAGTAAATGTCCTCACCTTCCCCTTGGCAGACCCTTTTGCCTCCTCTCAGTGCAGGCTCTGGTGACAGAGGTTATGTCCATGGTACTGTATTGAATAGCCACAGATGGAGATGGATATGCTCCACATAGATCTTTAATGCATTTTTAAACTTGTTTTTATTCCTGATATCACAGGAACGTGGGAAGGCTATCAGTACATGTTGGCTATTGTATAGCTTTGCTGTGAGTAAAAAATGGGCAAATACAAAAGTTGCTTGTGTTTGTTGTTTGTTTGATGTTTTTTTTGGTTTTGTTGGTGTTTGTTTTTGTTTTTTCCTCCGTGAAGGAAGAGGCATTGCTTATTTTTAAGTCTATGTATATGTGTTAAATTTACTAAAACATACTGGATCTTGACCAATTAATTAAATCACTTTAGTCAAGATGTTTTAAGAAATTTAGAAGTCAAAAGTTCTTCCCAGAAGATAAAAGATTTTCCTGCTGAAAATAAAAAAAACTTGCCAAAGAGGGGAGAGGAAGAACTAAAAGCAGTGTACAGTTTAGGAGCCATCTTCTAACTTCGTGTAGTGCATGCTATTCTGGGACTTAGAGTGAACAGTGATGGAGGGGTTTCTGGAATTTGCTGCATGACCGGGTTAAGTCATAACATAGCAGGGGAGCACTCTTCAAAAGTGAAGTACAGTATTAATACTGCAATAGTAACAGAAGCGCTGTCTGCAGCATTTATGCCAAATGTACAATTAATTTTAAAATAAAATCTGCACCTGTCTCTTGCTTGATACTGAGAGCGTTGAATTTTTCTGGTCTTTCTGTTGGCTTTCAGTCAGTGTTGCTTTAACTCATTGTTCTTTCACACTGTTATTTAAAATAGATTTTCTTTGCCAGTCAGTCTTTGAGCACTGGCTTGCAGGCTCTCAGAGCAGCCTCATGGTTTTAGAGTTGCTGTGCTGTCTGGCACAGGTGCATGCTGATAATGTGTTGACTCATGACATTTCCATCACATGTGGATTTAACATCAGTGTCCTGTGAGATAGTCTGGGTAAACCACGTTATCAGAGACTCTTTACAAGGCCCTCTGGTATGATAGAGCTGTGTGCGAAGCTCAGCATTCAGATACGCTTGGCAGTCGGAGGGGTGGGAAGAGGAGGGTGGAAGGAGCTTGTTCTGAGGTTGCCTGTGGTGCTGCTCTTGTTTTGCCGACAAAGAGGGAGCTTAATGCAGTGGAGCTGTCAGTCTGGTAGTTCTCAGGCACTCAAAAGCAAACTCTTGTAGAAGTGTGTCTAAGTGTATGTGAGGGAGGAAAGAGAAACAGAAACTAAGCAAGTCTGCTCTTTTGATGAAAGGCTGATGGTGGGAGGGGAAAAAAAAAAGTACTTGTGGTTGCTGACCTGCACCCTGTATCTAGCAGAAAAGGGGAGAGCATAAGAGGAGGGGAGAGGTGTTGTTGCTGTCACGTTGGATTGGGACATCATGTGTTGTGTATGTGATGTGATGATAACATCGAGCAGCAACTTTTGTAATTCAATAGATTTATTTTCCAAAACTGTCCCCTTTTAAAGCTGATATAATCTATGGAGACAGAATGGTTTGTGCTATATCTTTAGCTGCTCCTGTTTGCATGGATTGCGAGTGGGAGCTGGCGTATAGGAGGAAGAGAGATCTGTTTGCAGGTGGACAACTGCTGGGTGGGGTTACATTTTGACTTTGAGGCTTAACATTTTGGTGTAGCCTTTCCTTCTGTCTCAATTAAAAGATCAAAGTTCAGTGACTCTATCCAGGCTGGAGTGAATTTTGAAGCAAGTGGGGTTTTTTTGACCTTTTTCCTGGCCTTTATAGAACCAAAATTTTAGCACTCTTTGACGAATATAAAGTACAGGCTTGTTGCTAGGTAGAGGGTTGAAGCTCCATTTTTGTTTTCTTTCTGCTGTTATTATGGACCCTCAATTCGTAGCATCTGGGAGAATTTGTGCTTTGAATGTTGTTTTATTCACAATTCAGTAGAGTGAAAAATCTTTGGTCAGACATCCCCAAGTTTAAATTGCTTTTGTTTGGGGATAACTTTGTTCCAGGAACTGTCTAACTAGTTTCCCTTCTGATTTCTTTGTCAGTGTGATGTGATCATAGCTTACTCTTGATGTACCCTGTGGAGCATTGATCTTCATCACTTTTGTTGCTTACTAGTGATGGATTGCCTGCTTTCAGGTAGCATTGTGCCTAAAAGTGGAGCTTTCTTGTGGGTCAGAACTTGCTTTTTTTGCAGTAAAATAGTGGACCTTACTATTCTCTGGTCTAAATGTAATTTAAAGCCTCTCTTGGCTATCTTTTCCTTAAAGTATCCATGTGACAGGTTATTGCTGGTTCTGGGTATTGTAATCAAACCACGTGGATGTTTTAACATATAAGCTCGTGTCTCCCTGAGAAGGCCCTGGAGAGTAGAGAAGACTATGTGGCTGATGCTGGTCAGCTGTTGTGTTTCAATTGTGAATGTTTCTAAGACACTGGTGGGATACAAGTGCTCCTTTGAGTCAAGCAGGAATCTGACATTTGGATCCCAAAATGATGCTGGAAGGAGCCAGAGATGATTGAATGAGAAAGGCATAGGGACGTTGGGGAGTTTTGTCTTTTTTTTCTCTAAGTAAAATAAACTCAGGTGCATAGTGCAGAATCATGGTTGCAGCAGACTGGCACTTCCATGGGTACTGTGCCGACCACCAGCTTTTCTAGTAAATTTTTTTTCTTGTTTTGTGCTGCTGTGTTGAGCAGTTTCCTGATCAGTATAGTGCTGCATTTTGGCTCACAATAGGTATTGTTTGGGTGGGGGTTCACCCAATATTTATGTGCTGTGATTTGATCTCTCATTTGTCTTGAATAATCTATTAAAATGAAATGTTTAATCACTTTCCTTTTTGGCAGGTTTTTCTGTAGTATTGTCGGGGTGGTAGTGAAACAGTGTAGCTCTGATTGCAAAAGATCACTGAAGAAAAACATTATTTTGGGATGTTTCTTTGTGTCTTTGGCTATGGAACAGAAGGAACAGCCACACTGGAGGCAGGGTAGGTTGGACCTTCAGTCTGACGTCTGTGGCTGTTTGTATGTGGACTTCCACAGCCTTCCATTTTTCCTAGTTTCTCATTTGCCATTGTGAAAAAGCTCTGCAGAACCAGGCAGGAGACCTTTCTTCAAACAGGAAAACATGTTTCTAAAACCACAGAACATGGGTAGAGCATTTACCACAGCTAAAGTTTATTTTTAAAGTTACTTTTCTTTCTTTGTCAGTTTTTGGCATCACTGGACTGTGAAAAAGCATGTTTCCTCCCAGCCCCCTCCCCCAAATTACACTAGCTGCAATTAGGAGACCTTAATTAAAATGCTTGGTTTGTAGCTTGGTTAAAGAATTTGGAAACAAAGTCATTTATTCTAAGGCAGCTTTATAGGAGTTTTCTTCTGAGCCAGAGCTGTTTTCTGATGTGTGAGATGAAGGTCTCTAGATCTGTTGTTCTGTAGACAGGTAAGATGGGGGTCAAATTCTTTTGCTTATTTCTAAATCGTAGTCCCTGCTTGTGAATTAAGCTGAGATTCTCAAAAGCTCCTGCTTGTTAAGGTGCTGAGTTTCCTTGACCTGGGCTGAGTACATTTGCAGACCTTGGCCTAATCCAGCTCCCTCTAAAGCTAATGGAAATATGTAGTTGAAAGCCTGAGAGATGGGGATGAAAATGGAATTTGTTCACAGTGACACAAGTTCAATAGCAAACCCGGAATCAACACATGGACCTCTTTTGCTAATTTTTTTCTTGCTTGATTGCATCATAACCAGCAAAAGCAGGCACTTAAAAGATGTAATGGTTTGATAGCAACGATTGATGGCTAAGAATCAAAAGTGTGGTAGGTGGCAATTAAACCATGCAACCATGATGCCATTGAAAGTGCTCTGACTGCCTGCTTGGCTGGGGGAAGTATCTGGTAGTGTAATTTAAAATGTTTTTGTAGGACCAAGTATAGTATTTGAGTTTCCTGTTACTTGTTTGTGCTGCTGCCACCTTTTCTCATGTTGACTGATATGTGGGTGTGAAAGCTCCCTGTAAGAATTGAGTGTTAGCACACTTGCTGCTGGCAGTGAAAGCCAAAACACAAAATGTTTGTTTCTGAAAGATGCATGTGGTCCATGTAAAATGTTCCTGTTCTTCCATTAAATTGAAGTAGATTGCCAGTTGTTTGGGACTGGTCCAGGTTGAATGCAGCAGCCTAGCAGTGCTGCTAATACTATAGTAAAGGAAGGCTTGTGCTGGAGAATATTTTTGGTTAAATGTTTTTCAGTCTTTAAAACACTAATGTCAGCGTGTGGGTGTTTTCAGCTGCCTCTTTGACTTCATGGGAATAATTGCTGGAGTCTTCTATAAGAACAGGGATTATGGTTCTCTTCTGGTAAAGCTTGACCTCCTTTTAATTAAAGAAAAACTACTAAAGAGTTAACTTCCCCCCCCCCCATTCTCTACATGTCTTTGAATGAGAAAATTCTTTCACTGGCTTTTTCCCCCCCTCCAACACTTCAGGAAATTAAATTGTTTATTCAAAATGTCTGATATCAATGTTGGACACCTATAGTAGCTCAGGAACTCAGAGGTGTTCATGCGAGGCCAGTCCCCCAAAAACTGACAGGTGGCTCTTTCCTGCTGTACTGTAAATGTATGGTCTGACTACAAGGGGTGTTTGCAGCAAGCTGCACAGACAGCTTTTAAACATTAGTAAAGTCTCAGGTGTATGAGCTGCAAACAATTAAAACATGTTTAAATATTGATATCCTGCATGTATTCACTGGGGTGGGGGTTGTACAGGGAGTTTCCAAATCAAGGAATAGTCTCTGATCCAAGAGAGAGGGTAAAGTTGCCTGAATCAAGCATTGGCCTGGCAGCCAAAGTAAGGTTGGCTTTTGGTTCTTTAGAAGGCTGCGTTGTCACTTAAAGAAATCAGTGAATTTACCAATATAATACTTTCTCCACCTGTCAAATGCAGAAATAATACAAACCTGTAACAATACTGTCATGTGGCTCTACTGATTGCAAATTACTAATAGATAATTTGATTTCAAAGAGGAGCCTAAGTGTTTATTACTTCATCTTAATATTTGTCAGTAGCTCTTAATTCACATCTTATCTGCTTCAAGGCATGGTTCAAAATTAAAAAATCAAGTTATTAAAATTTGTCTTCTCCTCACTGATGGTTTCTGTAAAAGAAGTATCATTGAACCCAGTTGTTGAGGACCCAGACATTTAACAATATAGCTGACTCTTAACTGTTCTATCTCAGACCTGTTTAACTAGTAAATGTTTTCACTGTATCATATACAGAGTGATTACTCAGCTTTGGCAGAGCTAAGGTTTCATCATCTTGCATTGATTTTTCTAACTTGGTCATTTTAATTTGTGGTGAAAATGAAGCTGTAGTTTGAAAAGCAAAGCACAGGGAAGTAGCCAGGAGGCTGTGTAACAGTCTGGTCTTTACTCCTTTGTATTTATTATACACAGTTTTACTTGTAATAAATGTCTGAAAGACTTGAAAGTTAGGCTGGCTGAGGGTTGTATCAGAAGTGAGTGGCAGCTTAGTTTAGTCATTCTTGTTTAAAAATTAAAAGATCAGGTGTGCTCTGCAGCCTTTTTACTAATGGAAGCTGCTGTTCTCCACTGTACTAAGAAGCTATTTTTTTCCCCTCTAAATGAGGCCTGGATCTCCTAGGAGATTTTAAGACTGCATATTTGTTTTCTGAAAAAACAGAACAATTCAGTGCATCTTCTGAAATGATGCTTGAGAAATAGCAGAATACCTCGTTTAAGTAGCTAGCAAGCAGCACTGGGAGTGTTTCGGTCTTCCTTTACAGGTGATGATTTAAGAGAGAAAAAATTGACCAAAACAGAATGAAGGCTTTTTAGACTACCAGGCCCTGTAGCTCCTCATTACTTTTCAGATGGACAGCTGTGAGCCATATGTAGGAAAGAAGATGCATGTGGTTGTCAGAGAAGGCTGCTTGCTGCATGATGCTCTGGTGTGAGCCCCCTTCCTGGTCGGTGGCAAGGGTCATGCATGTACTTAAGTTGGGGTGCTGTTCCTACTCCTTCTCAAGGAAGTTCATGTTGTTAAATTATCTTACTGTGAGAAAGACTACTTTCTTTTTATCATCATTATTGGATGATTTGTGGACTAGTAGTGGCTTTTTTCCCTAATGTAATGCATATAGTTTCAGGAGATTCTTACTTTACGCTCAGACTGACGGTGTCCCTGCTGTGGAGGACAGAAAGGGCACGACCATTGCTGCCACCTTGTCTTGTATCACTGGAGTGAGGGTAGCTGTGATGGTTGCAGTGCCCTCCTAGGTAAGGACTGGGAAGGCTGAGGACTCCTTAGCCTGCTGTCTTTGTGTCCCCGAATGAGCAGATGTCAAGTTCAGGGTTTCTATAGTAACAGCATATGAAGGCAGTGGGTACTGCAGGATGAACATGGAAGGAGTATAGAGAAGTTCTTTCCACACAAAGGGACTGTAGGATAGATGGACCTTTTGGAGTGAGATGCAGAAATGTCTAGGATAACTGTTGAGCCTGAGCTTGTGGGATGCAGCCACTGGAAGCCTCACTGCTCCAAGGAGCATTTATGTGAGAGAGCAGTGGGATGGTAAAGAGCATCAGCTGAAATACTAAGAGGCAGCATAAGAAGCAGAGGTTTTTGTCCCTAGTCTCCTGTCCGTGGGACATGTTCTGATTGAGGCATTGATGGGACTCACTATGTCTTCCTCAGAGGTTGTCACTTTTGAAACCTGTTTCATATAAAACCTCTACATTGAAAAATTGAGTTCCAACTTTTAACTCTTCAAAAACACCTTTGTATCTGGTCTTACGATACAAACTTCAGCTATACAGGACAGCTTCCAGAGGATCAGCTTGTCTACCTTAGAGTAGTGCTCTGTAGCTTCAGTCATGTCATGGTGTCAGTTCTTGGAAAATCTGCTAAGCTAGTTATTGAAGAAGAGCTTAGAAGACTTACCAGTGGCTTAATTACTGGGAAGTAACTGTCATCTGTTGCATGTTTATGTGAAAGATATATAGCAAGTGGAAGAATTTATGGATAGAATACAACTGTTCTTATGATCCTAATTTGTCCATGTGGGAGGGTAGTTTCCCAAGTAAGGCTCGTAGCCAGATAAGTAAATCTTTCTGTAGCAAGTATTAAAAAACTTAAAGTGATTTTGCTTTTAATGTCATGGAGTCCGCAACAGAGAATGATTGCTGTTACCTAAGGTAAAGCAGCATGGCCTTTGCTTGACTGACTGTTTTGGTAGGGACCTACAGTGAGAGGTGACAAAAATCAGTGTTTAACATTTAGTTCTGCATCATGAACATGGTTTGAGTAAAAGCTGTTTGGTTTCAGTGGGATTTTTCCTAGGGTAGAAGCCTGCAGTGTTAATCTTGCAGCTGTCTGATATATCAGTGGACCCACACCTTACATCTCAAGGGGCAGCACCTTACAAAGAAGAGCTCACGCAGCTCCCCTGAAAGACCCAGAAAGGAGATAAGAAACAGCAGCATTGTGTCAAGTGTTTGTAATGTCAAGTTTCATCCACAGCTTCTGTTGCCCATGTTCTCCTGGTGCGTTCATCACTGTAGTTGTTTGGAGCTCAACAGCATAAGCCTGCAATGCCTCTTTACACTACCAGAAGTGCAGGACCTCTGATGTTTGGCTTGGTGCCATTAATTTGCAGCAGGAGATCTGTGAGGCTGTATGTGGATAGAGACATAGATAATGTGTATTGAGCAATCCTAGCAGCAAGACAGTGCTAAACTTTGAGGAAGTAGTAGAGAGAAACTTAATTTTTGATATTATGGTCTCTGTAGTTCTCTCTTGCGTATGTGCAAAGGGAGGAATTTAATGCCAAGATTATGTTGCAGTTTATCTTTAGAAGCACCTGTAAGTACTTTACTGTTAGGTGGGATGCAGGACTTTGTGGGTTAGGGGCTTAGTTGCAGTGAAATATTTTACTGACAAATACTTGAAAAAGAGAAATCCTCCTGCTTTTAAAAATATCAAGATTTTGTTTTGTTTTGACTTAAGGGCTTGTTCATTCTTTTTCGATTCATAGCCTTAAATAGCCAAAAATGCAGTTTTAGATTTTTTCTTTTGTTTCCTAATTGCTTGTAGTGGTTTGTTGTTTTTTGTTTGTTTTTTTTGTTTGTTTTTGTTTAATTTGTGAGTAGTTGTTTGTTTTTTTTTTTATGTGAGTAATTATTCTTCACCAGGGAAAGTCTTCCTGAAAAAGTCTAGGATTTTCCTAAGGAGAACACAACGTGAAAATAGTGGAATTAAGTAATAATGAGATGTTCTGTTATCTCTCCAGCATCACTTCTGACTGAATATCCTGAAGTAAGACAAGGATGTAAGTAAAGCTGTAGCATACCACCTCTGTGAGCAGGATCTGTGGTTTAAAAGTACCCTGGGGATCATAGCTGCTGTTGCAAACTCTGTGGGAAATGGGTAATCAGAACTGTAGATGTTATGTCTGACCAATAGGCAGGCCAGTGCTTTTTGTTGCTTAAAAAAATTTGCACTTAAGTAGCTCACACTGAAACTGGTCTTCTCTTGAAGCCAAGCCTTGAGAAAGGATTCTGCTGCAAAACCAAGGCTGTCCTTGATACTGTTGAGCTGGCATTGAGGGGCTGTTTGTTAGCTGTGCCTTGCAGAGTGTGCTGGGTGCTCTGCACCCTTGCAGATCTGAGAGCTGTCTTTGGGACTGGGGTGCTGTTTGTCTGGGGTGGTGGTATGGAGGAGTGCAGGACAGGCTGGAGGGAGTCTTCTTGTACATGTTCTGAATAGTGATGCAAGAATTCAGATGGAGGAAAAAAATGTAAATGTTCAAATTAGTTATGAAAATATTCTGGCAATTTTTTTTTTTACTTTTATCTGGAAACTAATTGGAGAAAATAATTAGGGGTGAGGTAGTGTTTCATTGAGATGTAAGGGAGTAGTCCAAATAAGATAACAGTTTATGGCCTCTTAGAGTGCAACTTCTGCAAGTTTTTGATTCTCATGTTATAACCATCACAACTTTATGCTTCTGGAGGACTAAGATCACTTTGAAGAGGAATGTTTTTGCTAAATTGGACTAGCTTTTGCCCTTAAAGAGATGTCTGTGTATTTTGAAGCTTACTGTGATATGTTGGACTGTGTGCTGACCAAGCATGAAACCCTGCAAGTTCGAGTAGGCAGATGATACCCACCCAGTGAAATGAAGTCAACAAGGCTGAGGAACCCCGTGCAAGGCGGTTACGTAAAGCTGAGCGTGGAGCAGCCTCAATCTTTATGAAACATGGCTGGCTGCAGGGATCTAAAGTGCAAGGAGCTGTGAAAACATGCTGCTTGGGAAAAAGATTCCTTGGGATAAGAAATCCTGCAGTTGAAAATAGATGTGCTAGTGGAGTGTAAAAGCAGACAGTTGGTTAAGGATTTTCTTTTACCTTTGCAAACAATAATCCATGAAAATATTCTGAGCAAATATTTTTATTTACTAAGAGATTGAGAGGTATATGTGCATATTTGTGTGTAAAATCCTAGTAGTATTACATGGTTCAGTTATTTTCATTAACTGTTACTTGGTATCTCTTGTTTTAAGTGACAGTGAATGGGATGAACAAAATTTTTCTCAGCAGATGTAGTTCAAGGATCTAAGACATCCAGAATTTTCAACATCATTTGGAGCTGTTACTGAATGTGGATTTTTTCCCATGTATAATGATTCTCCAAGTCCTTGTACATATTTCAGATTACAGCAATTGGAAATTTGTCACCTTTCTAAAGTCCCTTTCTTCTATGCTGATTGTGTCTCCAATTGTGATGTAATTCTAGCAGTGTCTTTGAGCTTATCCTGCATATGACACCCCCAGTCAAAGGTGAAAGCCCTAAAGACAGAACATGGGGAGTTACAAATGTGCATCTCCTGAAGGGCCATGTGGAAAGGAACCTGAAGCAGCAGAGGAATTGTCAGCTTCTCCTTGTCTTGTGTTGTGCAGTCACCTATAGGCTTGAAATCCCAGCATGAGGTATAGCATCATCTCCACGGTTCTTATCTCTTGTGTCTACAGACAAAAGAAGTGAGCAGGAGAAAATGAGTATGCTTGTCCAAGGGAGATTTGTTCTGTGATCGTGTTTAATCAAACATGTAATCAACCTTTAATCAAACATTTAATAAACTGCTTGCATTTTTCCTCCTAATTAATTGCTGCCAATTATTTGGACTGCAGTGAGTTTCAGGGAGGAGCCAGACCAAAATAACCCAGAGGAAAACAACTAGCTGCTACTGTGCCTTTGTGTCTGCCTTTCCAGCTCCTACTCAAAAGCTGGATCAGCTGTTCATCCATCCACCTCCTTAGCAGTGATAAGGATAGTGGTAATTTGGTAGATTACAATACAGATTTAGCTTTTAATTTTTCTCTTTAAGGGGGATTTAGATTATGTTATAAACTTGTCAGTCTGTTGTCATCACACTGATGTTGTAATGGGGAAGGGCAGTTACCAGAGAATCTAGGTAAGTCCATAGAGGTAAAAAAATGTAAAAGATGCAGCTGAACTGTTGGCCTTAATCTTTTTTTTTTTTGCTTTTTTTTTTTTTTTTTTTTCTGAGAAGGGGAATGAGGGTGTGAATAACAGAGCTCTGCTATGATTTAGCTTGTTGGGGCAGCTTCTAGAAAATCGAAGTAAGCTCAAGAAATTGTCCAGTTCTTCCAGTCAGGCAGTGCAGCAAGACCTCCCAGCAGATCTGAGTCTGGGCTACAAATGTAATAGTGTTTGGGAGGCTGTATATCACCTTCTGCATGCCCTGGCCAAATTTGTGAAAGTTGTAGTTTTAAAACATGTTTGCTTAGTCATTGGAAATGATAGGTGTAACAGCTGCTGCCTGGGATAAATTATGAAAAAAAGAGAAAAAGAAAAGAAGGGCTGGATTGATTAGGATGCTGTGTGTGTGTGTGTACCCCAGTGTCTGTGTGGGAGAGATTAGTGTCAAAGTATGCCACAGGTCGGGGGTGTGGGAGACAGCAAGGCACATGCTGCGGGTGTTGGCCCAAGGCAGAGCTCTGAAGGTGACCCTTTGGGCAAAGTGAAGCCTGCAGAAGAACTGAAGTTTATCAGAAAAAAAAAAAATGTTAGGTTCAGAGGTTTGGGTTGATCTAAACTTCTTGTAAGCAAACAGGATTAACATTGAATAACTGTCTTTGTCATTCACTTTACCTTATGGACGCATGTGGATTTTGTTGAACAGCTTGCAAAAAAAATCCAAACAGGCAGCAGTAGTGTGTTTTATGATTTATAAAAGTTTTTTTCCTCTTACTGCACTGTAAACAATTCACTGAAGCAAACAAGCAAGTGAGTCCTTTAGCAGACCTATCCATATGCTACTGCTTAAAGCAAGAAGCCTGTGGACTGGAAGAAATTGGGAGAATTTTAATCTTTCTTTAACAGCAAACCTCAGTGTAATGTAAAGCAGATAAAATGACTGACAAAATAGATGTTTGTAACACTCACTGAAGTAGTCTTGACACAGGGAGAGGGAATTTTCACGAGCTAGAGTGGAGATTTCTTGGAGATAATGTTCTGCCTTTGTCAGGTGCAGAAGCTATAGTGAGTGATTGTGACTTTAGACTCTCTGTCTTATCTCTGCTCCAGTTTCAAGTTTGTGCTTTCTGACCTTGGCTGATGCTATCCATAACATTCCTATGTCCATCCCTGCCTGAAGCTTTTGGTGTCCTTTGTGAATCTTACGACCTACACCACCTTAATATTAAAAGGTTGGCAGCAATACCTTGTTCCCTGTGTTGGGTTTCCAACTTCTCAAACTGCAGCCCCATCCAGTGAGACCAATGGAAAACTGTTCTCTTATCAGAGCCTTTTGGTAAGGTTTTTGCCCAGGGTGTGTGGGTTTGTTGGTTTGGTTTGGTTTTTTTGGTCCCCCTTCTGCCTGCGATGTTCACATCAGCAATAAGTATTACTGTGTATGCAGTATAATAAAAAATAATGAATTTGCTGTCTCATTTGGATCCTTTTTTCTTTTAAGTAGAACCATATTCAAATATTGCATGTTACAGACCTTTTATTTGGTTTCCAGGATCCTATGTGATTTGTGCAGATCACCAAGATGCTTCACTGCAGCACTGTCAAGGGCTCTGTCCTTATTCTTCTCAGCAAAGTTGGCCACATGTCAATAAATGGAATATTTTGAAACAGTATGCTCATCGCTTGTTGGAAGCCAAGCTTTCTTTTTGTTGCAAGGCTCTCTAATGAGATTTCCAAATAAAGTAAAATAATTTTTCTTTGATCTGTGTTGACATAAACTCAAGCAGAAGGGTCAGTTGCAGGGGAAGGAAATTCCCATTATTGGTATTGGCATCTGAATCTGTTCAAATGGAGAAAAGCAATCCAGTCCACATTTCTTTAATATGTACCATGTATTTTCTGCTAAACCTCTTTTTTTTTTTTCTTTTTTTTTTCTTTTTTTCCCCAAATAGAGTACTAGGCTGAAGAATTGCACTTTTCAGATTCCAAGTGCTTTTCTGTTTTCTGTTGACGTGGTTCATATGGTATTTGGGGGGAGCTCCATAGCAAAATAAAAGTGAAACCCATTTTCAGATGATACCAAAAAGGCTTTTAGCCAGCTTTTTATATGGGGCTTAACCAACCAGTCCTCTTAAAAGTAACAGCTGCCTTCACAAGTGCTTCAAACTAAAGACTGAAGCTTAAAATGCACCTCAAAGTGTGCAAAGAACACAGAGGGAACTGACTGGATGAGTTAAATGAGCCTAAACTGATGCAGAGTTTAAGGAGAAAATATTTCTGGGGACATCTTTTATTTCCTGCTAAACCCTTTCAGTGGATGTCCTTTTAACCTGATGAAACATTGGATTGGTATCTGTGATAGTGTATATAGCTGGCCACAGTAACTTTTCAGCAGAGGTTCTTGTCAGTTAAGTCTATGAGTATATGATTGATTCTGATTCCATAAATGAAGAGGAGAATTTGTTCCTTGTCTATGCAAACAGCGGTTGCTTGGTGAATGTAGGAGACAAGAAATCACAAGTGATCTCAAAGCTGATGAGACTTGAGGGAGACTTGGTGTCCGACTTATACGGTCCTGAAACATTAGGGCCATCCCTTAGGGAGGGGGAAAAAATCTGCAGTCAGGTTTATTCAGTGAACAGAACATTAACCTTCCTGCATTAACTTTCTCTTGTTTGTAGAATAAGTTTTGCATGAAGGAAAAAGGCCCAGACATCTATATATCTTACTTGAAGTCTGGCTGGAGATGAATAAACTCATTTTTGCATAGCAAGTTGCTGAACTTGAATACATCTCTAATTTCTGCCAAAAAATGCCCAGTCTCTTTTAGAGATCCAAGAAGTGAAGAAAAAAAGTATATTACACATTTCTCATGCATATCTCAGTGGGTGTCTGGCCTCTATTAAACTCCTGAAAGCTTTCTTCAAGGCTTTTTGCCAGAGTCCTGGAAAGTTGCAGTGGATGTACAGCATTTGGTTTCAGGGTTAGTGGTTTAAAAGGCATTTCTAGATGAATGTTGGCTTGGCAGATGTGCTCTTCTATCTGTGCCCCTTGGTTTTAGCAGCACAGAGGTGTGTTCATTCTCCATTATGTGCAGGCAACCTGCATGATCCCCAGTACCAGCCTGGGGCCCTGCAGAGCCTTGTTTGACTGGCCATGCTGGAGTGGTGGTCTTTGTGCAGCACGTGTTATGTTGAAGGTGAGAGCAGCTGAAGCTCCTTTGCAGAATGTTGAGGCAAGTGCTTTCATTTGGGTAAAGGGCAGGAATCCTGATAAGGCTTGTGAAGGTGAACGGAGCACCTGTAGCATACTGGAGAGAGGTGATGAGGAGGGGGCAGAGGTGGAAGTGGCAGCTTCTAGTCTACGTGCAAGTCTGCTTTAAATACCTTCTCTTTTTTTTCTTTTATTCTTTATTTCATTGAAGAAACTAAATTCTGAGCTTTGATTAGTGTGTGAAAATCTAGCAGACATAGAGGGCTTTTTAGGATGGCTACCTATATGAATGCCTGTTGCAGAAAGGCATTTGTAGGAAGGAGATTTTCCCCCACATACTCTTAACTCATTCTTGGGATTTCAAGGATTATGACAAAATTTATTCTTAAAAGTCTCTATACTGCTACAGCAAATGCCTCAAAGCGGTCTTAATATGCTGAGCATCAACTTGGTAGGAGACCTGCAAGCTCTCTGCAAACCTTTCAGAGTCTTGAAGAAGTCAAGCTGTTTTCTGGAATAGTTTTTTTGCTATCAGAGTTGATTTGCATTGCTGGAACCCCAGAGTACTGCCGTAGCTCTCCAGGTTGAGGGTCTAGGATGCTCTGTGAATGCACTACCTGGAGGGATTGTGCTCCAGTGAAGACAAACTGTGGCTAATACTTCTGGTGAATTATTATTTCTAATACAGTTTTTCTATATGCTTTTGTCAGGCAGCTGTGTGCAAGCATCAACAATGAGATTCTTAAAGGTGACTATGGCAGATGCCTAACCCAGAGAAGTCCTGAAGGGATCAGATTCTTAGAGGGGAGTTGCTAAGCGCTTTCAGAAGCCTGCTTACTGTAAGCCAAGGCATGCTGAGCTCTTAAAATTACTCTGTGAGCTTGTGAGACCAAACCAGATTACTTTTCGTCTTTTCTCTTCTGTTCTTCCTCTTTCCTCTTCCAAAGAAAAGGCAATTGCTGTCAGTAGAGTTATGCCTGCTGTAGGTTAGCTTAGAAGCTGTGTTGCACTTCCTCAATCTGAATTGTCCCTGTCCAAATAGAAGAAGGGGGCATTGGGAAGGTTTATATGTATGTTGTGACATAAATATATGTAATCTGAAAATGCCTCTCTCTCTACATATATAGATAGTAGTGAGATATATGGATAGGTAAATAGAGCTAGGTTTATGTTACCAGCCCAAATCCCTGTATTGTTTCTTGACCAGCTACCAGGCAAGGTTAACAGCATGCCATTTGCATTCATACTGGTAAACCAATACTTGCAATCTGGGTGGCTTATCTGCAGTAACAGAGAAGAATCATTTAATGCCTAAATCTGATTGATAGTGTTGATGTCTAAAACTGCTAATGGAACAGTTTCCTTGGTGTTTTAGTATCTGTAATGATTCTGTGTTGTTCTAATGAAGGGAAAAATGTTTGCTGTCCCTACGTAAACCTCATCGTACCATTATTCATACAATCGTAGAATGCCAAGTTGGAAAGGACCTCAAGGATCGTCTGGTCCAGTCTTTCTAGGTAGGAACATGGTTCAGATTACGTGGTCCAGCACCCTTTCAAGCTGAGTCTTAAAAGTGTCCCCAGTGTTGGGGAGCCCATCACTTTCTTGGGGAAATTATTCCAAAGTCCAGACCTTCTCATAGTGAAAAATTTTCTTTTGGTGTCCAGTCAGAATGCCCCCAGGAGTAACTTTGCACCCCTTACCCCTTGTCTTTTCCATGTGACTCCATGTAAATACAGAGTCTCCATCTTCTTGGTAGCCACCCTTTAAGTACTGGAACATAGCAATAAGGTCTCCTGTAAGCCTTTTCTCCAGGCTGAGCACAGTTCTCTCAGCCTTTCCTTGTATGGCAGGATTAACCAAAACACGGGAGGCAGCTGTTCTAATAGGGAGACATTAGTAGTAGTTTCAATTATTAGAGAAAGTGCTTTTTAAAATATGTATGCAGGTTTTAATAGCCTTGATGTATGTAAGTTAAAAATTGAAGAGTTTAGTAACGTCATGGTGGGTCACAATGAACAGTGTGAGACAGGAGCTTAAAGAAAACCTCAGAATGAACCAAGGCTTGCTTGCATCTGTCTTAAATATTTTATTTCTGAGTGCTACTCTCCTCCTAGATGGATATTTGTGAGAGCAACCTGATTTTGTTGGCCTTGCAGTACAGATGTGGCATGAACCAGTTTTTTTTCCCCACTCACTTTTACAGCTTTGCATGTGCTGGGACAAAAAGATCTATCCTCTTCTTACCCCTGCTCTCCCCTTCTCATCCTGTTTTTCTGTACCAGTCAGAAGGAGTCTACATTTCAGTCTAGCTTTGGCTGTAGTACAAGATGATACCAGTGACACAGCTTTAAACAAACCGGGTCAGAGGATTCTGAGCGTGAAAAATAAAGTTAGGCTGCAAAACAAAGAAGCTGGCTACATCCTCAGGTGAACACTTCAGTGTGCAATAAGCTATGTGCTGCTGCAATAAAATAACTCTTAGTACCTGAGCTGAGGAGTTCAAAGCTAGGTGAGGTTCCAATTTCTAGATAGATTTATAGGTAGGTATGCAGAAGCATAGATGTTTCGATTCAACTCTCTGCGCATTGCTTCACCACTTGTTAATTCTTAGTTCCTGTTGCAAAAGATGTGGTCTTTGAAAGGAGGCTGACAGGCAGGAAGCTTGATTATCTTGTTAAGGATTTACTGGTAAACCTCTCTGTTCAAGGCTTGATGCTGCTCAGCAGCAATGCAGAGGCCAGCGTAATTAAAGGTAGAGTTCAGAGGAGTGGTACCTCAACTGACTTGGGATGCAGTGGCATCTCGGTCTAAGAGAACAGGCATTTGACTAATACTGTTAGCTAGTTTGGTTTGAGAACTGAGCATAAAGTTAGACTTGTACAAATGTAGGAGGAATAGTGCACATCACTGGACAAAGCTCACTGACGGGCATAAAAATGCAGCTGGTAAACAGTATGAATGTAAAGCTGTATCAGTCTCTCATTGCAGGATTTGTGTGCTGCCAGCTCTCCCTGTCATGACAAGGAGATTCCCAAGATGGTGATGTTTCATAAGCGAGAAACTTGAAGCCTGAATTGAACTGGCAGCCCTGCACTTTTGGTTTGCCACACTTTTGTAGCCTTGTCTCTAAGTCCTTTTAGGAGCTTCAGCATAAGAAATCTGTTAGCTGTAGCCACAAGAGCTTCAGGATATTTCCTGATAGTAGATACCTCCGGTTAACTGTCAACAAGCTCATTTTTTTATATTTAGTGCTATTTCATTTAACTGTTGGTGACTGACCATCCCAGTTTGTTGTTAATATTCTTAAAATGACATTGTTCTGGCAGCCCTTTCTAATCCTGTTTCGCACAGTGTGGCCAGCAGGTCGAGGGAGGTTTTTCTCCCCCTCTGCTCTGCACTGGTGAGGCTAGATCTGGAGTACTGTGTCCAGTACTGGGGTCCCCAGTTCAAGAAAGATAAGAAACTACTGGAGAGAGTCCAGTGGACTGCTACAAAAAACAATTAGGAGATTGGAACATCTCTCCTAGAAGGAAAGGCTGAGAGATCTGGGTCTGTTTAGCTTGAATAAGAAAAGACTGAGAGGGGATCTTATTAATGCTTATAAATATCTAAAGGGCAGGTGTCAAGCAGATGGGGCCACTGGTGCCCAGTGACAGGACAAGGGGCAATGAGCACAAACTGGACCACAGAAAGTTCCATCTGAATATGAGGAAAAACTTATTTCCTTTGAGGGTGACAGAGCACTGGAACAGGCTGCCCAGAGAGGCTGTGGAGTCTCCTCTGGAGATACTGTGATCTTGTGCAACCTGCTCTAGGTGAACCTGCTTAAGCAGGGGTTGGACTTAAATGGTCTACAGAGGTCCTTTCCAAGCCCTACCATTTTGTGATTGTGCTTCTGGAGCATATAGGGTGTTCTATTATTTGAAATGAAACATGTGATGAAACAGGTTTTAGAGGGCTGTCAGTGAGGGAGGAGTGTAGTATTGCTCTGTGTTGTTTGGGATGGACCATCAGTGTGGGGATAATAGGATTAACTTCAGAAGATAAACTCCTGTTAACTCATGTTGTCTGGAAAACTGAAAAATCTTACTTGGTTATTGGATCCACCGTTGGCTCTGCAGATAAATGGAAGTATCCATTTCCCATTAGTTTTCAAGCAGGAGCATTTCTAGCAGTGTGAACCAGAAATGACAGTTAGGAAATCTTCATCCATTGAGTTGATGGAAGTTGTCCTTTTGGCTTAAATGTAGGTAGCTTTTCATGTCAAATCTTTCGGTATGGTTTTACCTTCCTTATATTGTAGTTTAGTCCTGGAGCAGTACTGCCTTTCTACTTCACCATAATAGATTTTAAGAAATGGGAAATAGTTCTTTGTGCAATTTGGCAATATCTGGAAAGTCAGAAGTAAACAAAATAACAGTCTGCTAACTAATGGACCTCTTAGTGAGTAGAGGCTTTTCCTTCTTGCCCAAGTTGTGTGAAGATTCTCTTGGTGAAGATCTGCATACCTGATTTCTAGGACTCCACTGGCAATAGAAAATGGAAGCGTGTAAAATCTTTCTTGCTGACTAGTGACTTATTCTGTGATGTAAGATAAAAAGACACTGATGATTTGTAACTGCTGGTGTAAATTAATATAGGAGGACACTTGCTAAGAGTGATGCAAAATGTAAATTTTTGGAAGCCTAATTTCAGATGATAAAACACTAAAGTGTTTTATAGTTATAGTACCAACAAATTTTATCAATATTTGCAGAAAACTTCTGCCTCCATGTGACAGATAACAACGTATCGTGGCACTGGAGAGCTAGTGTATAGTATTAAACACCCTTCAGATTACAAATCTGTTATGTAAGTTTAGTGCTCATTTTGTTTATAAAATATAAACATGTTCATATGTTTCTAAAAGCCTTTAATAGCTTCTGCAATAAGAGTTTAATATCAATACCATATCTGTCCCCAGAAGGCATACTATCTTCTGCCTTCTCATTCTCTAGCCTCTTCTCAGGTCTTTCTCAGTCATCACCAGTGCCTTCTGACCTCAGAATATCTTTCAAAAGGGATGGGTCATGTGTTTGTTTTTTGCAGAGCATTGTAATAATTGGGATGACCAGGGATGTGGGGAGACAAAGGGAGCTGGGAGTAGGGAGGACATACGTGCTCTTTGCAGTGCTTAAGGAGGCAAGCAGTTTATTGAAGCCAAGGAATTACGCTGGAACAATTTAGCCTGCAAATTTGAAGGATTCTGACCTTTGCAAAATTAATGTCTTGTAATGGAAGATACAGTGCCAAAATGGCTTGGTTTTGAAGATGGTTTTTACTAAGTTTGTAAAGAGATCACATGGTGTGGCTACCTGCCATAGCTAAGAACTGAATCTGATCATGTCTGGTAGTGTAAGCCTATGGCTGAAGGCTGAACCCTTCCCAATTGCTTCTAATTGTCATCAGGTGCTAAATATGTTTCTGAATGTGTGGTAGGGTGAATAACTCATTGCCTTTAATAATTTTTCTGTGCAGCTGTTAATCATCCCTTCTTCCCACTGAAGGCTTTTCAGGTTTTTTTTCTCCAAAGGCTGTGGTTAAAGGTTTTGTGACTCTGCTGGGAAAACAGTGAGTATAGGCTCCCTGAACCTGGGGTCACCAGTTCCAAGAAAAGAGTCTGGCAGAGCTCAGCAGCACTGATCCATCTTAAATGCCTAGTTTATAAAGAAAACAAATCCTTTTGAGTTTATATTTATTGACTTAATGGCTTTTTTAACTTGGGATATACGGATTTTATTTCTGCAATATCTGGTTTTTTATGTTGAAATCAGTAGTTCTGTAATGTTTCATTAAACCATTAGTGAAACTTTGTCTTAATATTTAGTGACTGAAGTCAGTTTATTTTCTCTAGTTACTGTTTACAGTGTCTGGTTTCTTTCATGGCTTTTTCCTCACTGCTACTTGAACCTCTGAAGTCATTATGTTGGACCCTTCACTTTGTCATTGCTCTTGCACGACAATGGGTTAGTTGGTTTCCAGCTGGATCTTTGCTGTGAGATGCTGATGAATGTGTGTGTGTGTGTTGTGGTGGGAATTTGCAGCATGTGGAAGCATTGTAGTGCTGCTGGTGAATTCCAGAGTGATGCTGCTGCTGCCTTACCAAGATCTTCTCTTTATAGTCCCTTTCAGAGCACTTTGTTCTGATACAGCACTCTAAAGAAGCACTTTTATAGCTCTAAATGGAATGATGTAATGCTTTGAAGATGTGGAGAAGATCAGATAGGTCTACCAAATGTCGTGTGTGAATGGAGTGATGGTGTGAAAATCACTTATGGTGTTGTTGTGTCTGGTGTAGTATGAGGGCTTCTATCACTTGGACCATTCCCTGTTTATAAAAAGAAGGAAGAAATACACAAATGTGGCTTAACCTCTCTGATTTTTTTCTACCTAAAAGATCCTCTGTGGCAACCCAACATCTCATTTTTTTTCAGCCTATCTAAAGAGCACTTAGACTTTGTAGTGAGACCTTTTGTCCCCCATGCTACATTATCAGTTCCTTAGGGATTATAAAGGTAAACTTTATTTCCCTGCTCTTTTGGATCAATGGTGGTTTACAGAGAGACTGAGAAAATTGAGGACTCCCTCCCCCAAATGCCAACTTTTGATCAATTTCAGTCATAAATATTTCCGAAATACTTATTGCAGAAAGGGAAAAGCTTGCTGAAAGGTAAAAACAGTTTGATATAAATTGGCTAAATGAATTCTGATTAATTTTCTGCTTCGAGTCTCAGTGTTAAAAAACAAACCACAAAAATAAAATCCCCATGTTACAATGGAGTCTTGCCATGTTTCTGATGCTCTCAGTTAATTTCTGTGTGCACTGATGGCTGCGGCTGTGAACCCAAACAGCAAGCACCCCTCACCCCAGTGTTGGGGTTGCCGCTTGGTTCCTTCCCTGAGAGACAAAATGTGGAGTCCATCAGTGATGAAAAATAATAAAAGAAATGTCACAAATATTTAGTTACAGAAATGCAGGGTATTCTGCTGATGGAAAAACTTGGGCAAATGAACTGAGCTTGCGTTTGTGCCAGGAGGAGAAATGGGGTGTTGGCAAGGTTGTGGGTATTTTATTTGTGCTTCATTTTGGTATTTTTTGGTGCCTTGCTCCATGTCTGGTAATTTCAGTATGGTGGAAAGTGTTAGTGCAGGTTTTTGCTCTGATGCATTATAGAATCATAGAGTGGTTAAGGTTGGAAGGGACCTTAAAGATCACCAGGTTCCAGTCTCCCTGCTAGGAGAGGACCTCACACTAGACCAGGCTGCACAGGCCTCATCCAACCTGGCCTTAAACACCTCCAGGGAGGGGGCATCAACAACAACCCTAGGCAACCTATTCCAGCACCTTACTACCCTTATGGTGAAGAATTTCTTCCTAATGTCTAACCTAAATCTTCCCTCTTTCAGTTTAAAACCATTACCCCTTGTCCTATCACTATCTTCTCTGGTGAAAAGCCCCTCCCCAGCTTTCCTGTAGGCCCTTCAGGTACTGGAAGGTGCTATAAGGTCTCCCTGGAGCCTTCTCCAGGCTCAACAGCCCCAGCTCTCTCAGCCTACAGCTCCCTTGGATGCCAATGTATTGCTTTTATGGGAAAATGATTTTATTTTTTATATCAAAGCAATACATTATTATTATTATTATTATTATTATTATTATTATTATTATTATTATTATTATTATTATTTATTTATTTATTTATTTATTTACTACTTTTTTATATGGGGAATTTTGGAGATGATACATTCTCCTATGTGAGAAAATTAATTTCACTGCATGAACTGGTAACTTTTTAGGCTATTAAAATGGATAAAAAAACTGCCTTTTAGTCTGAAAATTGTAAATTCTGTTGGGCATTTTTCAATCTGTCACTCAGACCAGACAGCAAAAATATGTTACATGGCTATGATATACAGCCTGATAGTAATTTTCTCTTTTAACTGTCATTCACTAAACTGTTCAGGACCTACATGCTGTATGGAGTTAGACCAATCATTTTATTTGGATGTTTAAAAAAATGCAAAACAAAACAACCCCTAAAGCTAACTATTCTACATAGTTTGAGGCCGTGGTAAAACATCAGTTTCAAAACACTGATTAAAGTGCTTTGAGTAGCTTGCTATTGAATTTTTCTTTAAATTCATACATCATTCTAACTTAAGCATGAAGTCTACTTGTATGATAATTTAAGTCACTGTTGCATATGGTGAAACTTGCATTATCGAATGGAGTTGTTCACTGGTTTCATGCGTAGAACTAGTAAGTCAGGACAGGCTTCTTCTGGCTTCTGGGTTTTGCTTGGCATTGCAGGCTCATGCAGCAGTTACTTAAATGTTTCTGTTTTTTCTTTAAGGGTTGCAGTGTGTGTGTGATTGAGCAGCACTGTGTGCAGGAGAATGGGAACATGACAAGCAGCAGGAATTTGTGCTACACCTGAATAGGTTTCTATAGCTTTAGGCGTACCACGGTAGTTGATGACATTGAAGCTTTGCTGTAAGTTAGGTGTTTAGTTTCATCACCTTCAAACACTTTTTGCCTTTTTCTTTTCTCCCAGAGGTTTTCTAACATTCACTAATAATTCCCCCCCCACCCCGGGCTGATGATTGGACCACAAGATCCCTGTCTAGGGGATATTTGGAATGAGATGTATTTTAAGAATAGTGATCTCTGGGAATATAGCTTAGAACTGACCATTTTTCAAACATCTGTTCAATGAAAGTGGGCAGACACAGTCTCTCTTCGACTAAGTTCTGTTGCCTGTTTGGAGGGAGAAGGGAAAATAGAACTGTTACTGATCTTTCTTTTCCCCTTCAGAAGAAAAGGTATGCTATGGGTCAATACCCCAAGTGAAATAGCCCTCCTGGGAGACAACAACTTTGAAATAGGCATTGGTACCTCTGGAAGCATTTTGCCTATCCTTGACAGGTTGTTGTGTCCCTCAATTGCTCTTAACTGTCTGGCTTGTCTGCAGAGTTTACAGTTTGCTGCTTGTGCCTGAGCTGCAGTGCTGTACCCATGCAAGCCTCTTTGGCTTGTGTTGGAAGAGGAGTTTGTCATAGTGTGTTGTGTATGTTAAGTGCAAGTCTCAGCATAGCTAACAGAAAGCTCGTCCTATATCAAAGAAACAACACAAAAGAATGCATGCTGTAAGATATCTTTTTCTTACTAGCTTTTTAAGGAAGGAACGATATGAGTTAATATGAAGGAGTGGTGACTGGTCCATGGCTTGGTCAGACTCCCAGAGCAGTTCATTTGGCAACCCTCTTGTCTCCATTGAGCGTCCCACACAGACAGCCCCTTGTTGTGGAATTGCTTGTGGCCCACGGCCTACTTTGTTCTCTCTGTTTATTTTTTGAGGGTCCTAGAATTTCTCATGTGTAGAATCAGCTTTCTTTCTGTGCCTGTCCCCAGGCGCTTTCACATGTGATGTGAGGCAGTTCATGTGGTTAGATGGGATTGCATGCTTGGTTGCATAAGGATTGTCCTGCTGCCCTGAGCCTGTGCCTGCAGCTGTGACCTGCCTGGGTGAAAAGCCTGGAGTCTCCAGCTTAGGAAATCTTCGAGGCAGAGAGTTGGCTAATGACAGAACCGAGGTGCATAGTTACTTGATATCTGGTTGTTTGGATACTTTTTGTTTTTAAAATAATTTATTTTGTTTTTTAAAAAAAGTTATTTTGGTAGAGGATTTTTCCCAAATAACCTCATCCTCAAAATATGTATGCTTTTATGGTTTCTGGTCCCCTGGGCTTAAGTATAAAAAGTTCTTATGTTTCAGATAACCAAAGGGGGAGCCTCCTGCCCTTCTGAAAAAGGGGAATAGACAGTGCTACAAGCCAAGCTTTCTCCTTCCCATTGCTTTTTAATCATGTGTGACATCCTACCCAAGAGTAGGCACCCTTCCTGTCCCAGCTTGTGTGCTGGTCTGGCTGCTTCGCTTCTACTGGGGCAATACAGACGGTTTCAGTAAATCCCAGTAAATTTGCCAAGTCCATTTGGGGGGATTATAGAAAACTCTTGGACTGATTCTTTCTCAAGTGGGTTTGCCAGCCAGCTTGCAAGTTTTTTTCTTCTTCGAAGTATAACAAAGTATGTATGCAGGCATGGCAAGAAATGCAGTCCTTGCCATCAGCCTGTATTCTTCCAGGGCCTCTGGAGCAGTCCTGTCTGAAGCCTGGTGTATTTCAATGGTAGTTTTGAGTTGTTCTGTTTACTCCAGGGCAGACATAGCAAAAATGTAGCTGGTTTGGTTATTTTAAGCTTAGCTTATAATACTTGGAATGCTTCTCAGAATGCTTCTGCCCTAATTTACACACACACACACACACACAAAAAAAAAAAAACAAAAACAAAAACAAAAAAAAGCATTCCCCACCTAATACTTCTTATTTATCTTGCTTAGCTGTATGAAAGCCATGGTTTCAACCATTGGGCTATTAACTCTTTCTCTATGAAATATGAATTTTCTTCTCAAAACACAGTTGAAACGCATCAGGCCAGCTGTCTGCAGCAATGCTTCCCACACTCTAATGCCCGTATATTAATCACCCACCACTTACAGACTATTGTTATCTACAAGAGGGCTTTGAAATTCTCTCTGCAAGTCGTTCTTCGTTACATTTTCTTTTTAATTTCCTTGCTGAGCAACGACAGCTCTCTGTGGTGGCTGTGAAGTGCATGCTGTTTCTAGGCCATAGAAACTCCAGCCTGGTGAAGTGGAGGAAGGGAGCAATTTGTGTCATACATGCTGATTGATCGTCTCTCCCTTTGGGCATCTTTGTAATGGTTTCCCAAAAGAAAGACTTACTGTATCAAGCAGAAAACTGGAGAAGCCATTGTGTATTCAGTAGTGTGCAGCAGTTGCAACTATAGCCAACAACACAGACGGTCTTAGAAAAGTACTGAGGGCAGAGTTAGGCAGTCCTCCTCTGTGACCTCCCCAAAAAGGGTCTTAGGTTTTCATGTATGGGGTTAGTGGGAATGAGGGTGAGAGATGCCTGTCTTGTGCTTGCTGAGTCTTTTGATTTTTAGGTTAAACTTATTAAGTCTATAAAGTGAGAAGAAGGTTATATCATATTTAAATAGCCTGCATATGTTGGGAGGGTGGCAGGGAGCAGCGATGGCTGGGCTTTTTGCCAAGCATTCAGTTCTCCTCTCAAGACTGGAGCAGAAGTGGTTTGTTTTGCTTGGTAACTTGTCAAATGCAGTGACTGAGCATTGTCTGGCTGCATATACCTGAATCTCAATTCTTGTATCAGCAGAGTATCTCTACAGATCTGCATAAACTGGCTCTACTAATTGCAGTTCTCAGCATCTTGGTGTATAATTAGTAGGCCTCTCCAGTCTCTTATCCCTGGTGTTTCAGGATCACTACAACTATTCCCTGTATGGCCAAAGCAGCAGTCAGGCACTTGGGCCTTTCTGATGAACCCCAAGTATTTGAACTCTGCTCTGGCAAGAGCCAGAGTAACTACAAGTCTTTGAACTGAAGTCCAAGGATGAGTTTAAACCATGGGGCATTGCACTTCCTGCTGTCTCAATATCCAGTCTGTCCACCATCTAGAACTGGGTATCACAGCATGCTATGTCTATCTCCCTGGTCACGTACCTGGTGTGTCCCTTTCTGCCAAAAGGACACAGTGGGTCCCATCTCAGCCTGTAGCTCAATGCCTGCTTGGGCTGGGACCATGAAGCATACTTGCTTTATGGAACTGACTCTGTACGTGTTCAGTTGCATGGCTGCTTGTGTAATGTATTAGTTTTTCTTTGGGCACAGCTAGACCATGTAGGGGTTGTTGCCTCTGCTGAGGCCAGCATAGTTAGATCCATCTGACACAGTGCAGTACCAGTCACCAGCTGGAGTTTTTAAATAATTGTGGTTTTGAGGCACTGCTTCCAGAATGGATCATCTATCTTAAGCAATGGATTTGTGGAGATGTATTTGCAATGGAGTTGAAGCAGGATAACACATCTGGACAGGGTGCTCCTGCTGCAAGACAGGCTCTCTGTTCTCAACCTGACCAATGCCAGTTCCTTTTCTTTGTTCCCTTCCCTGCTCTGTTTGCAGGACTAGTCTGTGGAACCAGCCTGGATATCTCTGTGGTTGTGATGAACACAAGCCATAGGATAGCTTAAAAATTTCTTGTTAAAGGTTTCAAGCAGAGAACAATTAGCACAAGTCTCCATGTGTGTAGCTCTGGGAGGCATTCTGTGCACAGGGGTAGAACAAGACTTTTTAAAATAGGACGATAAGTGGCTGCAAGGCACTGTGTTTGTTCTCTCTGGCATTTATACACGTATCTTTGGATCAGGATCAAAGATCTGTGAAGCATATGGAACGTGGTGTGATGCAATTCACACACTCTGAGGGGAGATGAGAAATGAAGAGCAAAGTAGAACTGCCTAAAACTGAGATGCTCACTCCCCAGCATCACACTCTTCCAGCCTCTGCTCACCTGGCAACTGTATTGGTCTCAGGGGTGTAGGTGCTTAGTATGCATCTTGAGTCACTTCTGAGGCCATGATTCAGAAGTGCTTCCTAGGCAGGGAATATAACTGAACAAGTGCCTTCCTGAATTTGAATCAGGTTCATTAGTGCAGATTTTTATTCTCTGCATTCTAGTATGAAGCAACCCTTTTCCATTGGTGTTTGGTTTTACACTTTCCACACATTTCCAACATTAACCATTCCTTTTTTTTTTTTCTTTTCTTTTCCAGGAAAAGAGGAGTAGAAGTAATACAGGTAAGTAAAAACTAAATTTGAATTTTTTCCCCTCTGTTTTCTTATAAAGAAGGTTTATTGATTTTAGAAGCTGTCATTTAGATGTGAACATGACCTGTGTTTAGTTGTTTGTTGTTTGGGTTTTTTTTGCCATTAAAATCGCTGCTACAATTACTATTTTTGGAAAAGGGATCTTCTTTTGAGAAACATGTGTTGAGCCCATCTATTTTTAACAGGTGCCCTGGTGAAAGTAGTGATGCAGTTTGGCTTTTCTTGTGTCTGTTAATTAATATGGTTTGATAGTTGATCAGACAACATAGTCTGTGTTTGTTGCATTCATGCTTAGCAGAAACAGGATCTGGCCTTTGAAAGAAAACTACGGCAGAAGGAGTGGTCTTGTAACCCAATAAGAAGAGAAATGATACTGGGTGCCTTTGAGTTAGTTGTAGCACATGTACAGATAGGTTCAGGTATTGGCTACATTTGTTGCTTCTTAGGTCTGAGTAGTTGTATTTCACTCAGATGAGATGTTACTTAAAGGTTGATGGCAAATTGGGAAAGGAATTACATTACTGTGACAGCTGTAACATAGAGCACTACAGCCCTAAAAGATCAAAGGGGAAGCATGCTCTTTCCTTCCTTATTTTGTTTACTTAGAAGAGCTGTGTGTCATAGTTTTCACGCTTGCTGATGCTTACTTACCTAGTGCTAGTTTTGCACTCCGAGGTTGTCAGGGTGTTTTTCACAGTTGTTTTCTCATATATCAGTAGCAGAGATGAAACTGCCTGAAAGGAGAGGACAAAGAAGAGAGGGGGAGAATGGGGTGCTAGCCACTGATAGTTGAGGCTACTCTTAAGTCCATGTGGAAGGCGATTCTCAACACCAGCAGGAAGTAGGAGAAGAACACTTAAAAAATTAGCAATCAGGCCATCTTATTTTAAAGAATCCACTATTGGGAAAGGCTTAAAAAATTCTCATGGCTAGTTAAACTGGAGAATGTGTCTTTCAGGTATGTGTGGTTGTCTGAGAACTGCATGGTATTACAAAGAAAAAGGGCATATAGATTACTGGCTGCATTTACCCATACTTACAGTACTCTTTCTTCCTTACTTGTACCTCCTCTTGCTCAGAGCTAAGGAGTAGCTTCTTTTATCAGTTGTGATAATAGCATATCCAGATTGATAAATAGAAACCAGCATTTGTGAAGCACAGCTTCACAAGCAGCACAGGGAGAAAGCCTATATTTGTATCACTCTCTTGGGGACACTAGTCTTTTAATAATACTCCAATGTATTACAAATCAATAGTTGCATTTGTTATATGTGCCTTGTGCCTGCACTGTACATTTAAGCAGCAAGGTACTTGTATGAGGTGGATTCAATGAGGCACTGATTAACTGAGCAGAGGGTAAATTCCATTTTACCTTGTGGATTAAAACCACTGTACTTCCACAGGTTACTTGTTAGCCTTCTGATGTTTGTGCAGCTAAATGGCTAGTTATCAGATGGACACAAAATTATTTGAAACTATTACTTTACTGGAAGAACATTTTGGGAAATATTTGGCCAGACTTTGTGTGAAAGTACTTAATGGATTCAAGTTTCACAGCATAGGTGAGATGTCAGACTAACCTATAGTGGGAATTTGTGCCTCAAAGGCATACCTCACACAGAGATGCCTGGTGCTCTGCTAGAGCAGGGTGGCTGGCTGTGTGTGATCACCCCTCACCTAGCACGTGCAAGTGTGCAATCCTGATGCACATACAAGTAGCCAGTAGGAGATATGTCAGACACGGACTCTTTCTCCATCCAGCATTACTACAAAGCTTTGCTTGAGTCATCTCTTGTGATCTGTCCTTCTAGTCCTGCTTCCAGATGAAGGATGTTTTGGTGTTGATCTGCTGGACGAAGTTTACTTGATAGAGGGAATATTTTTTTCCTGTGCTAAGCAGCAGTCTTGCTTTGATTGGTTTCCCATTCTCCTCTTGTATAGAACCTATCTTGTTCAAGAGAAGCAAGCTCTTACTCCCAACCACATGCAAGTAATTCAAAACACAAAAATATGCAGGCTGTTTATCTGTTTTCTTCTTTATATACATGCACAAATATTCCAAATGTAGATGTGCTTTCCAGTAATAAGTAGTAATTTGAAAGGTAAGATTAAGTTGCTGGCTTCCAGATAGCAAGTGTGATGGACTGGCATGTGCTGACTTCCGTGAATAGACAGCAGATTATTCTTTTCCATAGATGCTGCATAGGAGCAGGAAAGACTAAAGTCTACAAAGTATTCAAATAAGCACATCTGTGACTTCTGTTTCCTTTTTTGCAGTGAGAAATTAGGTTGGTCCTCTGTTCTTTACCTAGACTGATGGAATCCTCTTATTATGTTTTCTTATGGCTAACTGCGCTGTACACATTATCAGTGAGCTGCTGCTGGACAGGAGGTAACATTCTGTGACTTCTGTTCAGGTGCTGTGTTTTGTTGTGTCTCAGACTTCAAGTTCCAGCAGAAAGAATGGTTCTAGCTTTCTATTTTTATTGAGTGAGGAAACATGTGCATCCTCCAAAGAGAAATAGCAAAAGAATAAAACTGGCAGTGGGATGCTAGGCAGGCGTGCTCCTTTATCCAGGAGTAAGACGTTATTTAAGCATCACATTTAAAATAAACAAACATCCTTTTGATTTGTGTGGTGATAAGGAATTTTGTTTTGTTTTGTTTTAGAAATACTGATTAAATTTTAACATAACAAGAATTCACTGTGAACTCCATGCACATGAGCTGAAATACATGACACAGTATTGTACAATTGAGTAAATCCATCAAGCTAATTGGCTTGAAAGATAGTACAGTAGGTGAATCAAAAAGTGAAATTTCCAAAAACAGTTTGAGGCTGAGGCTTCATCCAAACATTTGGGAGAATGAATGAGTTAACTCATTTTTTATTTTCCATTGGGCACCTGAGTAGCAGCATCTTCAAGGTCCAGCAGTGTTTCAGGTCGAGGTTTGCTTTCTGCAGCTTAAATCTGGGTCAGTGGGGCAGCTATGAATCAGTGTTACATTGCAAGAAAAAAACCAAGTATCTTCCTGGCTTTTAAATATGGGCTTTTATTAGAATATTGTGCTATATCTCTTACTTTATAGAATCATAAAATTGTTTTGGTTGGAAAATACCTTGAAGATCATCAAGTCCGATTGTTAGCCTAGCACTGCCAAGTCCACTGCCAAGCCATGGCCCTAACCACCACATCTACATGCCTTTTAAATACCTCCAGGGATGGTGACTCCATCACTTACCTGGGCAGCCTGTTCCAGTGCTTGACAACCCTTTTGGTGAATAAATTTTTCCTAATATCAAATCTAAACCTCCCCTGGCACAACTTGAGGCCATTTCCTCTTGTTCTGTCACTTGTTACTTGGAAGAAGAGACAACATCCACCTCACTACAACCTACTTTGAGGTAGTTGTAGAGAGTGATAAGGTCTCTCCTGAGCCTCCTTCTTTCCAGGCTAAACAACCCCAGTTCCCTCAGATGCTCCTTCTAAGGTTTGTTTTCTAGACCCTGCACCATCTTTGTTGCCCTTCTTTGGACACATTCCAGCACCTGAATGTCCTTCTTGTAGTGAGGGATCCAAAACCTTGTGGCAGGTCATTTGTGTAGTTTTTCTGAAGCAGGCATCACCACGCTGTTGGGGTGCTTTTTGAATTGGGGTGCTTACCTGTTTGTACCCCGAGAGGTAAGGAAATGCCCTTGTTCCAGTTTGGCAGGAGGGATGTCTGAAAGATGTGTCCAGGCTCCTACAGAGAGCCTGTTGCTGTGCTGGCCCTAGTGCTGGTGGGAGCTGTGCTAGGAGTCCTGCATGGCAGGACCTCAGCTCCAGCTGCTTCAGAGGCCTGGGGCCACTTAAGGCCCTTCCTTGGGGCTTCCCAGGCTGTGACACAAAGGGAAGAGGAATTGGAGGTGGTCAGCAAACTTGGTGTTGCTTTCTAGAGAAAGCACTAATTCAACTGTGTTTAATCTTAAGGCTGCACTTAAAGTTTTTTGAATGTAATGCTCTTGTGGTTCCTGTGGAGGTTTTGTACCTCCCCTTTTTTTGCCAGCTCTTCCCATCCCTAACAGCTGCTTGCTCAGCTGGAGTGGCTTGAACTCGTGGCCAAAGGAGGGGTAGGGATGCTCTGAACAGGTGACAAACATGACCGAAGCCCATCTGCCATGGCCTGCAGGCACTTACTGGGCAGCCAGCAGCTGGCAAGGCTGAGGCAGAGCAGTTCTTGCTCTAGCAAAACTTGCCAGTAAATGCTGACACTGAAGCATTTCTTAATAATTTCTCATCATTTCAAGGGAGAGACTGCCTCCGAAGTTATGCAGTGGTTGTCAGAGGAGACATTTACAAAATAAAAAAAATATATTGTTTAATCATGAAATCTAGCAAAGAAGGGGTTTAGGTAGTTTGAGAAACGTAAAGCTGTTTCTGATTGCTTTTAATAAAAACCTGGTTGTGTTCAATTGTACCTCTTCATCCCCAAAATTGGCATATTTTAAACTGCAAGTTGATAATTCTTTAGCCAGTAAAGCATCCAGTTTCTTATGTCCTTATATGCTGGTGAGGGAAAGAGACAGCATCTCCATCTACCTTGTTTTCAGGAAAAATCTGTTTGGCTTAGTTTGAAGAATGTATCATTGAAAACATGTGCAGTAAAATGGAGATGATCACAAATACCTCTGATGGGGACATGCATTTATTTTTGTTTCACAAGCTATGCAAATCCAGAATAATTAGCTGCAGCCCTTTGGCTTCTGACAAGTTGCCAGTTTGCTCTTTGTGTGACAAAGTTTGGAGCCTTCATATTTCTCGCAACTTCAAAGCCACTTCAAGCACATCCATGCCCAAGCTTTCCTAGAGCTCTGGCTCACATTTCTTTTATTCTAAAATAGTGAAGATTTCCTATTTTTAGGGGGTATTTTTGGTTCTAATGAACACTAATGCTCTCTTTTATCTTAGAAAGATGTTCTAGTCAGTTGGCAATAAAAGTGGGATTAGTCATTGTATTTCAAGCTGCACATTTTTTAATAGCAGTGGGATATAGAGGACAACATGTTTTTCAATGTGGAACAGCTGATTGTAGTAGTTACAACAGTGTCAGCTGCTGGTTTGTTTTTCTTTTTTCCCCCCCAACTCTCTGGAAATTGAGATATTTGAAATCTTTTACTTTGGAGAAGAAACTGTCCTTTGAACTGTGGGTTTACTGAAGCCTGCAAAGGAGAATTGAGGGTCCCCTCCCCCGCTTTTTTAGTTCTTCAGTCAAAGTAAAATACCAATGACAACAGTTTCCACTAATTGTTGCCAGGGAACTGTTGTTTTCTTGAAATGTGGAGAGGTTTATTTCCACATGAAGTATTAATGGAATAACCTTGGAGCAACAGTGTTCTAACCAAGAAAAGGAGCTTACAAAAGATATATCTGATAGCATATACAGAAAGATGTGACTGGAAGGCTTCCAAAGCAAGCAGGGTTGTTGAGATGTTGAAGAGCTGGCTCTTCAGTACAGGGAGAAGAAAGTTTATTTTCATATGCATGCCAGCCCTTAAGTAAAGTGCATGTTCTCCTGTGGATGGCAGTCAGCTTTGCCTTGAATGCATTTTTGGAAATGATACTATGGAAGCCCTCTACGCCTCCTCAGTCTGGACTGCATTAGGTTCTTTGCACACACTTTGAAGGTCGAGGTTTGCTGATTTAAAATCTTTAGAAGATCCTGATATTTCTTAGCTTTAGGGCTACACAAAGTGTGCTAAGCACACAAAGTATGGACTTCCAGAAAAACTGTCATAATCTCAGCTTCAACCCCAGAAACAGCAGGACTGTGCAAGAACGATTTCCAAGCAGAATCCTCTCTCTGGCCCTTCTTAGTAGGGGAGATCTCTCTATATGAAGCCTTGGTACCTAAGAAGCAGCACTATCCAGAAGGTTCCAGTGCAGGGAGAGATGCTTTTGGCATGCTGCTATATATTGCATCAGCAGACTGGTCAGTTAGGTACAGCGTGGCCCTTTCTGGTCCAGTGGGGAAGAAGAATAAATACACATCCGTAGGGGCAGGGAAAGAAGAGAAAACTACAGAACATTTCCACCATGTGGATTAAGTAGATTAAATAAGCACTTATTCTTAAAAATTAGCCAGGGTAAGCCAAACAAATCAAAATACATTTAGATTTGATTTATTTTCAGTATTGGTGAGGGAATGAGAGAACCATGAAGAAATTTTTGTGGTTTAGAAAGAGCTTTTTACTAACTGGTTTGACTGCTTTCTTTTGACTGTGAATCCCAGTGGCCTAGAAGAGGTGTGGGCTCCACAGTCACTTGCAGAAGTCACCTGGGGGAGTGAAAACATGATTTAGAAATCTGCAACTAATATGTAATGTCAGGTTTGAGCTTGTGCTGCTTTGGCCCATGGAGCCAGCTCTGCCCAACCCTTTTGTCTTCTGACTCCGTGGTTTGTAGTGATGAAGCAAGGATTCCTAACAGTGCTAAAGGCTGGGACTTGGGATGTCCTGGGTAGAAATTCAGTGTGTCTTTGCAGTTCAGAGAAGTATCTGAGAAGCACCATAAATCCCTCTTCAAGAAACAATATGGATAAAAATAAGACCCTGACAGAAATGCTGGGTAGTAAGACTCTGTATTTTCCTTCTTTTGACAATAAATGCTTTGCATCATGCAGTCCTGGTGTTTGCATAAAATTACAATTAGACATTGTTTTTATTAATCATGATTACTGCAGTGGTACCTGTAGGCCAAGAAAGACCAGGCTTTAATTTTGGGCTGCATTAAACAAGAGGATTATTTGTCTCACTGGATGCAGGTGTTCTGATATGGTATCAAAGCAGGGTAAATGGAATGTGTTTGGAGACATTTAACTCAAAAAATGCCTTATTTTTAAACCAACCTGTCTCATTCATGGTTTGCTGAAACTGCAAAGTCTGTGTTCGAGCACAAATGTGCAGGCAGCTCTTTTGACCTTCTATTTGAAGTCTTTTCTTGGAGTAGGAAGGATGGGGAGTTAATTTGATACAGGGGCAAGGGTGACTGTCCCTCTCACCCTACTACTGTAGTGTCCTCTCCCAGATGAACGCCCCATCCTTTGTCTGTTTTGAGGGTGAAATAATGCAGTTCTCCTGCTCAAGGAGAGCTACAAGCTTATTCTTCTGACAGCAGTTGTAACCTTGTCTGCTTTCTGGGATTTTTGTTCCACAAGGACAGTGATGTTCCTCTGGGAGCATTGAGTGGTACCCACCATAGCTCAGACTTGCTTGCTTCCAACCAAAGGTTTATAGAGAGAATATAATCAGAACAGCAGACTGTTTGTGCACTTGCCTTCCTCAGTGAGGGTGCTCGTAGGTCTGAGCTTCCAGAGGACTCTGCAGAAGATGAGTGGAGTTTGGGGAAGTCTTTTTAGTATATGTTGTTGCCTCTTCCTTTCTTCAGCTTCTGCAGAAGTTAGTTACTCCTTTGATCTTAGCTGTGACCTGAGATAATTGTATCTGGAGAACACTGCATGCATGTTTGCTCTTCTGACACTTCACAAATAAATGAGATAAACATATTCATGTCGCAAGATTGAATGGGCTCCAGTAAAACCTGGTACTTAAAGACATTAGGCCCTAAAGTTTTTTAAGTTTTCCTCTATTTGGTCTTTAGAGAAACTCTTAATACATGTACTTCAGCTGCCCCTTTATAAAGCAGGGCACATTCAAACACAGAAAAACCTGATAATGTTTTCCTGAACCTGACTGCCTTCATGGAATGACAGCAGAAGAGTGGCTTCAACTTAATAAGAACAACTGAACTTCTTCTCCCCAGTTTCACTTTTTCTCCAAGGAGCACTGTGTTTTAAGAATGATGTCTTTTGCTAGAAAGAATGTTTATCATTCACTTTTAACTCTGCATTTCTGGTGAAAGGAATACATCTGTGTTTTTTTTTTCTTTGGCAACAAAGAAAGTCTTTGCTGTATTTCTGAAGGTAGGCAGATCAGACAGAAAGGTTTCTGCACATGCTATAGGTGTTTTCTGTTCCTTTGATTGACTTTTTGCACTATCTTTCATACTGACCTAGCATATCAATGGAAAACTCTTTGAACTTTTTACAACTGGTTTTGTCTAGTTTTTGTGGGTATTTACTGGTAAAGGTAATTTTGCACTGGTACTGAAAGCAGCGCAACAAATAGCTTACAGTGGAAATTGTTGAATCTAGGATTTTAGTCCAAGAAAGAAAGGAGAGAGACAGAAGAAATGTGGAGTATTGCAAGCATAGTTTCTCCAAAGTGAGGTAGAAGTACGTTATGTAAAGTGTGTGTTTCTTTAACATATGGTCATGTTTATGAAAAATGTGAGACCTGTGAAATGTTAATTTTATTTTTTATCCCTCTTTCCTTGCATGACCTGTCAAAAAGAAGACCAATGCTGCAACTTGCTAGATGATGTTAGTGTGGTTCTCTGATGGCTATACCAGGAGCAAGGATGGGTCAGCCACGGTTAATACATGGATTGAAATAGTAATTGGATTCCTAAGAGTATGATCTGCCCTAAGCAGTCCCTTAGCAAGTGGTGGAAACAGACTCCCTCCTTTGGAAACCTCTTTTCAAAGAGAAGAAGGTTGAGAACAGAAGTTCTGGCAGGTTCACGTTAATGTATCTCTTGCTCAGATTTGTACTGGGGATAATACCATTTATATGTTTAAAGACAATGTGCTACTGACATAATAATCAATCTGTATAAATCCCAAAGTCAGAGGAACCACCAAAGCCATTGAGCTTTGTGTGGTGCTGGGGACAGTTTCATTCATGGTAGTCACAGCCTGGGCTCTGCTGCTTCCCCTCCTGCCCAGCCAACCATAGAGCTGTGGTTTTGTTCCTCAGAGGCTCCACATCCAGGCACACTCTCTGTAACTCAGCTGGGCATTAAACACAGAGCAAACCCCAACTGGCCTTTAATGTACAGGATAGATTCATCACTGAAACGGTGATGCCATAGTGCATTTTATTTTGATTGTTCTCTTCTTATGTCAAGGTTGTTGTCAACGTTTGACCCAGTTGGACAACAATGCTCTCGATCCCCTCCCCCTCCTACCCAGGTAGGGAAGGAGAGAGAGAAAAAAAAAGAGACTTGTCTAGATTGAAAACTGAACCGTGCAACTTTATTTAGAAAATTAATATGTGATGTTAGAGTGTATATATATATAGTGATTATACAAAAGTGTGGCAGAAACCTCTCACCTCCCCCCACCCCCAGCAACTCCCACAGCACTTCCCTCAGATGAGACAATTCCGAGGAATCCCGAAGCTGCTCCTGGAGAAGGCAGAGAGTTACGAGGGTCAGGAGGGCTTGGGGTCGATGGTCCGATGATGATGGGCAGGTGGTGTTGTCCCAGACGCCGGCCACGAACAAAAGAAAGAGGAAAAGAGAGAAAAAGGAAGGCAGATAGACAGGCAAGGCGAAGCGGCGAGAGAGCAAAGCAGGAAGGAAGGAAGTTTTCTTCTGTCATCTCCGACCTTCCCCCGAGCCTACGTAGATATATGGAATGGAATATCTCTGGCCAGTTTTGCTGTTCGTCTAACCCAGCCTCCCATGGCGGGGGGGACCACAGATCCCCCCGTAGTGTCTGAGCCAGCAGAGCAAAGGCACGACCTTGAGAGCCCAGCAATTACAAAAACATTCCAGTGTCTTATCAACCTAGCAGAACACGCAGTTGCTAGTTGAAGAAAGCTCACTGAAATAAAAAAAAAAAATCAGCAAAAGAAAAACTGGCTTCATCCTGGCTCAAACCAGGACATTCCACCCCTTATTCCATACCATACATTACGTATAGGCTCTATACCTTACCAGTTGCTAAATCAATAGTTCTCTCCCAATGTCAAATTACCCTGAGGTACATATTGTACCTCACCATCCTCCATCATCACACACCAAGTATGTCCAGGTCCCTGAGCAAAAGCAATACCCCGGACAGGTTTACCTTTGCCTGAAGCAGGATAGACCCAGACACTTTTACCCAACAAGTTTCTTTCACATACCACAGGGACTTTATCCCCATCTGTAGTATGCAAAAGGTCTGATTGAGCAGCCCCAGCCCGATTGATGGATCCTCTGGTATTAACTAACCAGGTGGCCTTTGCCAAATTTTTATCCCAGTTTTTGAAAGTTCCACCCCCCATTGCCTTTAGGGTAGCCTTCAACAGACCATTGTACCTTTCAATCTTCCCTGAGGCTTGTGCATAGTATGGGATATGGTATATCCACTCAATACCATGCTCTTTAGCCCAATCAGTAACCAGACTATTTTTGAAATGGGTCCCATTATCTGATTCAATTCTCTCTGGAGTACCATGTCTCCACAGAATTTGCCTTTCAAGACCTATGATAGTATTCCTGGCTGTGGCATGAGGCACAGCATATGCCTCCAACCATCCTGTACTTGTCTCCACCATTGTAAGCACATAGCGCTTACCCTGGCGGCTCTGAGGCAGTGTGATGTAGTCAACTTGCCAAGCCTCCCCAAATCTGTACTTCGACCACCTCCCCTCATACCACAACGGTTTCAATCGTCTTGCCTGTTTAATTGCAGCACACGTTTCACAGTCGTGGATCACCTGCGCAATAGTGCTCATGGTTAGATCCACCCCTCGATCACGAGCCCATTTGTATGTTGCGTCTCTGCCCTGATGACCTGAAGCATCATGGGCCCATCGAGCTAGAAAGAGCTCACCCTTGTGTTCCCAGTCTAAGTCTACTTGGAACACTTGAGCAGCCTCATCTGCTCGTTGGTTGTGTTGATGTTCCTCAGTGGCTCGACTCAGAGGTACGTGTGCATCTACATGACGTACTTTTACCACCAATTTCTCTATCCGAGCTGCAATGTCCTTCCAGAGGTCAGCAACCCAAATAGGTTTACCCCTTCGCTGCCAGTTATTCTGCTGCCACTGCTTTAGCCAACCCCACAAGGCATTTGCTGCCATCCACGAGTCAGTGTAAAGATAGAGTCTCGGCCACCACTCTCGCTCAGCAACATCCAAGGCCAGCTGGATGGCTTTGACCTCTGCAAACTGACTCGATTCACCTTCTCCTTCAGCTACTTGAGCAACCAGTCGTGTAGGACTCCACACGGCAGCTTTCCACTTCCGGCGGTTCCCTACAAGACGACAGGAGCCATCGGTGAAAAGGGCAAACTGTTTCTCAGTCTCTGGTAGATGATCATATGGTGGAGCTTCTTGAGCTCGTTTCACCACTTCTTGTGGTGGCATTCCAAAGTGGGTGCCTTCTGGCCAGTTTGTAATTGCTTCCACAATACCTGGATGGTTAGGTTTCCCTATTCGAGCTCGCTGGGTGATTAAAGCAGTCCATTTACTCCAAGTCACATCGGTGGCATGATGAATAGGAGAGATGTTATTCTGGAACATGAATCTTAGCACTGGTAATCTGGGCGCCAGGAGAAGCTGCGCTTCAGTGCCGATCACTTCTGAAGCAGCTTTAACTCCTTCGTATGCTGCAAGTATCTCCTTCTCAGTAGTGGTGTAGTTGGCCTCGGAACCTCTGTAGCTCCTGCTCCAGAAGCCCAAGGGTCGACCTCGAGTCTCTCCTGGTGCTTTCTGCCAGAGGCTCCAATTGGGACCATTGTGTCCGGCTGCAGTGTAGAGCACGTTCTTGATGTCTGGCCCCGTTCGAACTGGACCAAGGGCCATTGCCTGCACAATCTCTTTTTTAATCTGTTCAAAAGCTTTCTGTTGGTCAGGACCCCATTTGAAATCATTCTTCTTTCGGGTCACCTCATAGAGGGGTTTCACAATTTCACTGTAACATGGAATATGCATTCTCCAGAAACCAACAGTCCCTAAAAAGGTTTGAGTGTCCTTTCTAGTTGATGGCGGGGCCATAGCTGTTATTTTATTAATCACATCCATGGGGATCTGGCGACGACCATCTTGCCACTTGATTCCCAGGAACTGGATCTCTCGTGAAGGTCCCTTGACCTTACTTCTTTTCACAGCAAAACCAGCATCCAGAAGAATTTGGATGATCTTTTTACCTTTCTCAAAAACTTCTTCTGGTGTGTCACCCCACACAATGATGTCATCAATGTACTGTAGGTGTTCTGGAGCTCCACCCTTCTCCAGTGCAGCATGAATCAATCCATGGCAAATGGTTGAGCTGTGTTTCCACCCCTGGGGCAGTCGATTCCAGGTGTATTGGACTCCCCTCCAGGTGAAAGCAAACTGTGGCCTGCACTCTGGTACTATAGGAATAGAGAAGAATGCATGTGCAATGTCAATAGTGGCATACCACCTAGCTGCTTTCGACTCCAGCTCATACTGAAGTTCTAGCATGTCTGGTACAGCAGCACTAAGCGGTGGTGTCACTTCATTCAGGCCACGATAGTCCACTGTTAGCCTCCACTCGCCATCAGGCTTTCGCACTGGCCAGATGGGACTGTTGAAGGGTGAATGGGTCCTGCTGATCACGCCTTGGCTTTCCAATTGCTGGATCAGCTTATGAATGGGGACCACCGAATCTCTGTTGGTGCGATACTGCCGTCTGTGCACCGTTGAAGTAGCAACTGGCACCTGTTGATCCTCAACCTTCAGCAACCCCACTACAGAAGGGTCATCTGATAGGCCAGACAAAGTACGCAGCTGTTCAGTATCCTCAATCTCTACAGCCGCTATACCAAAAGCCCATCGGTACCCTTTCGGGTCACGGAAGTATCCTTTCTTAAGATAATCTATACCAAGGATGCATGGAGCATCTGGGCCAGTCACTATAGGGTGCATCTGCCACTCCTCACCAGTAAGGCTCACATCAGCCTCCACAACAGTCAGCTGCTGAAAGCCTCCTGTCACTCCAGAGATAGTGACGGAGTCTGTTCCCTCATGATTCGACGGCACCAGTGTGCACTGTGCACCCGTGTCCACCAAAGCTCTATATCTTTGTGGTTCTGATGTGCCAGGCCATCTAACCCACACAGTCCAATAAACTCGGTTATCCCTCTCCTCCTCCTGGCCGGAGGCAGGGCATCTCTAAGGCTGAGCATTAGAACTCGATGAACCATCCTGATTATTGACTGATGCAACCTTCCTCTTGGAAGAACCATCTCCTGGGTTTGTTCTGTTTAGTAGCTCTTGCACACGCAACTGGAGAATATCAGTGGGTTTCTTATCCCAAACTCTCATGTCCTCTTTAAAATGATTTTTCAAGAGAGACCACAGGTGGCGTCGCAGCGAGTCCTGTCTTCCTCGCTGCTGTCTCGTAGCAGGACGTCTTTTATTAATGACTGCAACATGTGGCCCGTCGTCTCTAGGGAGAATCTGGGGTTTACCTCCCCATCCATTTGGCATCCTATTCTTTCTGTCAGTCACATTTTCAATTGCTGAGGTTTGGAACTGAAGGGAATCAGAGATGATGTCTCCATACTGTCGTGCTTTGAAAGCCACCTCACGCACAGTTGGTCTTGCGCCTTCATTAAAGCATCCCATGAAGGAGAATATATGGGCATGTGCTGCTGGCACAGCTTGAGCAAATCTCCGGAACATCGGTGTGTCACACTCAACATCATCAGGATTTGTAAGTCCATCTTTATCATAGATAACTTCTCTCACAGCTATCTCTCTCAAGTATGTGATGGCTTTCTCAAGAGTGGGTGTTCTACTCCGGCGCCATTCGATGTCACCCTTGTGGGGGTATCTCTCTCTCACAGCTGAAAGGAGTCGGTCCCACAGGGTGGTAGTTCCCACCTTATTACTAAGTGCTCTGTCAATACCAGCATCTCTGGCCAGGGATCCCAACTGCTTGGCTTCTCTTTCATCCACGTTGTGGGTTTCAGCACCACTATCAAAGCATCGGAGCAACCACGGAAGAATTCCCTCACCCTCAATGCGGGTAAAGTCCTTTCTCATGAGGCGCAGTTCTTTCATAGAGTGAGGATAGAAAAGGACGTCGTCGTCATCGTCGTCGTCGTCATCTGATTGAGGAGGGCTTGCTGTCGCTTTATCCGTTTGAGAGTGGTCTGGTTTTTTATCTGTCTGAGAAGCACCCGCTCCATCAATTGTATTAGAATTCTCTTCTTCCTCACCCTCACCTTCTACTGCTTTAAGGAACTCTGGACATCTCAGACGGGAGCGGGTGAAAAGGGTGGAGCGCTTTGCCTTCGCCTTGCTCCTAGTCACAGGATCAACTAGCCTGATTTGTGATGGATCAGACTCTATCTCTGTAGGAGCAGTGGTTTTTGTAGCAGTAGGAGTGGTGGTATTGGCAGCAGTGGTGTTGGCAGCAGCAGTGGCAGCAATATTGCCTGTGGGGGAATGGCAGTGAGCAGAACAGCAGCTGGCCCTACGCATCCACATTATATTATAAACATTCAGCAAAAACATTCCTACTGTGACAATGCTATTCAGATCAAAAGCTGGGAGATTCAACTTGAAAGAAAACAGAGGTTTAAAGATGGACCATCTAGAACTTGTACTATAGGTGTACATATACAGTGCCCCCATAAAGAATAGTATCATAATCCCTAAAATGACCAAGCCTGTGATTATACGGTTGATGATGGCTACCGTTCTATCAATAAACCACAAAACGATCACAAGAGCAGCCACAAAAAGCAGAATGCTCTCGGCTGCATACCACAAGTATAGTTGCAGGCTTGATAAAAAATCTAGTAGATTCATGGCATCAAATGTCTGTTCAGTTTTCATTCCTTCAAGAAATTCAGCAAAATTGCTCGCGATTGTTACGTGAGGGATTTCTCCCATCAGAGATGGAATTTGTAATCTGGGCTTAAAAATTCGAGCCCCACGTTGTGGCGCCAATTAATTGTTGTCAACGTTTGACCCAGTTGGACAACAATGCTCTCGATCCCCTCCCCCTCCTACCCAGGTAGGGAAGGAGAGAGAGAAAAAAAAAGAGACTTGTCTAGATTGAAAACTGAACCGTGCAACTTTATTTAGAAAATTAATATGTGATGTTAGAGTGTATATATATATAGTGATTATACAAAAGTGTGGCAGAAACCTCTCACCTCCCCCCACCCCCAGCAACTCCCACAGCACTTCCCTCAGATGAGACAATTCCGAGGAATCCCGAAGCTGCTCCTGGAGAAGGCAGAGAGTTACGAGGGTCAGGAGGGCTTGGGGTCGATGGTCCGATGATGATGGGCAGGTGGTGTTGTCCCAGACGCCGGCCACGAACAAAAGAAAGAGGAAAAGAGAGAAAAAGGAAGGCAGATAGACAGGCAAGGCGAAGCGGCGAGAGAGCAAAGCAGGAAGGAAGGAAGTTTTCTTCTGTCATCTCCGACCTTCCCCCGAGCCTACGTAGATATATGGAATGGAATATCTCTGGCCAGTTTTGCTGTTCGTCTAACCCAGCCTCCCATGGCGGGGGGGACCACAGATCCCCCCGTAGTGTCTGAGCCAGCAGAGCAAAGGCACGACCTTGAGAGCCCAGCAATTACAAAAACATTCCAGTGTCTTATCAACCTAGCAGAACACGCAGTTGCTAGTTGAAGAAAGCTCACTGAAATAAAAAAAAAAAATCAGCAAAAGAAAAACTGGCTTCATCCTGGCTCAAACCAGGACAGTTGTTTTTATAAAGTTGAAAGAATTAATTGTTGTTCGTATTACAGGTGAGTAAAAGCATGTCAAGAAAACTTGTCCTCTGCAGTTTAACTTAAAGTTTGCTTGTTGACCTTTGACCTACAGGATCCTAAAGCAATACTGTCAATTAACCAGTTATTAAGATATCAGACATTTCAGTCACAATAAAAAAACCTAAATCAAACTCTTGAGTGTTGCTTCTTTGTCTTTGAATAGTAGTGCAACAGAGGTTATGAGCAGGAGAGCAGACACTACCCCTGTGTACAACCCATAGACTGCTTCTGTCATTGCTAATGAACTTTCCTTGTGCTATTTTTTGCTGTTATTTTAGGATCCAGGATAGTTCAGAGTCTTACTTGAGTTCACTAATAATTTCTTCAACCTGAGCTTCGTTACCTCATATAATTTCCCAACTGGAGTACTTCCCTGAATAAAAGGGATTTTGGATCTAATTTAAAGTTCCTATACACGTTAACTTACATTTATATTGTGTCCTAATTTGAGTGTCTGTTAGCAGGTGGGTATTCAGTGATTGGTAAAGACCTTTTTTCATAGAATTGTAGAATACCAGGTTGGAAGGACCTCAAGGATCATCTGGTCCAACCCTTCTTGGCAAAAAAACCCGAATTCTTCCTGTTACCTTGCCGAAGTGCAAACAAGTTATTTAGAGTGTTTTGACAGAATAATCTAAAGACGGGATGGAAAAGATGCCATTGGGACTGAGCTAATACTGCAAGAGACTGAAATGTAGGGGAAACAACTGTTGCAGAGGAGTGTTTGGCCAACTTTGCAAGTGGATAAAAGCTTTTTAGCTTTGTTTTTGTAGTAAATTGTTGATTGGAGCCAAAAGCTTCCTTTACTCAAAGATCTAAGTGCATCTGACAAGAAGCTTCATTGCCCAACTCCAGTGTCCTGTAACAGCAGCAACGTAGAGTTACTGTGTTAAAATTGTTCATTGATTCAACTGATGGCAAAGATCAGAGGACAAGCTAACTGCAGCCTATAGAGAATTTATGTTGATTGCAGAGATATAATTTGTACTTTAGGTTAGCTTGGAAGATATTTCTTGTGACCTAGATGAGCTTATCTTGTAATATTCTTCCCTTAATGATAACATCCTTAAGTGGCTGAAAAGAACAGCAGCTATAAAGGGCGAAACAGAACTTTTTCTTTGTAGCTTTACAAAGTACAAGTACAAAGCAGTTTGAAAGACAGTAAAAGCACATTAGATGTCAGGAGCCCCCTGTGATGACTTGCATACTATTCAAGGCTTTAATGGCTTGTTATCAATGAACTAAGTGGCTAAAAAGGAGGTAGAGATAGTATTTGCTCTCTCCTTGTGACAGATCCTCCTGGCCATCTGTGCTCCTGATTGTTTTTCCACCTCTGAGCCAAAAAGGGCAGGTTAGAGTTGCTGGTGGGTTTCTAATAGTGATGCTTCTGCATTGGCCAGATAACCTTTTTACTGATGGTAAAGCAAGTTCACTGTCCTTGCAGTGCTTTCGGTTCCTGCTGGGTGAGGAAACTACACTCCAGTTGTGAGTCTTGCCTAACAGGTGTGTTGAACGTTTAAGTTCTCAGCTTTCTTTTGATGAACACTGATTGCTTGCCTTAGATGATACTGCCTGCTGGGTCTCTTAGCTTCTTCAGCCTGCTTCTATGATTAGGTCGGTGCATCTCTAATTCTTTCTGTGCATCCTGAAATCTGGATCTTTTTGACTGAACCTGCAGAAATGAATACACAGAAGAGCTGCGTTGGCTTTGTGAGCAGTGTGCTGCATAGATGTGATGGTGCTGTGCCTGAGCTGGTGTGGCTGGTCTCTGGTTTGTATGCACCTGCTAGGGCCAAAACAGCTAGGTCAGTCTAGCCAGTACGATCCAGGCCTTGCAGTGCCTTCTAAGTGCTGGTTGGTGTAATGTCTTTTTACTAATGTGGGGCTATCAGCCCTTTGTACAGCAGCTCAGTGCCCTGTATTCACTGCTGTATCGGTGTAGAGTAGGTCCAACTTCAGTCTAGTGCAAGGAAGTAAAGAGGATAGCAACACACACTGATGGTCACTGGGTGGTTAGTTTGCACTGTGGAAATCAGAAGGCAAGTGGAAATGCATTTTTCTAACTGTCCCTTTGACTTCTGCATTGTCAAGTTCTTTTTTTCTTAGCAAGGTGCCGACTTGGGCCCTAAGAAGATTTAAATGTGTTTTCAGCAGGTCTGTTTTCATCCTGCTCCAGGCTTTGGTTACCAAGTCTCCGCTCTGCCAACCAGTGTACACTCTTGTGTGCATGGAGGACCTCTCCAGGCAGTAGGGGAGCAGGGAGTGCTTTACCCAGAGGTTGCCCCAGGGACACCCCAGGGAACCAACTGGAAGCACCATGCTTGCAGCATTGCAGTGGGAGAGCAGTTTGCTCAGTTTGGAGAGGCTGAGCTCAAACCAAAGATGCTTCTAGAAGGCAGGTATGGCCAGACACTGCCCTTGAGCCAGCAGGGACTTGAAAGCTGTTCTCATGCAGCTGCTAAATCATAGTCATGTCCCAGGAGTTGTGGTAGTTTCCAACCAGCTGAAGTTATTGCAGGGTATCCTGGGCTGCTTAGCAGCCAGAAAGAGGTGCAGTGTGTGTTTTCTAATGTGTCCTTTTCAAATCAACAAATCTCACTGCTTTTTTTGCCTTTTTCTTGGTGCAGAGTTTTCCCAGTTTTTGAGGATTGTTTTTTATCACTATTGTCCCAAGACTCTTCTGGGATGGGTACAGCTTAACTCTGCTGACAGCAGAAGTGATGTGCAAGTAATACTACGCTTTTTTTTGCTTTAAGTAAGGAATTGCAATGTAAATGCTGCACAATCATGCATGAAAAATAATCTGTCCATGGAAAAGCTGTCTTGAAGGTCATCATTGTTTCTGCCCAGATATGTCTGTCTGTAGCCAAGTTTTGGTGCAGTAGTACTGTCAAGTTAATGTTTAAAAGAAGAGCTAACAGTTTACTTCATCTTCTGTAGATAGGAGTACCAAGCATAGTTGCAGATGATTGGGAATTTAATTTTCTTCTAAACTTTCTTAAGATTGATGTGCTACAACTTTATTTATTGAATCTATCAGGATTGTTTTAATTTTGTCTTAAGAACTTGGTATGTTTGCAGAGGATCACTTAGCAACAGCCTATGGCACAGTGAGGTTGCCTGTGACATGCTCACATGAGTACGATGACCCATAAAACAATGAGGAAACACCCAGAAACTTCAAGTAAATAGAAATTTAAAGCAAAACAACTGAACTAAAGAGCTCCATGGTTCTGTGGGACACTGTTTTTAAAAGTCTTTTCTTTTTTGTCTCTATATGTTTGTCATCCTGATCTAATGATGCTCTCCTGTAAGTGTTCATGAGATGTCCGTAGCTATTGTAATGGAGCAACCCTTGAGTATTTAAAATAAAAGTGACTATTTGATATTAAGGCAAATCACACTTTAATCTGTTAAACATTCTTACTTAGTCCTTCACCAAGTAATAGTTAAGGAATAGAAGTTCTTTGGAGAGGTCTGGGATCTAGATGGGTATTTCAGCTTTACAGTTCTGTACTAATGCTGTAAGACTGCTGTTTCTAATAATCAGTGTTTCTTTTCCTGAGAATGGTGGGGGTTTTGTCTTATTTAGGGTTGGGCTTTTTTGAGATTGAGAGAGATTATAAATTCAAGTCTGAATGCCTGCGTATTTCAGGCCATTTATTATTGTATATTGATATCAGTAGCTCTCTTGACTTCAGTGACTTAGCTTGCACTGGGAGTGAAAGCTGAATGCAATCAGAAACATCTTTTTAAAAAATAAAAATAAAAAATTGTCCTCAGGGTCTATGTTGTCAGAAAACAGGAACTTGACAGGAACATACCTGACATTGTGTTCATGGATCTTATTGTTTCAAGGGACGCGTAGTAGGTGGGGGGAAATGTTGAGTGTTGAAAGACAATGCTTTATATTTTTTTTAACTATTCTTTCTTATTCTGGGATGTGGGCTGAATAAATTCTACCATTTCTTGAACTTTTGAAGGAGAAACCAAACTTCAATATTTGCATTTAGGTCTAGTGTTACCTGAGTTTTAAAAGGGTTTGGATATGAATCTAAGTTATAATGGAAAACATGAGATTCCATAGAATTCAGTTTGTTGCTGCTGGTATTCTGGCAGTTTCTTCAAATTCCTAGTCCTCTGACCAGCATCTTCCAGGAGGAGAAAACAGGGAACCTTACTATTTTCATTGGAAAATATCCCATGTAAAATACACTCTCCTATTAAGGAATGTGCAAAGGTATTGTGCTGTGCATGAGCAGTGATATTTCAACTGAAACAGGGAGGCTGACTTAATGAGGACCTCAAGTCTTTCCTCTGTTGAAAACTTACCCTGCCATAGGACAAACCTGTCAGTTGGAACAGTTCAACAAGAGAACAGTCTGCTGAATTACCTCTTTCAATTTGCAAAACCTGTATTGTGTCTATATTTCAACACTGAGGGGCTGGGGTCTTATGGTGTAGCGTACTTCACTGATTTCAGGGTTGTCATGCTGCGAGCTTAGTTTGTTAGGAAAATCCCACTTCACTGTGTGGCCAAGGTTGTGGGTTTATCTGAGATAAACCAGCTTTAAGGAGGTAGGAGAAGGTTATGTGTTTCCACATGCAGTCTGTTTTGGGCAGGGCTATTGCACGGTTTGTTTAACCTGACGGGGTAGGTCATACCAAACCTGTCTTGGTTGTCTTGTTCTGTGTGTGACTTAAAGAGATTATCTAAGGTTGTGCTGTCCTTTCTGCAGATGCTTGCAGCAGTCAGGGATTTGAAGAATTTACATTTGGTGGGAATGGGAAACCATTAGTAGTAGCTAGAATTTTCATTTAACTGCCCACTTCGCGCTTGTTTGCATTTAAAAGTGTATACATTGTTTCCTGTCATTTCAGTCTGGCTTTGGGTACTGTATAGCAGATATTTCTCTCCTGATTTCTGTGCTGAACAGTGGACACCCGTCTACTTTAATATCCATTGCCTCATGTGTTTGTCATGTCCCCTATTTCAAAAGCTGTGCATTTGAGCAAGAATAAATGGATAAAATAATAAAGTCTGTACAAGCTAATTCTAAACCTAAAAACTATTACAGTAGTACTTCTGTATGTGTTTTATTAAGACTAATACTAAAAACATCAGATTACGCTTTTCTGTGTGTTGAGGTTTTGGGATTAGATGCTCAAAACGGAGCAATGACATGTCTACCAAGAAGTTCAAGTCACTTAATCTCCACGTTGAAAGCATGTCTTTATGTCAAGGGGACATATGGCTTGCTGGTCATTGGTTTGCATTTTGTCCCTTATTTTACAGAGTTTTACAGGTTCGTTTGAGTTCTGCATATGGGACTTCTTTTGAACTGAAGGTTTCTGCAGTTAGCCTAAGCAGGTTAAGCCTGAAGGACAGAGCTTTTGAAGAGCAAATTTCAAACTTCAAACCACTCTTCACACTGGCTTCATACCCTTCTTTGTTGCCCTTCACAAAAGTCTGGGCTATGGTGTACAGAACAGACTGTACTGAAGGCCATGTCTTTGGGGCCTGTCCTGTACTTGTACTTGAAGTTGACTGGATTCAAGCCAGCTCTTAGTTTTGAGGTTGCAAAATTGTGCTAGCGTGGCAGAGGACTGGCTTTGTTTCTCTGTGGGACTTCCTAGCCTCCTGAGCCCCGTGCCACATCTGTGAGCCCAGGCAGCTTCCCTGTCAGAGCCAGGTTATGTCTACTCTGGTTGTGCAAAGGGAAACAGATCATGCATGTTGCTGCCTGTATGTGACCACAGAACTACCCAAAAACCTGTTGGATCCATGTGAGTACAGCACTGGAAAGACTTGATGCAGAGAGAGCACTGATATTGGGAAGTCTCCTGCAGCACTATGAACTATTAGGACAGTCCCCTCTAAACTACTCAGCTCCCTTCTGCTCCTTGCTAGCTGTGAAATAGCTTATACTGCTGTGTTTGTCACACCTTGTTTCCTGCACTGAGACAGGCAGAAGAGTGCTTTGCACCTCACATGATAACTGTAGCCCATCGTGAGTTGTAAGCTGTGGTGCTAGCTGTTAGACCCAGGTGGAAGCCTGGATGTTCAGACCTTTGCAGTAGTGTCCCTCGACCAGCCTCAGCATGGAGCCCTGACTAATGGGCCACTGCTGAGTGCTGAATTACATCCTGAGGCTGGCTGTAAGGTTCTGAGAGAAGAATGTGGCAGAACTAATGCTACTGGCACCAAATTTCCACATTCTTCACCAGATTTTTAAAGGTGATTTTTTTTTTTTTTAATGACATAGAAAGTATAGTTGGAACATGAAATTTGCAAGAATTGCAATGGAATTGAGGTGATCTAGTCAAGGGCTTGGTCCATAGCATAGGACAAGTCAGATGACCATAGTGGTCCTCCATGTATGTAAAATCTGAGGGTAAGTTGCTAAGTCATGAGCCTGCTTTTCAGAGGTGCTGAGCAGCTACTGTTAAGTTCATGGAAAATGTCAAATGCTGTAGCTGCTTCCTCTGCATGTAAATATGAATGCAGCAGACCACTGTGCACAAACTTTTGTGTGTGTGAGTCCCGCTCCATCTGTCTCATTCCCCCTCCCCTCAAAAAAACAATCAGAGCTGAGAATTTTTTCTGAATGTATTCAGTTGTTGAATGCTGGCAGGTTTTCTGACCATCTTTACTGTTGCACTGCTTGTGCTTGGATAGCTCAAGACATAATTATTTAATGATGTAAACATGATGTGCATGGATGTCTTCCAGTTTTCAGGTGCAGGAAGGAAGAGCCTTTTGGGTCCCTGTGTTGGTGCTAACCCATTGGTCTCTTTCCTTCTATGAACATTTTGGCCACTTTTGAGGGGCTTTTCTGTTTCTAATTTCAGAGCAAAATATACAAAAATCCTACATACAACCTGTGTGTCATCAGCAGAATTCCAGTCTCGGTGAGATTATCATGGTTATGCTTTACGAAATAGCATGATTTTGATGTTCATGTTTCTCATGGCTCTATTAAAAGATATTACATTTGTAAATCTACTACTTATTGACAGCACATTAGAAGAAAGCTAAAATCACGGGACTTTATTTCCTAGTAGCTTCACAGATAAAGACATTTCTGTTAATGTTTCACTGATTGCACTTTCCTCTGCAGTTAACAAGATACCACTGTGTACTCCATACACATGCTAGTTACGTGGGGGAGGGAGGGGTTGGGGAAGGATGCAAGTAATACAGATTTCAGGATGAAAACCTTTTTTTTTTAACTAAGAAGTTTTCTTACAAGATAAGGTACTTTCACTGTTCAGAGAGGGACTTTGTTTCTGTGGGAACTGGTCAAATTTAGCAGGTATAAATATAGAAGCCAACTAGCATTGGCAACTTGCAGAACCTCTCCCCCTATAAAGAAAAAAAAAATCCACTGGCAGCTTGTCTGTGCACTTTTAATATCCTTTTTTGAAGGGGTGAGGGGGTGAGAGATTGCTCTTTCCAATAGTATAGAGAGACTTCTTGCCTTAACACCTTGCAAAGGCAAGCAGGGTTTCAGCAGAATGTTTGGTGAGTCTACATTAGGGCATAAGAAAATTAATAGGAAGGATCTGAATGCTGTTCTTATTGCATAGTTGCATTTAACATTTTAACTTCTCCATGGCTGACGTGACTTCTTGCTTCATTTGGTTTTGCCAGAGGGGACTGGGCCAGTCGTGTAAACAAGACCAGCTTTACAATGTCAAGATCCGTGCAGGTTCGAAACTGTTTCTACAGTCTGGTATGCCCTGCTGTTGGAGCTGACTCTGGGCAGGAGCTGTGGGAATGCTCCTGCTGTGTAGCTGGGAAAGAGGGGTTGCAGGATTAGTCATTATGGCTAGCAACTGTGGCATCTTTTCCATGTGGACTGGTTGATCTGTTGAAGAGCATGAAATATGTAGTTATGTTGCTACTCTGGACCCAAGTCAGTGTTGCTGTTTCCTACTTTGCTCCTGTTCCTGGTAAGATTCAGGCTAACACCATGTGTGACTGTGTCACAACCATGTCTCCCATTTTAAAATAGCATGTATTGTAGATGAATCAGTCCCAGATACGATTTTGAGGATACCACCCATTTTCTCCAAAACTCTACAACTTAAAATTCTGAAATTGCAAACTAATGTCATAAGCTTGGTATGTCTAGCAAAAAAAGACTGGGAAAGTAAAGTTTTATTACCAAGAATACAAAGGTCACCCGTCCTGCAGGCACAAGATGAAGAAGAGAAACTTTATATTCCCTGGTAAAATAATTTGCTGTTGGTTCCTGAAGTAAATCCAACCAAATCAAAGAGCCCAGAATAAGTCAAATAAATTGTTACTCTGCTACTGTCACCTTTGTGTAGTAGATTGTTAACTTACGTCTATCTGTCTTGTGTCAATTGGAGATATAAAACAAATTGATAAAATGCAATTGATTGGATGGGCTGGAAATTAATTGCTGTTAGTTATTTCTTATCATGCTTGCTGGGAGCTTTTCCCTAGAAGGAAACAGCTTGAAAGGCACTTGTTTCTCATAAACTATTTTTAATACTTAAAAGTTACTTGAAGAAACTGGAGACATTTATTTTCGGCAGAGAAGAAAACAGCTGAATTCTCCTGTATATATTCTTGGTCTTTGCTATGGTGTGAATCTCAATGTTATTTCTCCTTGACAGACTGTCTGTAATTCACAGAATCACAGAATGTTAGGGGTTGGAGAGGACCTCGAAAGATCAGCTAGTTCAACCCACCTGCCAGAGCAGGATCACCTAGAGTTGGTCACACAGGAATATGTCCAGGTGGGTTTTGAATGTCTCCAGAGAAGGAGACCCCACAACCTCTCTGGGCAGCCTGTTCCAGTGCTCTGTCACTCTCACAGTGGAAAAGTTTTTCTGTATGTTTACGTGGAACCTCCTATGCTCCAGCTTGTACCTGTTGCCCCTTGTCCTATCATTGGACATCACTGAGGAGATCCTGGCTCTGTCCTCCCGACACCCACTTTTTGCATATTTATAAACATTAATGAGGTCTCCCTTCAGTCTCCTCGAAGCTTAAGAGATGCAGCTCTCTCAGCCTTTCCTCATGAGGGAGATGTTCTGCTCATTTCTATCTCCTGCTCCCTCTTGTCTCATGGAGAGTAAGAATCTGGAAGTTTTACCAGGAAGAGGAAGAAAAATGGGCTGTCATCTCCTTCTCTACACTTCCGCATTGGTCCCAAACATATCTCCACTGTCGTGGTTCAGATTAACCGGGAGAACATTAGGTCAGGTGATTGGCAAGTTGCCTTTTGTAAGCTTTAGTTTCTTAGCCTGACCAGCACAGGGTTTGGAGTGGAGGTGCCCTTTCCAGTGACTTGCATCCTACCACAGCAGAAGGGAGTAAGCCAATGGGGGAAACTAATGGCTGGGAAAGCTGGTTCCTCTGCACAGTGGGGTGATGCAGGAGGTTTCTGGAGGGGTCAGACTGGCTGGCTCGTCTGTGGATTTTATTGTCCCCTGGGGAAGTGGCTGGCTAAAAGAAGCAAAGCAAAACCCTAGCCATGCATGTTTTAAGCCAGTTTGTGGTGGGTGTTCCAAGCAGTTAAAATACCTGTTTTTGTTCCCACATTGGAGACTGGCTAATTTTTTGGGGCCTTAATTTGGCCTATTAACAGTATAGGACTGAACCTCATCGTGTACTTAGGAGCATTTAACTGATGGAACAGATCCCCTGAGAGGCAGTGAAACACTTTCCCCAGTGGAATTACTGCATAGCTTGAATATTATATTTACCTTCTATTGCTTCAATTGTGCCAGCGTTGGTGGTTCCAGCTGCTGCTTTCAAGCCTTTCTTTTCTTGATTTTTGTTAGTTTTGCAACACCAGCTCTGTGAGATTTCATGCCAAATCAATATGTTTTAAGAATGTGCTCTTGCAGTTGTAGCTGCCTGGGGATTTTTCTCATATGCTACACCCTGTTGTGGGTGCTACAGGCAGTGGTTAATTTTTTGCTGCAGGGTGGTTCTGTATTTCTGTATTCTTGCTGTGCCATTACCTGTGGCAAGTATGAATAAGGTGAATAAAAAATAAGCATAAGTAACTTTAAAACAATTTCTGGATAGTCCTGTTCTATTTTCTTGTATATTATAGGTTCAGCTATATTAAAGAAAAGATGGAGGTATCTTATGCGTACATATGTTTTGATGGTTTTAATCACAGAAGCAATTTCTGCTGTATATTATGCCAATACATTTAATGGTGCCTAGCATGTTTCAGCTACTCTCTCACTTTGCTTATGTCTACAGGCAATTAAATATTTAAAATTGAAATTGCCACTATTAGCATGAAAACTAAAGGTAGGTCTACCCACAGCATAGTACTTATTGCCAGTGCGGTGTAATCTGGAGATTGTCTAATGCCTGTGTTTTCTGGGATCATCCTAGGTTGTAAGGTGTGTAGGGGGACAAGGGGGAAGAAAGATGACAGATTTCAATGCAAAAGGATGATGAACCTAGAAGTCTTATTGTCAGTTGATCTTTGAGGTAATAAATATGACAGGGCACCCTTTCAATGACCTGCTGTCACCTCTTGCAGCATCTTTATCAAGCTTAGGTGCCCACAGTGTTGAAACACCTGACTCAGGATGGGCTGTGAAGTGCATGTTCTGTAATCATCACTGTGTAGCCACTGGTGAGCCAGGGGTTCCTCTGAAAGCTCTTACCAGACAGTAAATAAAATCACTTATGTTTGCATAGGGTGTTTCCTAACTGAATTGGTAGCTTGTTTGGTGTCGAAGTGCACATGCTCTATAGACTGTGAACTTGCCAAATGTTAAAACCAGTCACTTCTTTAAGTTTCTGTGTGAAGGGAGAGGCTCTTGTCCTGTGAAATGAATTGGACTTTTAAAAATCCTGGTCATTAGTCATTGATACAAGGAATTGCCTGCAACCCCGGCATCCATGACAGCGTCTAGCACTTAGGAAAATACATTTAGATTGGTATGTGCCTTTGTAAACACCTATAAGTCATAGCTAATAACCAGTGGTTACTCAGCCCTGTGTTACTGCAGGATAGTTAATGGGATGAACTGTAACTACAATAAGTCTCTTTGTTTTATTAGTTTGTTCAGATGTACTGCTATCTATTGTGAATGCCACAGAGCTGTTGTGTTAAACCCTGTTAAACCTCAGTGCAGATTTATTTGGAGAGCTCTAGTTAAAGCTTGAATGACATATATCTGTAGTAAGCAATTTATTAATATCCCAGAACACTAACCCTGCCAGCCTGCCTCAGTTAAGGGCATGGCAAATGTCTCTACAGAGTGGATTAAGTAGGTAATTTTCAAATGCAGGAGGTAATTTTTATTGGTCTTAGTTTCACATCTTGCAAACTGGCGTGGTCCAGAGCTGGCAACAGGCAGCACAGGGATGGGGAGCCTGTGGTCACAGAACTGGTGCTGCCTTACAGAAAGGGACAGGCCTGGGTCCCCCACCCAGTGACTGCCATCTGTGAGTGCAAAGCTTCTGCAGCAAGGAAAGGATCGACTTACAAAAAATCAGTATAAAGCTTTTCTGGTTGGCTGAACTGGGGAGAGGTGGCTCTGTAGATGTGTTTCACTGAAGTGCAGGATTCCTTCCTGTATTTTGTCTATTATTTGGTGTAAATTTTTAAAAAAAACTCTAACCAGTGGGGCTTTCACCAGTTCCTGTGGGTGATTTCTCCATGGCTTAACATGTTTGCCTGCCAGGAATTTTTTCTGCTAATCAGCCCAGACTTTGCTTTCTTGTTTTCATCCCATTAGTCCTTGTTAACTCATTTTATATGCTACTTGTTGTCTCTTCTAGGGCAAATCACCCTCCAGATGCTGATACTCAATGTTACTCATTACTCAATGATACTCAATGTAGAGTTGGTACACAGCAATCCAGCTTCAGCATTGTTGATGAGCTGTAAATCCATAGACTTTAACTTAGCATAACTTGTTTGCTTGATTGTAACCTAGGAGTTTCAAACTAACCACCTTAGATTTAGGTACCTAAATAAATTTAACTGTGACTTGGGAACCTGAGTTCTTATGTTGCCTTGGATATCTTAACTATGTTTAGCTTTCTTGGTGGAAATAGAGCCCTTTTGCCTGTTTTTGCTGCTGGTCACCACATTCCTTCCAGTGTTGTGGTACTCTTTCCTGGCAGTCTTGAAAGGTACAGGAAAGAAATTGTTTCCATTCCATGTCATTAGCAGGGATATTGTATATTGACTTACTGGTGGGCCGTTAGAGAGGGCTGTAATTTACTTTATGTAACACTTGATGTCATACCATAGAAGTTTGTTCTCCTTTCTGCCCCCTTACCTCTCGTTTGCACTTGCGAAGACTCTCCCAGTTGAGCTCCCACACTCTGCAGTAGAAAAGCTTCCTGTATTGCTAGTCTGGTCCTTTTGAATGTTTGATTGTATTACCACAAGGGTATGTTTAAGTGGCACCTCTACTTCTGCTTTCACTTTGTTATATTTTTATTGAAGCAGCCACATGGTGAGTGAAATTGGGTAGGAAACACAACTGTGTTATGTTACAGAGCACACAGCATTGTGAAGGATTTTATATTTTGATTCCAGGCTTACACCTTTCCCCAAAAGGTTGATACTGCTGTGGTACAGGTTTATAGGTGGTATTAAAACATGAATTTTAAAGACAGTATTATTAATAAATTGTAGAATCATCTAACCATAGAATGCCAGGTTGGAAGGGACCTCAAGGATCATCTGGTCAGTGGCTGCATCAACCTGGACTTTTGTTCCTATATCCTAGGACCCAACAAGGCAAAGACAGAGGTGAAGAAGGTGTTGAGGACCTCTGCCTTGTCACAACTGGTGACTAGTTCACCTCTCCTGTTTAATATTGGCCAATATTATTTATCTGTTTCTGCTTGTTGTTAATGTATCTGAAGAATCTTTTCTTGAAGTTTGTGACATCTCTGGCCAATGTCAGCTAAAGCTGAGCTTTTGCCTTCCTAACTGCATCTCTGCATGCCTTGGGAATGCCCTTGTAATTCTCAACAGGTAGTGTTCCACTTTTCCACCTCTGGCACATTTTCCTTTTGGTTCTGAGCAGACCCAGAAGCTCAGTTAAGCCAAGGGGGTCTCTTGTTTCACCTACTTTTCTTGCCTTTATAGGGGATGAACTGGTTTTGCTTATCTAGGAGAGTGTTCTTGAAAAACTCCCAGCATTCACTAGCTCCTTTACCCTCCATGGAAGCTTCCCACATCCCTTCCAGCTGAGCCCTGAGAGAGCTGGAGTTTGCTCTTCTAAAATGTAAAACATTTGTCCTGGAATTAACCTTCATTGTGCTCAGCAGTATCCCAAACTCAACCATAATAATGTGGTCCCTGCAGCCAAGTCTGTCACTAACCAAGGTATTACAGAGCAGGTTCTCTTGGTAGTAGTAAGTCCAGCTGTGCCCTGTTCCTGGTTAGCACATCAAACATTTGTGTGAGAAACACATATTCCAGGAACTTGATGGATGTCAGGTGAACTGCAGTGTTGTTCCTCCAGCAAATGTCTGGGTAGTTGAAGTCTCCCATAAGGACCAGGTTTTGTTGACCCAGAGCTTGCCTGAGCGACCCAAGTATTTCTTCATTGGTCACATTGTCTTGGTTTCAGGGCTTGTAACTGATGCTTTCTGTAAGGTCACCCTTTGAGACAGCCCCTCTGATTTTGACCCAGAGGCATTCAATAGGGCTACCACAATTACTGTAGTTGACTTCTATACATTCAAGGTTTTCCTTAACATAGAGCACAACTCCTCCACCTCTTCTCCCCTGCCTGTCCTTACGAAACATAAACAAACAAAGCACCAACCACTTGCTGACTTCCCACTTCTTTTCCCTGCTATGTTATGAAATGCTTGAGATATTTTCTGCCACTCAGAAGTTCCCATTGTGGCGTGTATAACTGTCCTGCAAACTCTGGGGAGTGTTTTAAAGGGTTCCCATTAATTCTTAGGAAAATACTCTGTTTTCACAAAATACCATTTGGGCATCTCCCGTATTTTGGGATCTGCCCTCTGGGGTTGCCTCACAAGATTTCAGGCTGATTCAGATGAAGCCTTTTGCATGTCAATTTGTTTTTCACTTTCAAGTGGATTTGCCAAAACTATGTTGGCAGTTTTTTGCATCCTTAGTTTTCCAGCTTCTCCTAAAGAACACTTAGTCCTTTCTGAAAAGGTTCTCAAAGGGCATTCATCTAACTTGTCATCTTTTATTCGTATGTATTGCATTGCTCCTGGGAGTAATCCTCCAGCTGTAGCATGGTGCTATTTTATCCCCCCGACTGGCATTAGCAGCTGCTGCTTGCCTCTGGCAAAGAAGACAAATGGTTATTGTGTTCTGGAGCCATGCCAGGTCTTCTGTGTCTCCGCTTGGTCAGTATTGTTGTGTTTTATTTAGGATCTAGCAGCATTTGAGTAACACTGGTTTATTTTGAACCCTTCCTTGTCCATCTCTCCCATCCCACCCTGTTGATTTTTTGTTTAGACCTGGACTTAATAAAGAGAGACAACCCAGCCCTATGGGCTCTTTAGTAACCTGAAAATAATATGCTTGGGGTAATTTTTCTTTCCTTATGTTAGAGGTTTTATAATAATTGTGAGGGGGATGTCTAGGCTTTCATAAAAACTTCCGAGATTATTTTTGTCTTCAGTTAAACTAACTGGTTTGAAAGAGAAATTTCACTGATTTTGAGCAAATTGTTGCACTCGAATTTCACTTGGGAGAATGTGAATAAGCAGCTCAGCCAGATGCCTTTCAATATTTGTTTCAGAGCAAACACACCCTCAGCAAAATCAAATTACTTATCTGGCTTTTCTGTCCACCCTTAACTGACGTCTGCAACGCTCGCTTCCTTTGGCTATGCAAACAAGGCTTCAGCAGTGGTCCCTCTGTTGCTGCTCTGAAAAGCAGTTGACTTGGCAGGACTTTTCCCTCACTGCTGAAGGTTGGTTATTCCCTGCACCCCCTTCCTTGCAGAGCCTGTGCTGCCACACCAGTGACATGAACCATGTGGGCAAAAGGTTTGTACGAGGGGCTCTCACCTAAGACAAGTGTGCTCCTATCGTCTCTTTAGCCAGGCCTCATTCAGCAGTTGTAGCCATAAGTAATGACATGGCCTAACTAATGATGTGATGAGCAGACAGTCCACTCATTTTCTTAGGAAACTGATAATATCTCTTGACCACCTTCTTAGCCATAAGTTAGGGAAATTGTTTCTCTGCCCATGTTGGAAAGGGCATATTCAGTCAGCGTATTTTAAATATTTCTTGAAGGATGTGAAAGGCTTTGAGCAGCTGGAATAACTTGAGGGAAGAAGTGTAACAGGGAAAAAAACGGAATGTCAAAAATCAAGATCCATCGATATTGAAATGAGCTTCCTTTAAAATTGCACAACTGGAAATGTCACGTTGCCATAAATATGTTAAAGGTTGTTGTCTCCATGTTTTTCCATGTTAGGAGAATGTCTGCTTATGGTTGTCTAGAGATGGGAAGGGGACTTTCAAAAAGAGCTTTGACATTTACCCGAACAACAGAAATACCTTGATTATGCCAGCCAGGTGTTTCAAAATGTATTTTTCACTTCTAATTTCAACCCTATAGCATAATTTAAGTTTGTGTTTAGCAGCAACTTGAGCTCAAATTTGGGAGATACTCTGTATCCAGAAGACTGGGGGCAAAGGACACTCCCAGCACCTGCAACCATGGCCAAACGGGCCCCTAAGCAGTTCCTGCTGTCGATCAGCAGAAAGCAGGTATGGAAGACAGCTCCATTGTTTTTCAGTCTGTATGTTTTTCTGAGAACTTGGCTTGAGTTCAGCACTTCAGGACAAGAATGTAGATCCCTCAGCACTTCCCGTTTGCTAGCAAGTTATATTTTCACTGCACTGTAGGTCTTGTATGCATTAGACACTGTGTATGGCTGCAGTTGTGTACAAGGCACCAGGAACGTCTACCTATGGTTTTGGATGTGGGTCTCTACCTCTGCCTACGCTGCTTCCCCCACACTCTGCCTCTCACTTCCATGCAAATAGGAAGAAATAGGGAGAAGTCATGGTAAGTTGCCATTTATTAGCACAGCTATGGAAAAAATCCTTTATTAATGCAACATATGGCTGAAGTTTCCTGAGACAAATGGCTTTCTGATTCATAGTTCTCCAACATTCTCTGTTCCAGCTCAGACAAGTTGATTGTTTCCTCCCACCAGCAGATGCAGACAGGAACAATTGGAGCTGTGATAACATTATCTTTAGTACAGGCCAGCTGGGTCACACACCTCAGTCTTTCCTGTCTGTAAACAGCAGTGAGGGATGTCCCCGAAGGCTGGGAGTGGTGACGGTGCCAGCTGAATGAAGAGGAGGGAGGTGCTGGTTCGGCAGCCATCCTTTGCTGTCCAGTATGGATGGAGGGAAATAAAGGGGGTTGTAGAGAGATGCAAAGCAGTGGAGAGGGAAGTCATGATCATAAAACTTGAAATGCTCCTTTTAGTCTCTCCAGTGAGGTGAGAATCCGGAGGTGGGCAGCTCAGGGTTGGCTGCCTTCTGGTGGGAGCCCCTGCCCAGTGCCACTGTGTGAACACTGCAACACAGCTTTGGAAGCAGCCTTTGGAAATTGCCTTACTAGCTCCTGCTGGGAAGCAGTTAGCTTTTTACACTGCTGCAATGTGCAGAGTAAACTGCATCTGCAGGAACTCTTTTGCCAGTCTGAGGTTTTAAGGCAGCTTTTCTGTGCTAGTGGGTTGAGCAGGTACAGTAAGTCAGGGGATGCAAAGGGGGCAAATTCTGCTGTTTTTTCAGCATGGTCCATTAAAATCCTCATTACATGGAAGTTTTCCCTGAAGTTTTCTTAAGCCATTTCTTATGTGATTGTAAATTAAAATGGGAAGTTTGTTCACATATTTTGCTTTCAGTAAGGAAAGGATTTTTCATTTGGAAGTTGAGATTTGTCAAGTGTGCTTGCACCCAAAAGGTTTCAAGATATTTTGCTTAGAATAACAGTGAAGACCAGTCAGTCAGGAAGAATGTGGAAGAGTTTTTTGTCATCAGTCTGTGTTTTTCAATTGTATGTGAAATCTTCCAGGTATAAAAGCTTTGCTAGCAATGATAACGTGGTTGCAGCTTTTCCTGCTCAAACAGCTCAGAGGTGACTGCTTGTGGTGAGGTGCTGGGCTCCTGAGTGTGGGTAAGGCAAGGGAAAGAGTTAGTACTCAACTCAAAGGGCTGGTGTTGAAGAGTACTTCTAACTGTGATGTCAATTAACTACATTGTAATGGCTTCAAACCCCCTTTCCTCCCCATAATGTAGGTGTTCAAACACTACAGTGGCAAGAATTGACTATGGGGAAATGCATTAGAAGCTCAACATAAAATCTCAGTTTCAGAAGATGGCTTAGAGTGGCAACTTGTGAAGGTTTCAGAAGGGAGAAAGGAAGTCCATATGTATATCCTCTCCAACAAGGGCTTTTGGATGTGTAGTTATAAATTTATTTTAAAAATAGGAAGATGTGTTTTTATATGTTACACTTATTTGTCCAGTAAGAAAATACTTAATCAAGGCTCTAACTTCAGCTGAGATACTTTGTTCCTCAGCTGGTCTGTGAATGGTGTTCTGCCCATTGTAGTTTAGTGTGTCCCCACTGACCATCTGGGAGCTGTGTAGCCACATTAATTTAGGTGCAGTGTCATAGCAATGCTCTTGTTTCCCTGTATCTATGCGAGGTCAAGCTGGCAGAGGGAGTCAAGTAGCCCTTTGGAGAAAAAGCATGAGAATTTTGGGGGTTTGGCTGTTTTAGTAGTGACTTTATGCCCCCTCCAGCAAAGCAGGAATTGGAAAAAAAGGATGTGAAGTCTAGCAATGGCAAAGTTTTGTAAATGTTTATGGCAAGCTTCTCAGAAGTTGGAAGCAGCAGGATGGAAGAAAATGCAAGGGCACTGGTTAGATTTTTGAAGTACGTAGTGGAAGCTGGGACTGTGGGTGGTTGAGAGGTGGGAGAGAGTTAAGCTCAAGAATTTTGAAGGTGAACAGGGTAGGGCTTCCTGCTGGTCCAAAAGGTGGGATGTGTGATGAGGTATACAAGGAATCTTGAAAGGTCTAGACTGCAAGAGGGGAAGAGCTTGAGAGAATTGGTTGTGCCACCTAAGCAGTGGGCTTGGGGGCCTAACAATGGTATGGTTTACAGAGACTGACAAAAGTGGGGAGCTCAGAGAGCTGACTGGGACGGGAGCAGTAGGGAAGAGCCAGAGGTAGAAAAGCAGAAACTAGGATGAACTTGAGGCTCAGTTACAATGAAAAGCAGAAGTGGGAGAAGAAAGAGCAGAGTTTCACAAGAGAGGCTGCTGGGAATGTCTGGTGGAGCTGGGGCCTGGGGGCAGACAGGAGCTGGGCTCAGCCCTCTCTACCGGTTGGCAGGATGTGTCTTGCCCCAGCGAAAGCAGCGCAGAAGAGATGCCAAGGTGAAATTGAGAAAAAGTTTGGAACTACCTCAATATGAAAGAGTGGAGAAGGAAAGAGAGAGTAAATGAAGCATCATTTGTGCTGACAGATGAGCACTGGAGGGAGCTAGGAGGTTGTTAGGGCATCCTGGCAGGCAGCTGAGTGGCGGTCAAGACAAGAGCCTTGATATCAGAGCTCAGGGAGAGAGTGCCTGCAAACATGCTTTGAAAACTAGGTTATCACATGAGACCTTTTAGGAGTTTATCTGGTTTTGTCTGTCATGAGGTTATAAGCTACACAGGCAGCTTTTCACACTCTAGCTGTGTTCTCGTATTTCTTCCCGACTTTCCGTCTTTGCCTGTTAAAATTAGTATGAATACTAAAGATGGGATGTGGTGTCTATGGAAGGCATACGAACAATTCATATACTCCATTTTCTGATGATGTTTTACCTGTTGTGACAGGAATGTTCGAGACTCCTGTAAACAGAGTTGAGTGAAGAATAAGAACTACAATTTTAGCTGTTCCTTTTCTAGCTCACTTAATTACCCCTGCATTCACCATCTTCCCTGAATAGGAAGTTACTTTTCTGTTCACTTGAGCCTTTCAAACAGCAAAAGAGAAAGAAAATTGGGGGGTGTGGTATGTGTGTGTAATATAATTTTAAAGCCCCAGTAGTCAGATGGTGGGCTTGGGAGGTAGCACCTGAAACTATTATTAAATAATTAAAATTAAGTTCTGACCTAATTTTATGTCACTGATACTCCTTTGAATCAGCACAGCCATCTTAGCAAGACAAGGTATCTGGAGGATCATTGCAGAAGTCCAGCAAGGCCAGGGTGTCTTGCAAAGGAAGGAGCTACAGTTTCATTCTCCATCTGGTGAGGAAGGCTCATTAGTCAAGGAGGGTGAGGAAGGAGGCTAGAATTAGCGAGTGTGCCAGACTTGATTTACACCTCAATGACAGAGTGCTTCCTTGCCTGTCTCTTTCTGAGTGATGTTTCTGATGGTCTTTTTAAAATTTTGCCTGTGAGCTGCTCCGTTAGTACTCTGTTTATGGTGGAAGTAGAACATGAGTTTGAATAATTTGAAACCTGAGATTTTCCTATTTGATCTTCATTGCTGCACCTCCTAGTTCTTTGGTTACTAAAAGAATATTTAAGGAACTCCTGGACCGTACATGTTCCTGGGTAGCAGATTTCTTTTCATACCACACACCCCAAAATGGACATTTATAGCATGAGGTAAAGCAGTACTCCAGTGCAGCAGCAGTATTTGTAATTATGGTAAGCTTTTTCTTGCCAGAAAGTGGTTAACACTTGAACAATCTGCATTAGTCCAAGTGCTTCTTTTCATAGTTTTTAAGGACCCATACACATGAGATGTAAGTGTGGAATGGATTTTCTAGGCTCTTGAACCTAGAACTTCCCAAGTTTGGTTGAATTAAGCATTTATTTTCATTCTGAGTTTATATTTCTACATACTGATGCCCTAAGCTGGGTGTAGCTGTTCTGCAGGGAGAGAGGGGTGTCTCTGTAGTGGCTTCTATACTAGTTTGACTTCTACAAACTGCACCCAAAATGTCCTAGTCTTGATGAAACTGATTTTATCTTTGTCACAGTCATACTTGAGCTACCATACTAGCATCCTTCTCAGAGAATAGGGCAGATGTTTTTGCATCCTGAGTCCAGCTACATGTAGCTACGTTTTGTATTTAGTCATGTTGTCCTATTTCTGATTCTCCCTTCTGCATGATTCTTCTGTCTGGGTGGTGGTGTCATTTATGCTTCTGTGTAATTTCTAAGCTCTGTCAGTAATCTACTTACTGTTCTAAGACCACTAATGAGGATACTAAATCAAATGGTCACAAGATTAGTGCCAAAGGAATGCCAGTAGCACACCTCTCTGGTTTGCCACCGCTCCTTTTGGCATGCAAGCTGTTGTTATCTTCTCTTTTATTTAACTCTTCATTCACCTTCCTCTTCTGCTGGTCCTTGTCGTTCTTCTGTTTACCTGTCTGCATGCTTCACTGAAGTCTTGAGAAAATAGCTTTACTGCATTGTCTTTGCCTAGGGAATCAGTGGTCGTATATCCAGTTAGATGGGTTTGATCCATCTTTTGTAGATTCATGTCATGTTTTACTAATTTTTTTTATTTAACTCTGGAGATCTGATAATTTTTCAATAGCCTCAGTTGTGCTGAAATGCTTGCATAGTACCAGGTCAGATGAACAGTCAGTGGTTGTAATTTTTCCACCTCCTACTCTTTCCTTAATATAGTTGCCTTTTTTTCATCCTTGGGAAGCACTACATAATGGTTACAGTTATTCAGAGCCCTTCTATCTCTATCCTGTGATTTCCTATGGCATGTTTTGGTTAACTGTATTTTGTCTTCTAGAGGTTGGTTTTATGAGTTTTTTTTAAGTATTCAGTTACGGGAGAGCGGCAGCTTCCTCTACGTCAGCAGATTGAACTCTTCTGTGTCATCTGACATCACTGCCATTCCAGTAGGCTCCCTCTGATCAGACATAATTCAGGTGCAATTTCTCAAGTCAGTATGAATGTAAAGCAGGCTAGATGACTTTAAATCACCAAGGTATTTATTAATTTCTCTCTGACTGCACGGAGAAGCCTACAATTATGGTGTAATTATTGACTACTTAACAGGAGATTGAGTGAATCTCACTCCATGAGTTTTGGCTTTGACTGGTGGTACCCATTGAAGTATCTGTCCCCATCTTTGTTTACCAGCTTGCCTTGCTCCCACATTCAGCATCTTTATTCTAGCTGGAAATGAAGGCCAAATATCTGTTTGAAGTTTGGGGCCATTCCTATATTATCTTTACTGTTAAATATTCACTTAACGCACAGAGATGCCAGTTTTTCTTGGTTTTTTTTGTATTCCCAAAATACATTTCATTATTTGGCATGCCTGCAAGAAGTGTGTCGTGGTTTGGGCCCAACATGACAACAAAGAACCAGCCCCGTGGCCACTCATTCAACACACATCCCCCCCACACACACTGTGAGATGGGGAAGACAAAGCCCAGCTAGAACCTCATGGGCTGAGACAAAGGACAAGGAGGGTTCTTCACCGATGAAGGTCACAGGCAAACCAGACTCAACTTGGAGAAAAAATAATAATTTAGTTTAATTTATCAAATGCACACAGGACACAGACAACGCTTTTGGAACAACACAAAGAGCAGTGCTTGCATGTTACCCCACCCCACCCTTCTTCCTGGCTCCAAATCACGTTGTTCCCGGTTTCTCTCCCTCCTTCCCCCCAGCGGCACAGGGGGACAGGGGATGGGGTTTAGAGTCAGTTCACAGGCTGGTGGTTCCTGCTGCTCCTTCCTCCTCAGGAAGAAGGATTCCTTACAGTCCTTCCCTGCTTCCCCACGGGGTCCCTCCCATGGGAGAGAGTCCTCCACAAACCTCTCCTTCATGCGTCCTTCCCACGAGGTCCAGAGCTGCTCCAGCCTGGGCTTCCCACAGAGTCACGGGCTGCTTCGGGAACAGTCACCTCCCCTGGCATGGGGTCCTCCACGGCTACATAATCTGAGCCCACTGGCCACAAAATCCAAGTCCACTGACCAAGTTCACCCCTCCTGGCGCCTTCAGGGAATGTTCCACCATGTTCCTCTATGAGTGCAGGGGAACAGCTGCCATCTTGCTATAGGTTGCAGGGAAACTTCTGCGTGGGCACCTTCTTCCAATGGATGGCTTCTCCATTCCACTCCTCCTTTGATGTCTGCTCTTCTACAGAATTGACTGAGCTGTCAGTTCAATAACTGGTGACCCACTTTGCTCAAAGAAACATTAAAAGTCTTCCTTGTAAAGTCTTTCTAGTCTTTCTGGATCCAATGTGCCCATTCCAAAGCTTTTAGTTCAAGAAGTAAGCCGGTGATTTTGTGAACCACTTTGTAATTTTCCCTTACCTTCCACTACTGGGATTACCTATATAGCCTTTTAATCTGATATATGTGAACACTATCTTTTGACGGTTAAAGAGAATAAAGCAAGGCAGTCTCAGCAGCTGGTTATGCCAACTGCTCGTTCTTTTGGGTTCTTGTTTTTCTGTAAATTACTTTCCTTCTTTGGATCACTAATCCTCCCATGTCACACATTTTCTTTTCAACTTTTCTCTTCTGCTAATCTCTGGATTTGTTCTGCTGACCTTCCTAATCCATGGGAGCATTGGTGACCTCAGGAGACACTGTTGGCAGGAGGCTTTTTTGGATTTGGGTAACACTCATTATTCCTCCTGCAGTGCTGAAAATCAGCGGTTGCTTTTCAGACCATCCCTGAACAAGACTGAACTGCCTGACCACATGCCTACCAAAACCTTCTCACTGTGGTTCAGCCCTAATGGGACACGAGCTCCCAGTTTGATATCATGCTGAGAAACAGCTGTTCCTGCATCTTTGGAAATTCTGGAAAGAACTTTCTGCAACTGCCAAAGTATTGTACAGGAGATAAGCCAAGCTAAATAAAGAGGTTAATTTCTAGAAATGTTTATTGTTTGCATGGGGCTGTAACTTAAAACAATATAGTAATAAGTTCCAGTCTTGGGTAAAAAAAATATCCACTGAAAAGAAAATAATTTCTGTGAAGAGCTTTGGCAATAGCCCAAAAAGTGGCATTTCTTGTTTTGCTTTTAAAGAAGGGAAGGGGCAAAACTTGGTGCTAACAGGGGGTGATGCTCAGTGGACATTTATATGCCAGGATCAGATAGAGGAGGGAGGAGAGGGGGGACAGTGAGAGAGGTTTGCGTAACTGAGATGCAGTAATGTGTCCCAGCACTGTTCTGTGCACTGAGTGGGAGTCGTGATTCCCTGTCTGTCGCTGTGCCTGCACTGGTGGCAGCAGTGCTGGCTTCTTCTTTGCTTCTGCGGGAGGGTGCAGAGGGGCTGTGGGGAGACGATGCTCACCTAGGTCCTGGGGGGTTTTGTGACTGTGCGACATGCCTCAAAAGTGCAAATGCTCTTTATTTTACATAGTAGTTAGGGAAATGATCCATAAATGATGTCTGTGTATGTTAATACATGTAGTGCAAAAAAAGCTATGAGATTCCTTTTACCTCATTTTATCTAGAATACAGCTAGAAGTGAGAACTTCCCAGGGATTTTGGAGATCATACCTCACTTCCAGGGGAGTGGCAACGTGTGACTCCTGAAAATGTGCAAAGTGCTCGCACATAGTCTTTGGCAACTTGTGCCAAACAGAGTGCAAAGTAATCTGCTCTGGCACCAGCACAAGAAAACATGAAGAAACCATCTGTTAAACCCAGAATCATAGTCTCTGGTGTTAAAACTTTTGGTATCTGAGAAAATGGGAACCTAGCAGGGCTTCATAGCTTATGCTGTGCTGCTCCTCACCTTCAGACGTATCTTGCTGCTTGGGATATCTGCTGGCACCTGGGATTCTGAGCAGTGTGTCCCAGTGGGCAACTTGCTTTCCTTCTCCTTTGGTGGTTTTCTGAAAACTAAGGTGGGCAGAGCAACAAAAGATAACCTGTAGAGTTAGCATCCTGCGTTGGTAGAAAGATCTTTAATTTCCTTGATTCCCGGAAGCCTAGCAAAAAGGTAGAGTATTTTCAAGCTACGTTTCCTTCCTTCTCGGGAAAGAGTTCCCCTCCGACATGGTGGCTGCTACCGATGCCGCAGTGCTCCCTCCTCTTGCCAATGTGAGGGGAGACCAGGAGAGCCCAGGGAGAAGTCTCCTCTCCACAGCGGATTTCCTTTCTCAGATTGCTGCTGCAACAGGATTTGCATGTTAATTTGGCACTGAGGAAGGGGGCTGTGGAGATAGAAAATGGGACCTGTTGTTGAAATTTTTGCTCCTTCTTTACAGCTTTTGATGGTCAGATCCATGTTTCTCCTTCGCAGCGAGAGAGAGCTAGTGTTTCTGTTGCCCAGAGGAGTTTATGTTCTCCCTCAGTATCCCTGGATCCCATGAGCAGCAGCAGCAAGTGCTGAATAGTTGTATTAGCTGGTCATGGTGATAACTAGAGTAATTGTCTTGCTTGGCGGAGAGATGAGGAGTTATCTTAAATATCTAAATGTTCTAATATTTTTTTAGTGTGAATATGTGAATATTTTAGGAGGTATGGAGAACCTGTGTATCAATGAAAAATACCTCGTTTTTGTCTACCAGTTCACACAATGTCTTTCCTCATGATGTGTTGCTGCATGCATGTCACCAACTGTGGGCTTTGGCACAAGAGTTACCCCTGTCAGTTTTGTACTTGCGTAGACCTGGCAGTGGAATTTGTGGGGCTGTCGTCCTGGTGGAGGGACTGGACTGGTCTTGCAGGATTTTGTTCAGGAAGGGAGGACATGCTCATCTTGTTGGATCCTGTGATTTACCAGAAAAGCAGGCAGACTTCTTCACTGCTCCACTCTGTTGCTTTTGCTCTGTGAGAACAGGTCTCACACATATGGATGGACATCCACAACCATTTTCCTGATTTCTACCCCACTTCCTTTCCAGATGAGAGCACCTTCTCTCCTGTAGTTAGACTATCCTGTGTATTTTTATTTTTTACCTTTTACTATAAAGCAAAACATTGAACCTGGCACTGTTGATTCTTGCTGCTTCCTTCTCCAAAGTGCTTAAGATATTTTTGGAAGCTTTAATCTCTGAGCTTTTTTGGGAGGGAACAGCATCCACCAATACATCAGCTGTCAGGGTTCAGCTTCTTGAAGACTTGGCTTTCCAACCCAAAGCTCATGGCTCTTTTTCATTATGACTTGCTCAGCATTGATGCATAGCAACCATGAACACTGGGGCTGGAGTTGGGGTAAGAAGGTGAGAATTTCCAAGGCTTTGTTTTACAAACCTTTTGATATGAATACATGTGATGCAGATACAGGGTAGAAAATAGCCCAAGGAAAGGGAAATTTATGACAAATAACCTGAAGTTCTATGTGCAGTGGAGTTTAAGGAGCTGAACTAAGATTCAAATAAATCCCACGTTTTGGGGTCAGTGCAGCCTTAACTGAATACCTGAGTAAGAGGGTACAACAGATTTTTGTAGGAAGTTACATAGTCTCAGGAGTTGGGGAGCAGAGTGGTTGGGTTAGGCTGATGCTCTGTGTCTGGTTCACAGAGAGGGAAATGGTTAAATGACCACAAAAGGACTTTTGGACTGTGACTTGTGAAAATGTGTACAGATTCTTTCCCTTTTGTGGTATTTTCTTTAGCTTTATAGCACTCAAGATGATAATGTCTGATTTGGTGGTGTCTGCCTAGTGAGGAGGCTCAGAACAAACCTGTCATCTCTGATGATTTTCTCCTGATTTTCATTCACCTCCTTTGGGTGAAAGTTCATTGAGCTTTTTTTCCACCTGTAGCAAGACAGGCTGCTGTGGAGGGCCGTGCACCCCTTTCTGTCTCTCCTAAGCAGTGCATCAGAGCAAAACTCAAATACAGCAAGAGCTTACTGCAGCATTCTGGTGAGTGGAGTTAGTTAGCTAATTGGAAACTGGGAGCAAAATGTTTAAACAACAGACTTCTGAAGGTTTGGGTTTTTTCAAAGTGAAAATATTTTAAGAGAAAAGTGAGGATAAATAGAAATAGAGAGATGTGTTATCAGTTCCTCTGGGGTTATCAGGGGACAGATCTGTCTTCAATTCAGAGTACAGAACAGGTTGGTATTAAGATTTCATTTCATGTGAATGTTAATTCAAAAACTATTTTTGAAGAAGAGTTTTTTTAAAAACACAAATCCTGCTCAGCCGGATTCTGAAATACAGTTGATTCTAGCATGGACTGAAAACACTGAATAAAACAAAACATACAAAACTATTTTCAATGATTTAGATAAATTATATTTCTTTCTGCTAAATCAAATATTTGCAGTTGTTTGGTTTTTGGTTTTTTGGTTTTGGTGTGTTTTTTTTTTTTCCTGAGTGAACGAATCCAGATTTTTTTTTCACTTGGACATAGTTTTATTTTTAAACACTGCTTCCAGAAATGCATGTGTGTGGGATTGCAGTTGGGACCAGTGGAGAGCCATGGCTCTCTGCCAGACACTCGTCCTGTCCCTGCAATATAGATGGATTGCCAGCATTCTGGACAAAAACAACCCCAAAACTTTAAACAAATTATGCTTAATGGCAATAAACTTTTTTTGCCCTCCGCTGTAATGATTTGGATAATGTGCTGGCAGTGTGTTTCTGGAGGACAGAGGAAAGGGGAAGGAGGGAGGAGAGCAGAATTGGAGCTCTGTTTACCTGTGACTTGCTCTCAAGTGGATGCTCTGGGAAGCCTATGGGGGGTCCCTATGACATTTCTAAGCTTGGAATGTTTTTTAGCTCACAGCCAGTCTTTATATTAGAAAGTGAGCAGGCAAGCTACAGCCAGCTATGATAGGAGCATTTATCTACTGGTTGTTTTCTTCCGTATATGGATTTGTAAAAAGGCATATGTCTTGTATCTGGCAATTTCTGTGTACAGCTTTGAGGCTGTCCTCTGTGTCATTCACCTGAGTTTTGCTGGGTTTTGTTGGTAGGTGACAGTGCTGTGAAACCAATACCTGGTTGGTTGGGGTTTTTTTAAATATAAAAAAGGGCAAGCAGGGCAGGCTATAGCCTTTCTCACAGAAGAAAAGACTCTATAGCCATATCTCTCTGTTTTTTCAAGCTGGTGCTGATAAATCTTTTCTCTCACTTCTGTTGCTATGGTTTTAGTTCTGTGCAAAAACAAACCTTTGGGTGATCATGTCAAATGCAGAGACCATTTGGAGAGAGAGATGCTGAAAGAGAAGGGAAGTAGGAGGGCTCAAATTCCAGCTGATGACAAACAATGAATCAGTGTTTGTCTCAGCAGAGGGCCATCAGAAATTTTGCACTGTGTTTGTTCTGACTTCTGCTTGCGTCTGATACTGCACTTGCAAAGGCTCCTTTTTACCCTCCTCAAACAGTTTTTTTAAAAATTCTTTTTCATCTACTTTTAATTATTTTTCTTCTTAGTATATAAAAGGAAGGTGGATCTCTTCCAAATTCCACACAGCCCAGGAATATTTGCTTTCTGCAGCATGACACAGCTTACTATTGCAAATGGTTTGATCCTCCAGTCCACAAAATACTGGATCAAACTTGGAAGGTTTGTGTGATTGAAATGTACCTGCTGTCCTTGTTGAGCCAATTGAAGTGGTCATTGAACTTCTTACCAGAGGAGCTGCCTTAGTGTTCTGTCATGTCTAGCATTGTTTTCCTGATAAAGGGGAAGCAGAGCACTGTTCTGGGGAAGGGCTTTTTCACACTTTGCAATGTGCGAAGTAGGTGCATTTGGTTTCATTCTCAGAACACACCAGTTGCTTTTAGCTGGCACAACTGTTGTGAAGAATTATCTTGCCCAGATGTCCTGTGCTTCTGGAAGACACTGCGCTGAAAATGCCTGGGTGTGCCATGAAGGCTTATTTCTATTCTTGGGTCAAGGCTGAAAGGGAGGACTGTTTTCTTGTTTTCTGAATGTTTCTGTGCAGATTGAGCTGCAAGTGCAGGAAGAATGTAGAGGGGTAACCAATCTCAAATATTTTGCTTCTCACTGTTTTTCAAACTGGAAGTCCTCAAAATGGATTAATTCACATTTTTGTACCTTGGCAACTAAGAACTTTCTGGCCTAGTTAAATGGACCCTTGGTTTTGCTGTTTCCATTCAGATGTGATAGGCAGATGACAAAAAACCTCAGGAAAAGCAGTCTGATCATCTGAGACTTCCTTTAAGGATTTTAGCTGACTTTTCTGGAACTTCGTAGGAAAAGTAGGTCGTCTCCTTCCATGTCCTTAGCCAAGCTGCTGTTCATTTAGCTTTGCCTTCATTTAGCAGACACACACACTTGACCTTAGCCTTCATGCTGCACTACTTGTGGGAGTAAAAATGTGCCAGGACAGCCAGACCTTCTGTGGGCTGCCTCACTTAGTCACAGCTTACCTGTCAGTGAACATTGAATTTGTCTTTACCATTGCATAATCTTTGTGTGTAAAAGAGTCTGTTGCCCACCTGTGAACAGTGCCTCTGTTAGTCTTCTCAGAAGGTAGATGCACAGTGTTCTCTAGTTGTATTAGAATCTGTGTGAGTATTTCAAAGATAGTACTAGAGTGTCAACCTATAACTCCTAGTAGGAGCATACATTAATGGGCAAGCAAAGGTGGTCTCTGTTGGGAAGACCTGGCAATCTTTCAACTTACTTTTGTACTATAGATAACTTCAGTTATTCTGTTCAAGTAAGCCTGGCTTTTTTTGTGCCTACACAAGAAAAGCAATTCAGCTACATGTATCAGTTAGATTAGCAACTAGCAAATCATGACAAGGCTAGTAGGTCTCTGCTGTTCTACTTTTATTGATGCGTGAGCTCCAGCCATTCTATTTTATCATTGCCTTCTTTAAGGCACTTCCTAAGTCAAAGCAGGGCCACTTCTGTAGGGAAGGAAGTTTTATTAGGACAAAACTCAAGCTAACAAGACAGTGAAGACCAGGCTTCTATCAAAACAGAGCGTCAGCAGCCTCTTCTGCCCAGCCCTCCTCTCCCTGCTGTGCCCCTCACCCCCTTCTATGCCAGAGTTGAATAAAAGGGGTGAGGGTGACGGAGCACTGGAACAGGCTGCCCAGGGAGTTTGACGAGTCTCCATCTCTGGAGATATTCAGACCCTTCTTGGATACAGTCCTGTGTAAAGTGCACTAGGTTATCCTACGTCAGTGGGAGAGTTGGACTAGATGATCTCTAGAGGTCCTTTCGAACTCCAGCAATTCTGTGATTCTGGTAGCAGTAATGGAAGCATGTTTATAACTGTAAAATCAGGTGTTAATTTTAGTGAGCACACATCTGTCTTCCATTTCAAAAATGTTTCCTGATTGAAGTTTACAAGGTTAAGTTGCCACTGATGCAGTCAATTTCACAACTGGGCGAAGAGCAATGATTGAGAATGTGGCAGTTTTTGTGCTGTGGGAAGCCCACTGTTGGCTAGAACATGAGCCAGTTCTGGTACTTGTACTGTACAAATGTTCAAATCTGGTAAGTAGCTTCATTAAGTCATTAGGTTTTTTAGGGACCTTATGGGTCCATAATACATAATCTTGATCAAAGCAGATTCAGCATTAAATTAAAATTGAGTTGCTTAGGGCTTTGTCCACTCAGGTTTTGAAAACCTTGAAGGGTGGAGATCCTACAGCTTCTCTGGGACTCTGTGCTGCGACCATACTGTCTTTGAGGGGGATTTTTTTTCCCTGATTTAGTTGGAATCTCCACAGTTTTGATTTATGCCCTGATAAATCTAAGCCCTCACAATGACGTTGGCCAGTTCTCTTAGTACCTTTGCATGCATCCCTTCTGGTTCAGTAGCCTTCTTTGCATTAAAATTTCTTCAAGACTACTCTAACTCAATCCTTTTCTAATACAGGTGGTTCCTCTGCTCCTTAAACCCTGTCTTGGTACTGGGGACCAAGCCCTGTGACACATCACCACCACTTTTTTTTGCCTTCCTATGCTGTTTGTACAGCTCACCCCAAATCTTTGTCCCTATCCAGATCGCTGCTGAAGTCTGCTAGTGGGAGTGCTCTGGGAGCTGATTTCCTCCCTACTAGCTAAATAGCTGTCCCTGCAACACATAGGTTTGCAAAGATTCTGAGTCCCTTGCTTTTGCTTTGCCTGTATTGCTGTCCTGGGTGCTGTTTTGTGCAATCCCAAAGGGCAAAGGGCACAGCAGGTGTTCCTTTTATTAGTGGTGATAATCTTTGTTGGCTCATTCCATTTCAAGTGTGTGTAAGTACCAGGAAAGAGAGCTGGAGAAGGGAAATGCTGGCTCAGAGTGGAGAAACCAGGGAAGGTATTTGGATAAAGGGTGCTGGCCAATGACTTCACTGCTTTTTCATGGAATTATGTCTATGCTGCCGAGAAACAAATGTCTGAGTAAAGTTTTCTGACTTTCAGTGAAATGTAAATTCTCGAGGATTTAGGTAACATACCAAAATAAAGGCAGCATATAAAGTAAATACCATCTGTGTGGCAATAACACCTTGGATGGTGGCAGGGACAAGAACTTCAGGTTTTCTGTATTTTAATAAAAGGTTTCTCTCTGGTTTCTTCAGCTCGACCTCACCAAACCCATTGAAGATCAGGGTCCTTTGGATGTGATCATACATAAACTGACAGATGTCATCCTTGAAGCAGACCAGAATGACAGCCAGTCATTGGAGTTGGTTCACAGGTTCCAGGTACGTGGTTCTTTCACAGTCCTTCTGCATTTCAAGCAGGAGGATGATCTTGGTGCAGCACAATCTGTTTCCTGTGCAGTTGGTAGGGATGGATGAAAAGACCTCCCTAGCATACTGCTGCACTGTTACTGATAGCCCAGCAAAAATAGTTTTGTCAGTTTGAAATGGACTTGCACCTTTGGATAGGTTTTATGTTGTATTGGTAGGGTTAGTAGGAACTGGTTTCCCACCAAATGTTGGCCTGACATAATACCAAAAGCATGAATGCTGTTCACAAAGAGGAACAGGTGTTTGCAGAGTCCTTCACATGCACCTCTCCATGACAGAAGGTACTAAAATAATTTGGCCTGGTTCTGTCTAGTCTTCCCAGTTGCTGGAATGCTAATTTCTGTAACATCAAGGTTACTGTGAGTGATTCTGTCCTCTAGTGCTGAGAGTCCTGCCTCTTAATTTTTTTTCTTCAAGTTTACATTGAATGTTAGAAATATGCAAGACATAGTGGTAGAGAGAACTGTTTTCCCAAAGAAATTCTATCACTAGTGTGGATGCTGATGAAAATTATAGTTTCATAATTTTATGGAATATGCTTATGTCAGGTGAAAAAATAGCTCAGACAAATTCTGCAATTTTGACAGTTCGGTTTCTAGGGAAATTATGTTCTCTTTGCTCTGCTTAATGTTCTAAAACTAATAATGCAGAAAATATTTTACTTGATGAAGTAAAATTTTACTTGGTTATCCATAAGCCAGCAATGTGCCCTTGCTGCCAGGAAGGCCAATGAATCCTAGGTTGGGCCAGTCAGTTGAGAGAGGTCATTCTCCCCCTCTACTCTGCCCTGGTGAGGCCACATCTGGAATACTGCATCCAGTTCTGGGCTCCCCAGTTCAAGAGAAATGAGGAGCTGTGGGAGAGAGTCCAGAGGAGGGTGATGAAGATGACTGGGGGTTGGAGCATTTCTCTGAAGAGTAAAGGCTGAAAGAGCTGGGACTCTTTAGCCTGGAGAAGGAAGGCTGAGGGGAGACCTCATCAGTGTATCTAAGTATCTAAAGGGTGAGTGCAAGGAAGATGGAGACAGGCTTTTCTCAGTAGTTCCTGGTGTCAGAACGAGGGGCAATGGGCACAAGTTGGAACATAGGAAGTTCCATTTAAATATGAGGAAAAACTTCTTTACAGTGAGAGTGACAGAGCACTGGAACAGGCTGCCCAGGGAGATTGAGGTGTCTCCATCTCTGGAGACATTCAAAACCTGCCTGAATACAGTCCTCTGTAAAGTACTCTAGGTTATCCTACGTCAGTGAGAGAGTTGGACTAGATGATCTCTAGAGATCCCTTCCAACTCCAGCAATTCTGTGATTCTGTGAGTCACTATTCTCTTTGTTCTAGTTACAAAGCTTTTCTGCTTCCTTTCACCTGTGTGTTACTCAAACACACACACAAAGGTTTGAATTGTGGGTCTGGCCCTCTGGCACTAGTTCTCTGAACTAAGTAGTGCAGGAATCCATGTCCCACAGCACCGGGAGCTCGTACATGTCTGAAGAAGCATAAGGAGAGATGGACTTCAGGGGCTTTCTGATCTCAGTATTTCCCTGTTTCAGCTGTTAACTAGTTTGCTTTCACAATAAATCCATCATCGATGGGAAAAACTGATGACCAAAGAGGCAAAAGGGCACATCTGTTAAGTTGCTCGCGGCTGATCAGGACTCATGAGATCACTCATTCCCAATGTTTACGTTGTTGCATGCACTCCTGAAGGCTCTGTGAGGCACAGAGAGCAGTAATTACTGTCTCACCTCCCTTATCCTCTTGTGGACATGCTGGTAGGAAACTTGTGCAAGCATTGTAGAGCAGCTGGTGTGCCGCAGTACAATCAATATCTAAACCACTTTTATTCCTGGAAAAGAACTTCTCAGTGGAGATAGAATATTTTTGTAAGAACTCCAGCTAGTGAGCAATTGCTGTCTTCAGAGATGTGATTGTCTGTGTCCTGCAGCTAATTTACGGAAACATTCCCATGTCTCTCAGGCTGCTTAGCTCCTCCTGTGTTAAAACTGGAGCAACTTGTTTGAAACAGTTTTAAATCATAGCCTTAATAAAAGCTGGACAACTAAACTCATATTGCATTAAAATTGTATTATATCTGAGTATAGCCTTGTGTGCAAGTTAACAGTTTAGCCTTGCCTTGCCTCTCCATTCCATTAGAAATAATAAATCAGGGGTGTCGCCATATTCAAGGTGATTCCCTGTTAAAGGAAGCTGTATAACAGCATCCCTGTGTTGTGTTATTTCTGAGGACTGTGCTTACAGCTCTTGCTTTCTTGGCAGTCACAGAGCTTTCTTTTTAGTGGCCTCTGATGGAAACCAGTAAGAAACCTTCCCTTAAGTTTTGAGGCAAACAATTATTGCTGTCTTTTATGTTTCCTGACCCAGCTCTTCTCTCCCATATTGCCGAGTTAATCTCTTTTAACATCACCTCCCATGTCTCCTGTGCCTGAGTTTTTTCTTGGCAGTGTGCTCATAATCTCACACAGCATGCACAGTAACGGGTGAGCTATTGGGTCATTGGTTGGAGTGGGGATACACTCCTTGTGATACACTAACTGGTGTGGAGAGGTGAGAACAGTCTTTGATCCCATGGAGTCATGGAGAGTACTGACGGAGGTAGTTGATACAGCATGTCAGATTCTTTCTGTAGGATTTGTATAGTGATAAATTGATTTAAATACCCACACAGCACAAAAGCATTCAGTTACATTAGATATTTTTGCAGAATTGCCTTCTAAGAAAAACAGAACAAATGTGTGAAACAAGTTGGGCTGAAACGGTTTGGGGTTACAGTACAAGAGAGAAGTAACTGTAATCCAGAGACAAGATAATATGGTTGAAATTCAGTCTTCTGTCTGTTACCATTGCTGCTATGTTGTTGCTGTAGAACACTTATGTCCTTTTGTGCCTCAGCTTACCACCACCCTTTCATAACTTGGTCCATGTTTCTTAATAATGGACTTAATAATTTTCCTGTAAATATCAGTATTCATGCAAAAAAATACTGTGGTTCTTGTGAAGCTATTTTGTAGTAGACTGATGGGAAGCTGAAACATTTTTTTAGTTCTGATAAAGCTGGAAATTTGCATTCTATGTCAAGTGTTGTATAAAGCAAAGGTATTGTTTACACACCTGGAACACATGCTACATGTAAGTCAGCACCCTTTAGTTGTTGTAGGTCTGTTAACCAATAAGTAAGTGTATCATTAGAAAACATCTCACTACAGTAATGCATGCTCCTGATATATATTTCCAGAGCTTAAGTACCAGAGGCAGATGGAAGTGAGGATAAGTTTCTGAGCAGGTCAGATGAAGAAATAATTCCCTGTCTTCTGACTTGATTGGTAAATACAGTTGAATTTATTCAACTAATAGTAGGAACTGGGTAAGAAGGAAATAAATTGGGCAAAAAGCACCCTATGGATACAGAACATTGTCTTACATCAGTGTCTTCTATGCAGAGGACAGTAGAGAGTTCTGCTCATGCTTTGCGGACTCCTCTACATTTTCGTCTTCATTTCATGTCCCTACTTATGGTGGTTTTAGTTTCTCTGAGCACTGTCTAATTCCAGATAGCATTGCTGTGTTCACAATAGCAAGCTTCAGCCAGGCATACTCTAGTATGGCTATGCTAAGAAAATTCCTTCATTCTTGCAAAATGCTTGGATCCAACTGTCTGGTGCCTTCAAGGCTTTAATTTTTAGGAATATTAAATTTAACCACAAATGAAAATAATAAAAAAGCCAAGAATGTTAGAGGAGAACTTGATGTTCTTTCTTCTCTCCCTGTCATTAGTTCCTGGTTGTACAGTAAGCACTGTATTATCTAATGCATCTATTCTTTTTGAGAATGACATCTTCCTGCAAAGTAGTGCAGTGTAATGCCTAAAGAATTGCAGGGAGATCTTGGAATGTGAATTCAGTCACATGCTTTTCCACAGTTTCATAATGTGATTTAGTCCATCCCATTTGCATCCTTAAGTTTTTTGTTTGTAAGCTGTAAATTGGAGGAAATGGTATTAACTCCTTTTTGAGAAAAATGAGAGAAGCCCTTTAGGTAGATTAATAATGGCTGTCATAAGGAATTGGAGTTTGTTTCTGTTTGGAGCTCTGGTATGAATTTGTATTAGTTACAAAGACATCTGATTTACAGACCAAGTTGCAATAATCACACTGGAGCCTGAAGATATTGAAAACTATTAGAAATTAAGTATATTCCCTTGAAAAAAAATAATTGTAAGAATCTATTTGTATAAAGTGTGTGAGGTGGAGTCATTGTTTTGTTTGTTTTTAACTAAAATCAATGAGCAACTTAGAAAATGCAAAGTAACCACCTAGCAAGAGGTGCTTACATCTGTGATGTTGCATAAGCACCGTGGTATTTCTGGCACCTGCACACAAGTGGTTCCCTTATTGTTCTTTAATTGACTGAAAACGTGCTGATTATCTAACCAGACCAAAAAGGGCAAAATTAATTGTGCTGATTTTCCTGTTGTTGAACATGAATGTAACAGCAAGGTGATACCTGGCACTAGTCTTTCATAAAGCAGTCTTCCAGGAAGCAGAGAGTAAGGGATCCTTGACCACAGGGGGAGGGATGATCTGCCAGGCTACACTTACGGTCTTTACAAGAATAACTTTTTTTCAGAGCTGTAATGTAGAGGCCTTGACCATCTCATCTGCAAGAGTTGAGGAGGAAACTGGCTTCACATTTACATGAGTCTGTGTGCCTGCTCTCTGGAGTCTGTGATGAGCTGTTGTATGGTCTGGTGGAAAGTGCTAATAGACTAGCAAGCCTCTTAGCATGCCCTTTTTGTCTTGCTTTTTAATGACTGTTCTCAGTTGCCTCATAAAAAATAATCCTTATAGGAAACTGAAAATGGCAAGCAGGAGTTGCCTGTTGCCAGAGGGCTTTTTAGCTGCAGAAGACCTACAGGGTTGAACTTTGAGGTCTTCCCTGGTTGGATGTGGTCTGGACTGCAGTTTCTCAGGAAAGTGTTGTTGCAAAGTGTTCTCCACTGCATTGAAGATCAGTGATGAGTGCCTGGTGATCTCACCCAAAGCCAAAATGAAGACTTCATGTGGCACCTAGTGTGATGCAGGAAGTGCAAAGTAGAGAAATCTTTCCACTTGCTTCGTAGGACACTTTGGTTCTTATTTTGGGGATGATTATTTGTAGTGAATGTGATGAGGCTCCCTTCCTATTCACTGTAACACCAGTCTGAACTGACTGAATATGGATTATTTGTTGTCTAGTAAAAATAGTTAGAGTCCTTGGTGCTTCCTTTCACTTGCTGATACTCCAGTTCCTGTCTTCTTGTTAAGAAAGATAACCAAATTACCCCAGTTCCTGCCTTCTAGAAAAAGTTTATGGCTTTGAAAAATGAGTAAGTTTTGGCTTGTGTAAGACATTGACTGGGAAATATTTGTTATGCTCTGATTAGAGAAAAATGCTGTCTGAGTAGTTGCCTGTCTTAGCTGTACAGGGACTTTAGTAGCTTCATTCATTACAGCTTCATACTAGTCTGTTCCATTCAAAATGGAAAAATCAATAGGATTATTATTTTGTCTTTCAGAGCAAAAGTCAGATCAGTAGCAAGTTTTATGTCTAGGCTTCTGCTATCAGGTGGATGAAATTTTGAAGTGTTTCCTTGCCCCTGCCCTGTGGCTGTTGACTGTCCCACTGAGAAATTTTCCAGGAAGGGCTCTTCTGTTCTTGATTCAGAGGCTTCCTTAGAAGGATTGGGACTGGGAGGAAGGAAAATTAGGAAGATATTTTAGAAGGTAAGGATTGCTTTTGCTTGGAAGTGAAGTGCATTGCTTTTCCTGCACTGATTGCTTTCTTCTGAAGAGCTGCTAGAGGGTGGTTTAGGTATGTACTCATGGACATTATGCCTGTGGATTTTTAATTATTTTTTTTTAAGATACTAGCCCATTCTGTTCCTGGTTTTCAACTTTGTACTCTGAAAATACTGACACATTCCAAATTTCACATGCTCTGCTGAAAAAAGGCAAGTGAAAATCAAAGGAAACTATCAAATCTTAGTAATGTTTTTCTTACTGGGGGGACAGAGGGAGACACAAAGTTGAAATTATCTATTTGCATCTGAATTCACAGGCCCAACCTGTTCTTTTTCCTCAACTGAATAATAGTTCTACCTTAGGAAGAGCCTCATAAGAAGGCAAAATTACCGAAAAATTTGTCATTCAAGTGCTAGCTGGTAGAATAACTTCCCATGGGTACGTGTTTGCAGTACCCATGAAGCACTGCTGGACTTCTGAAGACAAAACAGGGAAGCTGAGTACTCAGAAAGTTGTTTCGAGCTGTACAGCAAACAGAAATGTAACAGGGAAGACCTCTTTCCACTTCCCCTTGGCCATCCCCCTCATCCCTTCCATCCATTGCAGGAATCCCTTCTAGATTTGGAGACGAAACGACTCTGAGATGAGTGTTTGTTCAAGATCAAACTTGCCTACATCTTTCCTTTGGGAAGGATGTGTCCGTGAAAGGAGACTGATACAGCCCAAGACAACAAAAAGAAACTTCTAAGTCTGAATCTGATGCAAACTCTCTAGACAAGCACGTGTCTGTCTTTACATCTGTTTCCCCCTTGGCAAATGTTGGTCTGTTGTTACAAGTGGTCATCCTCATGTTTCTGTACATGGGAAAACACAAATCCAAGCACTGTTACCGTTTTGTTTGCTAACTTTTTTTTTTATGGAACTTTTGATTAATATTAAACAAAATATGATAGACATTTTATTACTTAATAATGAAATCAAGTCACAGAGTCAGTGAGTCTCTCATACCGTATAATGACCCAACATTTGCAGTAGATATTGTATCAACTTTCTGCTAAAATTGGAAAAAAAATTAGCTACCTTTTTGGGTAAAATGACAAACAACTCTATTATCATCTGTACACAGGCTTCTCACAAAAAGTTTTTTTTAAATCTCTGGGTTGCATCCAGGGGTATTTAATAGGGAACATTAAATACTTGGTCTCCCTCTGATTTCAAGTTTCATTGTTGGTCTATTGCCAATAACAGGACTGGTACAGAGCATGACTGGATGCCAAGCCTGGAACGAAAACAAAGCAGGATCTGCTAAAAGTCCTTATTTCTTCTTGTTTGCTTTTATTATGTGAAAGATTAGAAAAAGGAGAACATAGACTTTGTCTGGGTCAAGCTGAACTGCAGCCCAGGGACAGAGCCCTTTCAAAATATTGTTGGGAAGCCCAAATATCCTCCAGATTGTTGCCTGGGTTGTTGGGGTCTGCTGTTCGATACCAGTCTTTGGTAAATCCACCAAAGAAGGGTGCAGAGTTGTTTTAATGGATAACCAGAGAAGATTTGATCATTCAAAGTTGAAAGGTTGTGCTGTACTGAAAGCTATCTCTTGGCCTCATTGTTTCTCCTTTCCTTCTGCAGCTGCTCCATTTTCAAGTTCGTATCTATAGTAAGTAGCCCATGTGGTATCAAAATTCTTAGATGGAAACCTTTCATGTTCATCTAGATCTGTATTTCTTGTAGTGGAACCATTCTGTGCCATGGGAAGGGTGCTGCTACTTGGGCTACATCAAGAGCTTTCCAACCTATGAAGTGATCTCCACAGTTACATTATATATTCAGTAGAATGTGATGCCTGACTGTGCAGCAGTCCCTAGTAAAGTATTAAAGTTTATGAAAGGTTTCACATCACCTACCATAATTGTTAATGTGAAGCTAACAAAATTGATTTTTCTTATTGTAATTTATTGACTTTAAGAATTTTTCTGTGCATAGATATTGGAACTCTTTCTTTTGCACGTGCTGGTGATATACTGGTGTGGGAGACTGGGAAAGTGTTGGCAGTTTATATGCCCAAAGGGAGGCTGAGTGATTTGCTTTAGGATCCTGGTGCAGCTTGATGGTTCTGTTTTTGAATGCAGAGTTAATGCTTTGTGATGAAAATTCAAGCAACAGACAATACAGTGAGAAGAGATGCAGAGTTATAAGGATTTGAGTGCATTTTGATGCTCCTGGCCCTTAAGCAGCTTTAGCAGTTAACCACTAGCTGTGTTCAAATGGAGATGCCCTATGCAAATACATTGACCTTGTTCTTCATTAACAGACTCCTGTGCTTCAAAGGGGAGGCTGCTTCTGGATTCAGTTAAAGTAAGAGATCTCTAATTTGTCCCCAGATTAGCTCTTGAAGAGAGTCCCAGTTCTGTCCTTCACTCAGATAATGCAGATCTTCACTGCCCTGCTGACAAAGTCTCTGAGTTTTACCATTCATTTATCCTCTGGCTGTCCAAGTACCTAAGTCTGTAAATAGAGAAGAACTGGAATGCCCGAAATAGGTTTGATGCTGAGAAATTTCCTTGTTTTATAAATAAAGCTCCTGTGTGTGTGTGTGTGTGTGTGTGTGTGTGTGTGTGTGTGTGTGTGTAAAGGGGCTGTTTCTTTGCACTCAGTGCAGTTCTTCTCAACATCAGTTTGTTGAAGTCCTCCAGACTCTAAATGGCTTCTGGAAGACAGCCTCCATCTCCTTCATGTTCATCAGTTATTTCATGTTTGCCTTACAGAGCTTTTTGGAGGCTCCTTAAGGCAACAGGAGAAATCGGTCAACTGGAAAGTCAGCTAAGATGTTCACTTCTGTTGACACGTTGCCTGATGTAGAATGGCCTTGGGATCATGCCTTCATTCCTGTTAACTTCATTATGCTGTGTCAAGCTTACTGCTAGGATGGTCTTTTAATACAGTTTACAGCCATTATCATTATAAATAAAGCAGTGTGAAGTTCCTTACAGAAAGCATAAAGAAGCAAGCTCCCTCTGGAAATACTTAGAATAATGTAAGCCAGAATAACAAGTGGGACATGCCAGGTGTGCAAATAGCTACGAGAGGGGAAAATCATACCCTTCTTGGAGAGGAGTGAAGAAGGTGGAGGCCACAGGCAGGAGAAATGTATGTCTGAGGTGAGAGATTAGTATGGACAGAGTAAGTGCTGGGCCAGGATGGAAGTACAGGAAGCTTGAATTTGAGGTGGAACCAGAAACTGGTTGAAATGGAGGGGTGGTCACCACAGTGTGAAAGGAAGAGCTAGTACACACATCAGAAATGGTGCAGGATGTTTGCTTTCAGATCTCTGCTGAGGTGAAGTTTCAGAGCTGTGGCTTGTTCAGTCTGGTTACTGTGCATACTTAGCTGCTGCCTCACCAGAGTATTGTCTGTAATGTGCTCATCCTCTTGGTGTGCTTGTGAAGATGCACGCTATGGTAGCTCCCTATTTTTTAAGCTGAGGCATAGAGGGACTGAAAGAGCTGTCTTGTTATGGTTTAGGTAAGTTGAGATACTCTACCATGGCTTCATGATCAGCAAGTTTAAGCTAGCGCCCTAATCACTGCATCATCCTAGCTCCACAAGTTGTCTTTTTGCTGCTGTATAAAAGGGCATGTATGTCTAGACACACGGAGGTGTTTAAGATGCATTAGGTAACAAGATACTCTGTCTCTTAAGAAAAATAAGATATCTTCTGTCTTTGAAAGCTGACTGCTCTACTTGAGACTCTGGAAGTACTGGGGGTAGGAGACTCATGAAAACTGTCTCTGTGTTCTGGGTATTAATGACTTCAAGTAATTGACAAACCCAGCTTCTGCTTCAGTGAGCTGAAGAGGCTTTTTATTCAGGCTGTACTGCAAGGGTGAGACAGCACCTGGGTCTGACAGTCTTGACGACTGACTGTGCTCTGTCCCTTTACTTTTCCCAAGTGGTAGTCAGGTGGAGCATAACTTTGGGGAATTCACTCTGTGTTTTGCGGAGATTAGCAAATACATCAGACACACATGTTGCCACTGAAGGGTGCTTCATGCTCTGTGAAGGAAAGCTGCTTGTCTGCTATGGGTCGTGCTGTGGGTACATGAAACCGCAATGGAGGATCTTCTTATCCTCAAAAGAGTAATCCCCTTTTAGCAAGCCATCAGTTCAGACTGTGTGGTCAGCAGAAAGCAACAATTTGCCAGTGCTAGTAGGAGTTGGGGGAAAAAGTCTGTGTTCCTGCTTAGTGAAATCACTAGCTGGGAACAGATGATGCCATTCTTTTCTCTTCATCTCAGTATCTAGTAAGTACATCTTTTGAGGCCACCTCATCATACCCCGAAGTGTCTTTTTGAGGATGTTATGTTCTCTGAAGTAACCAATTTAAGGAATTAGGACTCATGGAAGTTATTAGTCATTTACTTGCAGGACCATTTGTCATGGATTTGCATGAATGGATTTAAAGAAATGAGTGGAAATGTAAAGATGGCTTTGTGAAGTTGGGTGAAGCAAAGGCAGACACTGACTTTGGAAATGTTAATCTGATTTTGGATAGGGTAAAATGGGTGCTTGTTTGTCCCATTGACTATATAGGGCCAGGTTGGGGCTGTGATGAAAGAACTCAGCTTCTGTTCTGAGAAACAAAGTTTTGTTGGGTTTGCAAGGGTAGTACCTGGCAGCAGTGTCTGTGTTCATGGCCAAGATGCAGTAGTGCAGTCATGACCTCAGGGAATGGGAAATGAGTTCCCAAGATGAAGATCTATGAGAGCATTAACTTTGTTTTGTTCTTGTAGTCAGGAGAGGAGAGTATGAACTTAGAGAAGTAGGAAGATAGATGCTTTCAAAACTCAGTGAAGACACAGTGAAGCAGCAATCTCTTCAGCTCTGCCAAAAAAAAAAAGAAAAAAAAAAAAAAAGAAATTCCAGCCCTTATCATCCAGCTCTTTATACTGTCTTCAGCCCAGCTAGAGGACAGCAATCATAGCAATATTAAAGAACACAGATGTAGTTCTGAGCTTGGTTCAGACAGTTGTGACGTTCATGTGCAGTAATTCAATGCAAGGCTAACCCCAAGATAGCAGTGTGTCATCTTTTTTCTCCTAACTGCTTTTCTCAGTCCTGCTCACAGCTGTTCCTGTGGCAGTTTGCCACTGGCTCCCTTCTGAGCTGATGTGGTTGTAGCACAGGCTTCACTGCTGATGGTGAGTCCACAGGAGAAATTTGCCATCCTAAAACCTGTCACATTTGTGTTTGTTTCAAATGTCAGTGTCTAGACTGGTGACTTGCTGCATTGCCCAATGCTTCCCCTTGAAGAGAAGCTGGACACTGAGGTTTTTAACGTTGCTTGTTATCTTCCCCATGTCATTATTTTTCCACCTTCTTCAGCCAATCTAATGCACTTTTTTTTTTTTTCCCCCCTTGTATTTGTTTTGCAGGAGTATATTGATGCTCATCCAGAAACCATTATCCTGGACCCTCTTCCAGCTATTCGTACACTTCTGGACCGATCCAAGTCTTACGAGCTAATTCGGCAAATAGAGGCGTACATGCAAGGTAGGCCAATACCTGCTCTCCCTGAAGGCTTTTACTGTGACTAGAGAAGGATGCAGCTGGCTTCTGGAGGCTGGATGTGAGCTTTGAAGTAGTAGCTCTGGGCCCCTTGCATTCTCTCTCTTCATGGGAGCATGAACACTGAAGCATTCCTGTGTTGTAGGATTGCCCTCTGGAATCCCGTGCTCTTCTTTTTCCATATACACAAAGGAGGTTTGCATCTGGTTAAAAATACGATGTGGATTTAATGGGGAGCATATTTACTACAGTGAGCACTCCCAAAAATCTTCTGGAAAACATTCTTTTTGTGCGTGCTGGTAAATTGAAATGAATGTACAAACTTAGCAGCTTGTCATAAGAATCCTGAGGCCTGAATTTGGGGGAGATTTATGGAAGAAAGAAAAAATTGTTTTGGAAGTGACTGAAAGAAATTAAATTGTAAATAGAGCTAAGACCTTTGAGAAGCATTGGAATACTATTGCACAGTTTAATTGCTAGGAGGAACATAAAGGCACTTCCGGCATTGGCTAGTTACCTGTCCTAGATTGTTGTCTGCAATTGGCATCCTTTGAGTTGTATTCCTACATTTAGAAGTCACTCCTTTTCAACCTGAATAATTCTAGTATCTTACAGTTTTAACTGTTGTAACTGTGGGGTTAAGTTAATCTTTCTTTCCCTTTTTACTTCTGTTACTGACATTCTTGAAACATTTATTGGCTTTTGAGATTAAATCTAGAGTAACTCTGGATGTATGTTTCATATGTTAGATGACTATACTGGAGGAAATTGCGTTGCTGAATTATGTTCTAATGTGGCATTATTGGAGTTACCATTGTGATTGTGTTACGGCTATCTTGATAGGTAGATAAGAAACTCCTCAATTTGTGTTTTTATGATTGTGAATTTACAGGCATATTGTTTGCATCTGAACTGCCTGGTCCCATCGGCAGTGTCTTTATGTAAAAATAAGACCAGTAATCAGCAAGGTCCTTTGTCTTTTGGAGTCCCTTTAGGAGAAAATATTCAAATACTTTCAAAGAATTTTGTTTTGAAGTGCTTATTGCTGTTTGTGAGTGGCAGAGGAAGTGCTCAGCTCTGAGGAAGTGGTTGGGATTCTGTTCTAACAGTGGAGAGATTCAGTAGGGTTCTTTTATTAAATTGCTATCAATCTTATTATTGTTATCTCTGTGAGAACAGTATGTTCAGGAAAGCATTGAGATTTTGCAAGTGGTTTGTCTTGCACATATTTTGGCATCCTCTGGTGAAACTGATGAGGAAAAGAAATAAATCCTTAAGGAAGAAAAAGAACAAAGTAGGTTTGTATTCAGCTAAAACTGATAATTTAAAAAGAAGCTGTTCATAAAGTTGAGGAATGAGGTAAGGAGAAGCTTCACCTGTTCTTGCTGTCTGCTGCAGTTTTTGGTGACTGTATTTCCCCTGTCCTTGTGTGTGTCCCTGCACTCCTATCCCCATCTCATCTTATCTCTCTCATCATCAGAAATAAAATGACAAAGACCTTGAACCAACTTTGTATTTAGCAGAGGAAATCTCAGAACAGCTGAGTAGAATAACAGAATTGTAGAATCACTTAGGTTGGAAAAGACCAACCATTAATCCAACTCTCCCAAGTCCAGCACTAAGCCATATTCTCAAGCGCCACATCTAGACAACTTTTAACACATCCAGGGATGGTGACTCAGCCACCTCTCTGGGCAGCATGTTCCAATGTCTGACAACAAATAATTGGCTAACTTCTTGTCCTGGCCTAAGCAGATCAGCTTCTGTTCCCACACATAATGATTTGCAGTGAGAACAACAGTTACATTCCTCTAAACAGTGTTGTGGGGTTTTCTCCCCCCCCTTGTTTTCACCTGCTAAATTGTGTTTTCTGCTGTGCAGCTGTCATGTCATATCCCAAAGCCATAGCACTTAGAAAAATCAAACAAGAAGTTAATATATCTGTGAGTAGCATGAGAAGCTGCATCTTTCTTGTTCTGGAATTTCAAAGTGGAAGTCACTACCAAGAAAATAATAGCCTCGTCTTTAGCTGTAACTAAAGAGCCCATCTTATCACAAGATACAAAATTAATGTGTTGGGTTAAATTCAGTCCAAGAAATTAAGTTCAACAAGGCCAAGTGCAAGGTCCTGCACTTGTGTCAGTGCAACCCTGGAATAGGTTGCTTAGGGAGGTTGTTGATGCCCCCTCCCTGGAGGTGTTTAAGGCCAGGTTGGATGAGGCCTGTGCAGCCTGGTCTAGTGTGAGGTGTCCCTGCTCCTAGCAGGGAGACTGGAACCTGGTGATTTTAAGGTCCCTTCCAACCTTAACCATTCTATGATTCTATGGAATTATCTCTTCCAAAGGAATGCCAGGAACTCTGGAGGATTGAACATACATATAAAGAGAAATCTGCTGTTCAAAGTCTTTCAAAAGAAAATTCAGTGTTGGTTTACAGACCAGTTTTGGATTCAAGTGATCATAACCTCTATTGGAATTCTGTTTTAAAGTAACTACAAGTGAAGTATAGTATTTATTTATGATTTTCAGTTTACACTTAATTTCAACCCTGTAGACCTTACAGTAACTATATAACTAAAGCTTTGCACCAGTTGGGTGAAAGGGAAAGTGACCACATTCTTCTCTGACTCCAGTTTGTTCGATGCTGAATCCTCCTCCCTCTGTGTTACCTGCACCTTTGAAAATGGCAGACGTTGCTCAGGTGACTGTTCTGCAGTAGGGCCCCATGTTCTATAAACAGCTTGATTTTAAATGTACTTTTCTTTCAGATGTCCAAATTAATGCTTTGCCTGTCCTTTTGACAGTGAATTCTCCATGCTTCCTGAAAAGGAAATCCCTATTTGAAATGTCTAAGACTGGACATCTGGATATCATTGGGCTTTCTGAAAGGCTGTAGCTTGCTCTTTATTGAGTCAAGTATCTGACTGATAAATACTTTGATCCAGCCTCCTGAGAATGGGTTGAAAAGATGCTTTGTGGCACGCTCCTTGTCTTTGCTACCACAGTCTATGGCCAGTAAAGGAACAGAGGTGGAGGAAAACTAGTAACTAGGCAAAAGTTGTATGTGTACTCTGCAGGAAAGCACAGGGTTGAACCTGGTCTTCCCATGTCCTAGAGTGAACCTGTAACTACTCAGTCCTGGTGGAAATACAAGGTTCACAGATTAACAGAATCATCGAGGTTGAAATAAACCTCTTGAGATCATATAGTCCAGCTGCCTGCCCAAAGCAGGTTCCCCAGGTCTGTGTCCAGTTGTTCTACGGATGGAAACTACACAACCTGTCTTGGCCACCTGCTCTGGGATTCACCTTGAGTCTGGTGTGTTAGCATGCAACTAGCAGTTGATTGTTACTTTCTTCAGTCCAGATAGTGATATCTCCCTTGAAGGGAAGTGGGACTCTTCTGGAAAAAAAAAAGAAAAAAGAAAAAAAGCTTAAAGAGCTATTTTATCATTTATTTTAATGGATTCTTTTTTGGAAGCAATAGTTTGGCCAGGGCTGTGACTTCCTCTTTTTCCTGTTCTCTTGTTATTTTGAGTGCAAGCTCTAAAAGAGCTAGTCATTCTGAAACCTTCCCTTCTGAGTCTTCTTTTTTAAAAGATTTTAACAAAGAAAGGCTATTTTCCCAGCTTTTTCCCCTACACAGCTGGCAGGTCTATCTTGAAATAAATCACTGAATACATTTTTTGATATAGCAGTTTAGTTCTCTCAGAAGCTGTATTGCTTTGTTTACTTATCTGTAAAGAATTGTTTCTGATATACAAGTGCTATAGATCCCACAGCATCCTTGTAGATAAGTTGATCAAGTATGGGTTTGATGATCAGGCAGTGAGGTGGATCAAGAACTGGTTGAAAGGAAGGAGGCAGAGAGTTGTAGTCAATGGGGCAGAATCTAGTTGGAGGCCTGTGACTAGTGGAGTCCCTCAGGGGTCGGTACTGGGACCGGTGTTGTTCAACATCTTCATCGACAACCTGGATGAGGGTACAGAATGTACCCTCAGCAAGTTTGCTGATGACACAAAGCTGGGAGGAGTGGCTGACACACTGGAGGGCTGTGCTGCCATTCAGAGGGACTTGGACAGGCTGGAGACTTGGGCGGGGAGAAATCTGATGAAGTTCAACAAGGGCAAGTATAGAGTTTTGCATTTGGGGAAGAAAAATGCCATGTACCAGTACAGGTTGGGGGCTGACCTGCTGGAGAGCAGTGTAGGAGAGAGGGACCCGGGGGTCCTGGTGGACAGGAGGATGACCATGAGCCAGCAGTGTGCCCTTGTGGCTAAGAAGGCCAATGGCATCCTGGGGTGCATTAGAAAGGGTGTGGTTAGTAGGTCAAGAGAGGTTCCCCTCCCCCTCTATTGTGCATTGGTGAGGCCGCATCTGGAGTATTGTGTCCAGTTCTGGGCCCCTCAGTTCAAGAAGGACAGGGAAGTGCTTGAAAGAGTCCAGCACAGAGCCACAAAGATGATTAAGGGAGTGGAACATCTCCCTTATGAGCAAAGGCTGAGAGAGCTGGGTCTCTTTAGTTTGGAGAAAAGGAGACTGAGGGGTGACCTCATCAATGTTTACAAATACGTAAAGGGTGAGTGTCAAGACGATGGAGTTAAGCTTTTTTCAGTGATGACCAGTGATAGGACAAGGAGTAATGGATACAAATTGGAGCATAGGAGGTTTAAGGTGAATATCAGAAAAAATTTTTTTACTGTGAGAGTGACAGAGCACTGGAACAGGCTGCCCAGAGAGGTTGTGGAGTCTCCTTCTCTGGAGACATTCAAAACCCGCCTGGACGCCTTCCTGTGTGATGTACTCTAGGTGACCCTGCTCTGGCGGGGGGGTTGGACTAGATGATCTTTCGAGGTCCCTTCCAACCCCTAGGATTCTAGGATTCTATGATTCTATGGTCAGGTTCTGTAACGTTTGGTGAAAGATTAGGAGCCCTATTTAATGGAAATTTCAGTTTTAGCAGGGTTTTGTATTGTTGGAGCTGTGTCAGCCTTTTCTAAGCTTGAACCTAATGAAAAATAACGAAATTCTCAATGCCATTTTGAAAAACTGATCCTACAGCCTCAGTATTCAAAATCTTACATTCTAAATTATGCTTAAGATGGTAATAGATAATTACTGTGACTAGGCACTAACTAACCTTTTTATATTAAATTTTTAGTTTTAAGATTAAAAGCTTCTAAAATTCCCTACACATTTTACAAGTAATAATCTAAACTGAAGGAATTTAAAACCAAACTAGGTAAACATGCTACTCACTCGGTGCTCTACCTAAATGGCATTCCCTTCTGCTACTCAGCTTCCTTGGCTGTCTCAAGGGACCTAGAAGTTTCTTTGATACCATGTATGAACTTCAGATATTGCACACGCTGGAGTTAAGTTCTTTAACCACTTCCACCTGGCTTTTTTCCCCATTTTTAAAATCTTCTTAGGTTCTTAAATTGAACTCCAAATCCAAAATTTCTGCAGAAGCTTGTCTTCATGGCATTCCCCTAGAAGTACGTACTCCTGCAACAGCCAAGCTGCGACTCTGAATTTCTCTCTCTCCTAACATTCTTTTTTGAAGCACAGGAACTGTTCCCTCAGGCCACTCCAAACAGTATAAAACCTTTTATCTGTGATATTTTAATCCCAGCATGTAATCAAAATAATGTATGTCTGTTTACTTTTGTATGAAATGCTGCAGTTGTTGTGTATACTCCTTTCTGATTTTGGAGGATATTACAGAACAGATCATGGCATTCTTCTCATTTCCCTCAATTTCTTTAAACCAGATTCTGTCTGTCTTAGAAGTACTCCTCGTTTGTATCTTTTATGACTTGACAGAGAAGCTCAGCACAATGTAATGGGTAAGGTGTTGGTTTGGGTCTCAGGGTTTTCTGCTTGATGCTAGTTCTGAATTGCTGCATGGTTTTGGGCACAGCATGTCATTCCTCTATCTTTCTTCTCTTGACATCTTCCCTTTAGATGCCACATTTTTCTGGTCAGGAGCCTCTTTTCCAGTTATACATACACATACTCTGATACAGTGAGTCTCTGATGCCAAGCAGTCCTTGTAGGCATTGTTTTAACAGAAACTGTAGAACTGTCATTGAGTAGAAAAATGGGTATTTACAATTCAATGCCAAAGCAGGTAGTTGGGGTTTATTTTTTTAAAGTTATGGCGCATGTACATTGCTGGAGTGGTACATACTCATAACTTCTCAAAATCAGGCCACCCAGTTAAAAATATAGCTGTGTATACATAGCCCCAGGCATTCACCTTTTGAAACTGAGTAGAGGCCTACTTTTCATAGCAGATTTGGTCAGAAGGGAGGGAGAAGAATTGTCAAAAAGGTTATCTTCAGGCACCTCTTAACTGTATTTGAAGCTCCTATTAAAAGGAAAGCAAATCCCTGGTTTAAGTGCTCTGAATCACCCACCTGAGGCTCACTTGTTTATGTAGGGACATATCAGTAAAGTATCTGAGTTGGAGCACTGTTGTTAGCTACTGCAAATAACTGCCAGTTTTTGGTTGCAGAAGTCTCCCTTGTCGGTTGTATGCTCTTTCCACCACGAACGCCTGCAAACAGATGTCTCATTACCTCGCTCCAAGTGTGGTGCGTGTTCACTCTCTGCGTTCTGATTTCTGTCCAAAACTAGTGTACAAATGTGGAGGGAAGTAACTGGAATGGCATCAATATTCTCTGTGACTGGAATGACTTTGTCCAAAGCGCCTCAGCACGCAGCAGTGCTGCATGTGGCCATGCTCTGTACCCTGCTGGCAGCACTTGGTAGGTCTCAGTCCTGCTCTGTCAGACTGGAAAGGCTCTGGGACCTGTGACCCGGGGAGGTGTCACCTGACATCTTTCTCATAAAAGCTCATTCATTCATCTAGAGGGGGTTGACAAAGGGACATGGACTGTTGGTGTTACAGTAAACAAGCCCTGGCTTTGAAATTTAAAGTAGCCAGCTGGTTTTAAAGGATTAATCCTGTTCTGAGAGAGGTGGCAGGAAAGAATGTGGGAAGCCCCAGAGGGAACCTGGAATCTCTGTTGTTCCATTGCTTGCTTTTGTTAAGGTAGTTTACAAAAGGATTTTCTAAGCTAAGAATGCTGAAAGTTAGCCATTTCAGAAACAGAAAATAGGAAAAGACTCTCCTTTCCTGCCTCTCCCCCTTCCCATATTTTCATTATTTTGAGCTGTCAGCTTGGTCCCAGCATGGGTAGGAGGGACCAGAGAGCTGGGGGCCCCTGTGGCAAGGACAGGCACAGTCACAGGCAGGAGTGGCAGTCTCCTGGCCTGCTGCTTCTGGCATGCTAAGATATAACAGCTTGGTATTGTTCAAGCTGACTCTGCAGTCCGACAGAAAGCCCAGAGAATAATACAGAAAACATTTGTATTGTTTTGTCTCACAGTGTGCCAGCCAGAACTCCTTGAGCCAAAAGTAAGTCCTCATTTTTGATCCTCATAGTCTTAATGGTCACTGGGCTTTCAAAATAAGTCTGTAAAGTTCAGATGTTACTTTTGGGTGCACTTAGGTTTAATCTTTTAATCTTGGATGCTTTTGTGGCCTGGTACGCGGAATCTGCATCCAACTTCTAGTCTCCTTTGCTTATCTGAATCTAAAAAAACCACGGCTGGGCCTTTTATCCGCTTACTGCATGTGAGTGTTGAGACTTATTTTGCATCTATATGTATAATTTCAAAGCTGAAAAGATGGAAAAACTTCTAGCAGTTGAAGCAAGAGCTCTATGAATTTTGTGACTGGAGCTTAGATGAATCTGAATAATGACCAAATTTGCTTTTGTGGGGAAGAGATATAAGTTATGGCTGCAATCTGTTGTCATGGGGCATTCCTAAGACATTTCCAGTTGGGTCTTAAAAACAGCATGAATTAATTCTTGAGAATTATTATCTCTCTGGAATTAGGAAAGGAGGAGCAAGGATTCTTCTTGTCATGAGTAATTCATGTGTGTGGCCATGTTGTTTTGGTTGCCTTCAGCCCTTCTGACCTATTAGAGTTCTTTGAAGCTGTAAGCTATAGATTGGATAGCTGGACACAAGTTAGTACATAAAATAACTTGGGGGGGGGGGGAAAAATCACTCCTTAGAGGGCAAATGTTAAGTAAACTGAAGCATCTGAAAGTGTGAGACAGAGGCCAAAGACAGAAAGATAAATAAACTACTTTCAATGTGGTAAGTCAAACATCCTACACTAGTGGTGTTCTAGGACATTTATTCATAACTCTGGAAAAGGCAGATGTACACAGGTTGGCAGATCTTTCAGATGAGTCCAAACTGTTTAGTATTTTCCAGGCAATGGGAGATAGCAATATCAGATGGGTCTACCAAAAGTCAGTGAAGAGTCAGTGTGATGATAGATCCAGTCTCTTGGGCCCATAAAGAAAAGATATGGACAGCTCATGCATTGTTCATGTCTACATTGACTCACTGCTCAGGAAGGACCGTGGCGTCACAGTGGGTTAGCTCGCTGGAAACTTCTGCCCCCTCTGCCTCAGTAGTTCAAAGAGAACATGCCAACAGAACCAAACAAAAAGATTATGGTGGCCAAAAATAGCATTGAAAACACCAAGCATGCAGTTATGGAAATAAAGCACTTTGTTTCCCCTGAAGACTGTTTTCAGTTCTGCTTTCTTGAATTTAAGAGTACACATTAGAAATTAAAGGAATTCTGAAGAAAAGGGACATGGCTGGTGCCAAAAGTCAGCCATACAACGGGAGAGCGAGATCATCCTGGGGCTAGCATAGGTGGAACAAAACCTGAGCAAACAAAATATGAATAAATGGAGAAACTATCCCCCTTTTCTCATTTCTACCATGTCACAGTAGAGTTCTGTTGAATATCTGTGCAGTTGCCATGAAATACTAATTAAGGTCATAGCTGGACTGGGAAAGTTAGCAGACATTCACAGCTAGGTTAAAAAGGTTTACATATCATCATAGTTGGGGATATATGGTACTGACTGGTGGGTGTTGGAAAGAAGCTCCATTTATGAGCTCTGACATCCACAACTTGAATTACATTGGGGGACGATACATTTTGGTTTTCCTCTCATTTGAAATCCCCTGCCAAGTAGCAGAAATTGAGATAATGTGGTAACAGCTGAACTGCAGTCCTGTTTGGTTTGATAATTCCTGTGTTCGTTGCTCATCTCCCAGGAAGCAGGAATGCCTGAAGCTGCAGTGATTATTTAATGCATTTTCTAGTTCTACATAACTTTAAACCTGGTATGAGTAGTAATGTTTTGACACTTTTACCATCTTGTGAATGAAGTCTTGGGATTTTATATTAATTCTTATGAGTACTCCGCATATTAAACAGGAACTTTGCTTACTGCTTGATGTGTTAAAGGTGTTATTCTGCCAGAAATAGGGCTGGAAGATGTGGTTATGACTGTATTTTCTTTGATAGCTTTCTCTTTTGCTAAGTTAAAGCCCACACAAGACCCTATAGTAAGAGGTAAGGGGTTGTGTGTGAGGGGAAAGAACCATGGCACTGTGGGGCCAGCACTCCTAGCACATAGCAGGGACTTAATGGTACTGAACACCCTTGGAGAAGTTTGTCTGTTAGCTCTTGTTCTACTAGAGGATCAAGGAGGTCATCCTCCAGATCACACTGGTGCATTGTCTGGGGCAGGGTGTTACTTAGCACACTGGTTTTAAAAAACCTTTCAAATGTTTTGTTCCATTTTCTCCCTTGCTGCCTGGCAAAATCATGAGGAAGACTGAGTGGTTACAAAATTTATCTCCCATGTAATTACGAAAATTGTTGGACAGATAGTGTGTCACAGCTCTCACCTCACTCCCCACCCTAAAAAGGCTGCTCCACGACCAGAATAGCTGCAGCTTTTTGCCTTTGCTGCAGCTCAGCTGCCAGCTTCTTTAGCGTCTCCTGGAGCAGGGAGGGAAGTGAGCACTCAGCTGTTACTGAGAGCCTTAACTTTAGATGCAGCATTGGAATTCCAGCACGAGGGGACTGTTCATATTCCAGGTGCTGTGGGGGTGTTTGCACTTCCTCTGAGTGCCAGTGAGCAGCTAACAGTGAAATGTCTCCTGCAGTGACACAGGGTCAGTCTTGCTGACATCTACCCACCACTCATCTTTCCTGACCCAGAGAGTAAATGAATATTCTGAATGAGGTCCTTTTCACCAAGGGACACTAAAGATACTATGAAGGTGATGGATGTAAATGTTCAAGAAGAGCTTTGTCCTTTCTGGTGTGTATTTTATTAATGTTTGAAGGCCCACTAAGCTCTAGGTCATGTGGGAAAGTTCAACTTCACTGATGCAATTTCTTCACTTAAAACTGAGAGCTTACTCTGTCACACCAGCTTACTTAGTCACTGGTGTATTGACAAGACACCCATCCAAGTAAGGAGTAGGCATACTGAATGTGAGCCCCTTCCTGTGCAAAGTCCTGGTTCCTATCTAATAGAATTAATCTACATGTAGTATTGTGTGCAACACATAGGTTAATGTGTTAATATGGCTCTGAGATTTTAGGATCTGTACTGCTAGTACAGTTTCATTTCAGCCAAATTTGCAGGGATAGTTTACTTTTCTAATAGTCTGTTTTGGATTGCATTACCCAATGTTTCTGAAGAAGTACAGCATATAGAGCCTTAGGGCAGGAACCAGGCATTTTTGTTCTCTCTTGTTGAGATTCAGATTCGAGGCCTTGACAACAGCCCTGCTTATTCTCTAAAAGGCTGGCCAAACTTACTTGCCTCACCAGGGGAACCATTTGATAGTCAGCAGTTGGGAAGCCTGTGAGTGTGCTGGTTGAACACTGGGAGGAGGGGATAGGTATGGTATGATTTTTGGCTTCTGTAGTTCTGGGACAAACTCATGGAATAGTTATGAGCTTTCTGTACTGGAGATTTTATGAACACTTCAGACAGACAAACATCTACCAGTGTTGATGTTAGGAGCATTTCATTGTGCTGGAATGCAATGGGACTGGGGAAGGAAACTTGTGAAGCCTTCCACACCAGTATTTTTTGATGTTGATCGTCCTTCACAATAAGAAACATCAAGCTACTCACAACTTGAGCTAAGGAGCTTAACAAAGTCATGCTGAAATATTAATAGATACCTGTCCTCTGAGGAGCCAGCACAGAGGGAGACCTGTTGTAGCATATATGCTTACCTGTGGTGGCAAAAGAGCTGAGCAGTCTCAATAGTCTTGGGCTCCCAGTGGGGCAAAGTCTGCATGGGTCAGTGCAGCCAGACCTGAATATGTTTGGCTGTGCTCCCTTACAAAAAGCAACATGTTTCTGCTGGGCACAGTCTCATTACTTTGGCTATAGGGCTTGCGGGACAAGGCTGGCTTCATTCTGCTTTTTTTGGGATGCTGAAAGAGGAGCTGTGGACTGGCTGCACCTGTTCATGGGGACGTGATGCAGCCAGGAACAAGTATTTCTTCCATGATGGAGAAATCCATGGAATGCCTTGTCACTTGCTTCACAAGGGAGAGGCAGTCGAATTATGCATTCCTGAATCAGCAGGCTCCTCTTGCCTTGCGGCATTAGGCAACTGCACATTAAATCTAAAGCTATAAATTGTATAATTTGCATAAGATATTAGGCAGAGAATCACAATGGGACAGATGCTAATTGCTGATTTGGGAATCTTCACAAGCATTTGCGAGGCGATAAACTGCAGTTACTTCAGTAGTGGGCAATTAGTGTTGGTTTTCTAGAAGAAGAGTGTATCATACCAACTTCTTGTACTGTGTAATTTGCTGGTGCTGTTGCTGCTCTTGGGAACAGTTCTTTAGTTCCTTTTTAAGAAAATATTTTTTTAAAAAACAAACCTGTTAGTTTTGGCAGGGAGGCAGATGCACTTCTGGAGGGGTGCTTTTACCAGGAAAGCCAGCCAGCTCAAATGCACTTTCCTTGTCTCTTGCTGTAGGGAAATGGATTCTACCATAAATTCTTTGGCATTCCATAGATCTATTCTAAGTTGTCATGCAGGTACTCGAGATTGCAGTTGGGCTTTTTGTTTGGTTGATTTTTGCTGCCTTTGCAACCTGGAGTCTGATACAAGTTTTTGGGGTAAAATCTATGCTGACATTTTATGGCAATAATCATAAACTTTGACCCTGAGTTTTCCAATCAGTTCTTTTGCTGCCAGTTAGTAAAATGCTACATCTTGAAATGTGTTTACCTAGATGGCAGAAGTGCTTAGGGGAATGCAGAGCTCTACATTTGCTAGGTTTTCTAGTAATTCTGAGTGTTGTGTCTTCCAGCACTGCCCCACAGTGTTTGTACGCTTTCCTATTTTATGAGCTGTTTATGAAATACAGGCAATGCTGTAAGCGTGATGCTTCTCCTCAAGGTCCTGTGCTGTGGGAAAGTATATGTCCTAGACACTAGAACTGATTGTAATTGCTTTTGTTTTTCAGTATTCTGAAAGAAAATGTTAGAAGAGATCAGAAAATATCAGTTTTATTTTCTCTGAATAAATGATAATTTAAAATTAACCTAAAAGGAGTGGTTGAGAGTGTCAGTATTTTTGAGACTTTAGAATTTTGAGAAGAAGAAAACAGAGGAAAGTATCTCCTCTCCCCCCGCCCCCACTTCTTCTCCGACTCTTACTCTGTAGCATGTTGGCCTAGGAGTCTCTGGGAGAAAGGTGACTTGTTCTTTTGGACATCTGTATGAGGTGAGATTAAAGGAGCTTCACTTTATGCTTAACTGGAAAGCATCTTTCTTCACATCTGTGATCAAAGTGCAAGCCCTGTTGCAAGCAGTTTGGCTTTTCCATTTGTTTTGAACTTAATGTTAAGACCTACTATAGCTGTTAACTAGTTACATGTAAAACACAAACTGTTCTCACACTGGTGAGGGGCTGGAGTTGCCGGAGAGTTTGATCTAGGAGAGTTTGGGGGCTTGTCTGCATTAGGTGTGTTGCTTTTCCAGTGAGTGACAGTTCTAATGTGGATACTCTTACACAACTTCCTGCGTGGGAGGAGAGACGAACTGTACCAGAAGAAAGCACCTTTATAGTCTGTATAACTACATCCATCCAGGTGTTGGCGCGGGGTTACCATTCCAGATGGTAATTGCACCTCTGGCAGGAATGGCTCTGTGGATGCAGCTCTTTGCAAGTGCACACCTGTCCTGAGCAAAGATCGTGCAACACTTTGCCTCTTCTATCTTGCCTTACTTCTTAGAGTGATTATTTTCAAAGACACTGTTGTGAATTAGGACAAATCCTTTGTGAGACAGGCTGCAGATGTGTGACCACTGCCATCTTTTAAGTGATTAGAGAAGCTTTTAAAGCCTTTTATATAACTGACTAGCTGAAACAATAGTGATACCTGTGCCAAAGGCATACGTTGCTCCCTGGAGGCAGGTATGGGTGGAGGACCTTGCATGGTTGGTTTGTGAAGGTTTGTCTGGCTGGGACTGGCTTCATGCATCAGCTGCAGCAGTAGTGGCCAGCTAAGGTATTGCTCAGGAAGCAGACGGAGTAGCTGAAACAGCTTCAATAAGTGGCACATACATGCCTGTGAGGCTGCCTCACTTCCCCAGAACACAAAAAAGAGAGAATAAGACAGACTGGTTACACACACCAAACCCTCCTTTTTTTGTTCTTCGTACAAGAAAATGGCACTTCCTGTGTTCAGAATCCAGGCTTACCAACATATACAACATAGCCAGGCTTAGTGAATCCTGGCCCTCCTGTTGTAGGCACTTGATAATCCAGCCAGAAACCCAGAAACCCAGGTGAACCAGTGGGAACAGCAGTCGGATTTTCCACATTCTCCCAACCTTACTAGAAACATTTAGGTTGGAAAAGACTCTTAAGATCAAGTTCAGTTGTGAACCTAGCACACTGCCAAGTCCACTACTAAGCCATGTCCCTAAGCACCATATCTGCATGTATTTTATATACATCCAGGGATGGTGACTGGACCATTTCCTTGGGAAGCCTGTTCCCGTGCATGACAACCCTTTAGGTGAAGAAATTTTCCTAATATCCAATCTAAGCCTCCTGTGGTGCAACTTGAGGCCATTTAGTCTCATCCTATCACTTCTTACCTGGGGAAAGAGACCAGGAAGTTGTAGGGAGTGATAAGGTCTCCCCCTGAGCCTCCTTTTCTCCAGACAAGGCCCAGTCCTAGTTCACTCAGCTGCTCTTTGCAAGACTTGTGCTCTAGACCCTTAACCAGCTTTCTTGCCCTTCCTGGACATGCTCCAGCATCTCAGTGTCCTTCTTGTATTGGGAGGCCCAAAACTGAACACAGTACTTGAGGTGCAGCCTCACCAGTGCAGGGAAGCAGTCATTTCCCTAGTCCTGCTGATCACACTATTTCTGATACAAACCAGGATACCATTGGCCTTCTTGCTTACCTGGCACACTGCTGGCTCATGTTCAACTCCTATTGACTAACAACACACCATGGTCCTTTTCCACCGGGCAGGTTTGTAGCCACTCTTCTCCAAGCCTGTGGCATTGCATGGGGTTGTTATGACCTAGGTACAGGACCTGGCACTTGGTCTTGTTGAGTCTCATACAGATTGGCCCATCAACCCAGCCTGTCCAGATCCCTCTGCGATGCTTTCCTGCCCTCAAGCAGATCAACACTCCTGTCCAACTTGGTGTCGTCCACAAACTTACCGATGGTGCACTCAATCCCCTTGTCCAGATCATTGATAAAGATACTAAAAGGAGGTGGCTCCAACACTGAGCCCTGAGGAACACCACTTGTGACCGACCACCAGCTGGATTTGATGCCACAACTCTTTGGGCCCAGACATCTAGCCAGATTTTTACCCAGCAAATTGTACACCTATTCAAGCCATCAGTAACCAGTTTCTGCAGGAGAATAATAAGGGGAACTGTGTTAAAGGCTTTACTAAAGTCTAGGTAGACAACATCCACAACCTTTCCCTCATCCACTAAGTGGGTCACCTTGTCATAGAAGGAGATCAGGTTAGTCAAGCAGGGCCTGCCTTTCATAAACCCATGCTGCCTCAACCTGATTGCTTTGTTGTCCTGCATGTACAGCGTGATGGCACGCAAGAGGATCTGCTGCATAACCTTCCCCAGCACCAAGGTCAGACTGACAGGTCTGTCATTCCCTGGATCTTTCTTCCGGTCTTCCTGTAGATGGGGGCCACTTTTGCCAACCTCCAGCTAACTGGGGCCTCCCCAGTTAGCTAGGACTGCTGATAGATGATGGAAAGTGGCTTGATGAGGACTTCTGCCAACTCCCTCAGTACCCTTGGGTGGATCCCACCCAGCCCCGTAGACTTGCATGTGTCTAAGTATTGTAGGAGGTTGCAAATCATTTCTCCTTGGATTATGGGAGGCTTCATTATGCTCCCCATCCCTCTATCCCATCTGGCAGGTGGCTCAAGAGCCTGGATGCTTAAACAGTTGAAAAACCCTACTAATTTCAAATCCAAATTGATTCAGAGGAAGGTTTACCCACAAAAAGAAGTACCATTTTTAAATAACAGATTTGTGTCTGTATTGGCCGTTTCACCTTTTATTTGAGCCCTGAACATTAGCACAATCAAAACCAGTTCATCTTGAGAAACAGCTGGGATTCAAAGCATTTACTGGATGAGAATCACATCTAGACATGCACGTACTTCTCTGAATCTGGCAGTACTTGTCTTATCTTTCCTATTTATATCTGTGATTTACCACAAGGATTTTATCTTTAAGAAAAAAAAAACCAAAACAGTCATAGTTCTCTAATCCTAAAATCATGTGGGTTTTTATCCTTCTGATTTAGGAGCAGGAAAGAATCCTGAAACAAAATTTATCTTCTAAATGTAAATATACTGAATTTTAGGTACATTTTTTAACCATGTAAGTTAGTGAATTGCATTGGATAGTTTGTGTTTGTTTAATTGTAGTCGAGTAAAAGCTTGCCTGGAACTGAAGAGTAAAACAAATACATTTCATATTGAATTTAATGTGTCTTGTCTTATGCAGCTGGTTTTGATCCATTTTCCATCTGAACTCTGAAGCAGTCTTTGCTTTTTGTATGATTTTGTCCAAGAGAATTTCTTTTAATAACTTTCCATTCTTGGTTAGCCCTTATGGGAAAACTGATTTTTCCTTTGGTAAAGGTAGATCCACATGCACTGAATATTTGTTCAGGCTTACGGGGAAGTTTGTTTTCTTCAAAGTCTAAACATAAGACGGCTTCCTATTCTTTTCTTTTTTCCTTTAAAAAAATAATTCTTTCAAAACACTTTCTGGTTTATGCTCTAGTGCTATGATTTTTTTCTGCTGCATACACCATGTATTACAACTTCTAAAGACTAAGGTGTAGATGTGTGTTCTTAGTGACTGTAGGGCATATAGTATTAATCTAGGAATCACACCATCATTGTCTCCATTAGAGCAAAGGTGTCATGTCAGCCAGGAAGGTACAGAGAGAGATTTGAAGTTGTTAAAGACTAATCTGTAGAAGTCCACTGTGTTGGGGCTTGAAAGGCTTGATCCTGTTCCAAGCCTTTCTGATGGTGCCTGGTTAGGTATTAATCTCTCCACTTCCTTGTTTCTTCATTTCACACCTCTACCTTTCATCAGTTCTATTTGTTTGGTTTGAAACTTCTCTGAGGGAGGCACTACCTCTTATCGTGTGTTTTTGCACAGAATATTCACCTTCCACTGTAATACAAATGATCCTACAATGTTACAGGAAAATAGTGAGGCTTCCACAGTGTCCACACAGCTTTTAATTGTACATGTATACTGAGGGAAATGCTTTGATACAGCATTTAGTGAAAGCTGGATTCTGAGCTATGACCTGATTTCTTTAAACATACAGGTTTCGTCATTATTTTAAAGCCTACTAAAAATACACTGTGCTGAGCTTCCCACGTGTAGGTAGTTATATAAATCTTGCCATAAATAATTCTTGTTCACTTGATCATTATAGAAATGTCTTGACATGCAGTTTGTAAGAGATTTGCTCAGAGCAAACAAAAATTGAGTAGAAAAACAAAGATTAGAATGAGAGTCCCTAGACAAATGTAGATCCTGCTTTTATAACATCATTTCAATAATTTCATGGCTTAGTTTGTAATTTCTCCAATATCTGAAAAGGGCTAAGGAGAATCCTTCTTAATTCAACAACCAGCTGTGAAAAGTAAAGGGTTGGTGGTGCACCTTTACAGTTGCATGCCTTAAAAAGGTTTAAGGTAAGTATCTTACTAGTCTGCCATTGTTCTGTGAACATAAATAAGGAAGTAGTTGAATGCTTCAGTTCCTCACCATTTGGATTTCACAGCCATTTTGTTGAAATGCTTGAGGCTATAAAACTGAAACTCTGAGTAGTACAGAAGTCCTGGTTGTTGTGTAGTTATTGATAGAAGATATTTTTTTTCTTTCCAGATTTACTGGGAGGAAAAAAAACATAGATGAACTATTGTTATGTGAGGCAGTCTTTCAGGCTGTCAAGACCTGGGCTGTAGTCAGTCTCCTGAATCCAGGCATCTTGACTAAACAAAAAAAACAACCACCCCACAAGTCTCTTTTTAGACTGACAGAAATGTCCAGGTGCATTTGAGCTTGAACAAAACACAGAAAAGAAAAGAAAAAAAGATTGGTGTTAAAGGGGGAGTTATCTGGACAGTGGGCAGTTACAAACAGTAACTCCTAGTATATCACATCTAACTTGCAGATACCAGTATAGTAAAACACCAATGCAAAGGTTAGTTACTGTAGGTTGAAGCTTGTACTAAAAAAATTGTCAGTGAGATGGGAGTGAGTGGTGCAGCTGAGCTCTGAAAGAATGTAAGTAGCAAACATACTCCAGAAAGTCTTAACTAGGATCTCAGGATTAATTTAATTAGGAAGCAAATTATTTTAATTAGGAAGCAAATTCTCAGAAATGTGCAGTTCCTACTTGCATGAATACCAGTTTTCCTTCACGTTCTTCTGTCAAATTGTGGATGTCATCTGTGCCCAATCCACCAGTCCCTCAGCCCCACTGATCACCTTCATGTCTCTGAGTTCATTCCTGCACACCCTGCTCCAAGTTGGAAAATAAGATTGTAAAGTAATTGTACTCAGAACTGCTGTTTGAATTTTGTTTCTGCAAAGAAACAAAAGTAGCTTCTTAGAGGTATTACTAACAGCTAAGACTCATGGAATCTAATTCAGATCTTACACCAAACTTAGAGAGTGAAGAAAAGTATAGTGCACAAAACAGCAAGGCCAGAATGCTCAGACAGCTCTGGAGGAGTGAGAGGTCTCCCATGAAGGGTGGTGGGGTTATTGGTGCCCAGCTCTTCCTGTTCCCGGAAAGGCCAGCCTGCCTGCTCCTTGGGACCCCTGCAGAGCCTTCATTATGCTGGAGCAATGGAGTGGGAAGGAACACATGTTGACTTTAATAAGCAGAAGGATTGCAGTGTTCCTTCTGAAAGGATGCCATTTTCTTTGCAGGTCCCAAATCTCATTTCTGTGTTTACACACAAGGTGAGAATTGTGTATAGCTCTGCTTTCAGTTACCTGTCCTCTGGGTGCAGTAGGGGTAGTTTGTTGTTTTACAAAAGGCAAATGGAAGATTAATGGTATTAATACAAGGCTTTCTGGTTTACTTCCAGCACTTCTCATCCAGCTGATTTGATTCTAACCAACATTTGTGGGTCAGATCTGCAAGTTCACTGTCTTTTGATACAAAATAGTGTTGTGGAAGATTTTAACTTTTCTGACCTTTTGTTGTTCTTCTGATGTTTCTTTGCCTTCCCTTTTTCATTCTGGCTACACTTTCTATGAGTGTAGGATAGAGCAGGGATCATTTCCAGGAGGATACTTATCTGTTCCCCTTAAAAAGGAAGCAGGGAACATGACTGAGCAAAGGCAGATTCAGAGGAATAGGAAATTCAGGCTGTGTAATGGGGTTGCATTAATAATCATGAGAATAAATTGCTGGTCCTAGCACTGTTTTTTGAAAGGGATATTGCAAAAGAAGTCAGTAGTTAAAATTTAAATAGTTTTGGGGTTTTAGTGAAGCTATTTAAAACCTAATTATTCAAATAATAAATTATTTGATAGAACTTGATGCCAGTTACTACAAAGTAGTGAGAGAACAGATATTAAAACCTTAGAATTTTCCTATCTGGGAATGATCATGGCTGTTAGACCTCTAGGAGAAGAAACATAGGAAAATATTAAATAAAGAAAGAAAATAATCTGGTTTTGATTGTTTATTCTCAGTTCCAGGAGTCACCAGTGTTGCAAACAGCTCTTCTCATACTGCATCTCTCATTCTAGTCAGAAGAAAAACATAAGAGAACATCTGCTCTAGTTCAGTGGGTGCAAGCATCAAACAAGGTTATTTGTAAGAGAACCTGAGGCCACCTAATTCTAGGCTATACACATCTACAAGCATGAATTCCACTGCAGAGTGCTTATTCTTCAGAAAAAGAAACAAGCAAACAAAAAAAAACCAGTCTGATTTTTCCAGTATGTGAATGCAGATACCTTACCTACCTGGTAAATCTGAGTGTGGAGCTTTCCAGACATTGTTTTTCTCTGGAAATGTGTGCACATTTCTCGCTTCCCATTTTGTTAACTCTTAGTTGTGCAAGTGCCCCCACTGGGGAGAATTTCTGACCTCATTATTTGCCAGTTTAAAATATTACAAGTTCATACTACAATCAGCTTGATTTGTTTGCTATAGCCACTTTCCCCACCAGGCTGGGAAAGAAGAATTAAGTGCAGTTTTAATGAAAGCTTCCTCTATAATGAGGAGCATGCTGGTGTCAGTGGGATTGCTTCCGTAGGCTCTTGTGAGCACTGGCCACTGGAGCAACATCCACCCTGCATGATATGGTCATATGCACAGAAGGTCTTCCAACCCAGCATCCTCTGTGCCCCATCCCAACATGTCCCATTGCTGCAGTAACCTGTCTGCATGGGATGTAGCCCAAGGCTGGGCAGTTCCAAGGCACATAAAACATTTTCTGTCACTCTTGTCGATGAGTGTGTTTACAGAAGGATTGTGAGGATGGTAGCACAAACACTGATGGACTGATAGTGTTTAATAAAATTGTAGGGTTAGTTTTAATTTGCATCTCAACAGGAAGTGTATGAAGTAGCTGGAGGGAAAGTGGGGCCGCAGGTCTAACTCACACCTGAATTATAGTACCTCCAGACCTAGGCACATATTCCTCTGTTCAGGTCATCTCGGTTAGGACTGTGATCTGAGGTAATGCACCACATATGTGTGCTTCCATTGGAGCAGTAGATCTGTACTTACTGGTACTGCTGTATCATGCACAGGGTCTGATGCCTGGTGTTTTGGGTTTTGGTCATTCAGATGGTGGTATTTGTCTCACCATTGCAGAATACTTCTGGCAAGCAAGAACAATGAGAAGAGATATTATTTAAGGTTCAGATCCCAATGTCCCCACAAGTAGCCAAAACCTAAATGGGTGAGTTTTTTTTCCCCCAATCCTCATCTGTCAAGATCTCTCAAATTGTAGTGTTCCGTTCCTGTCTCTAAAGCCCTTGTCTATTCAATTTGCCTCAAGCCATATAAAAATTTAAGTGTTTTAGGTGATGCAAGGGGTGTAAGAGACTTGGTGGCACCCCTGGCTACCTCTCTTCCACTGTTGTCTTCTGCTTCCTTCAGTTAAGGCCATTGTCACTGGTGGGCTTTCTTAACTGTTGACAGTAGAGAGGTTATGGAAATTCACCACAGACTGTCATTCATGCAATATAAAACATGTTCAATAAATAGAATCCTAGGGATCAAGCATGAAGAAATTTGCACAATTAAACACTTTCCTTAGACTCTCTGTCCACCCTGACTCATGCTCTTCTTTTCTGCTTCACTAGCTAATCTCCAAAAGTACTTGTGGGCTTTCAAGTTTGATCAGATTGCAGGGAGCAGCCTCTTGGAAGAAGGGATCAGGGAGATTAACGCTGCTGGGAACTTGGTGTTTACCATTTCAGTGGTGTGATTTAGCTTTCTCCTCATTATAATAATTGTCATTAGGGTTAAATAAATGTCATGACTTTTAAAAACAGTCCAGAAGAGAAAGACTGCTTTGTAGTTTGAAACAAAACATATCTTCAGGGCTGGGCAACATACCATAGTTGAGATAGTATGGTAATTAAAATTAATGGTAATATAATGATCCTTATCCTGTAGAAAGACTTGTTTGCACAAAATGAAGTGTTACATATGCTAAAGTCAAAGTTTGATGTCAGGGCGGAAAAGTCCATGGGCTGGTGATATGTCATCAAATGTAGTTCAAATAAGCCAGACTGTGTATTTGTTTTTAAATTAAACTTAATATATGTGCCTCTGGAGTTGCAGTTAAACTTTGGTAGACTGAGTTGAACAGAGAACTTCTGTTCCTAATATAGGATTTGTTATCTTGATATTGCATTTACCATTTGAGACATCTCTAGCCGATGGCTGGATAAGATAATACTGGGATGTGCCTGCCACTTGTCAAAGGTTTCCTGACGTGTCTTTTGCTAGTGCTGACCTTTAAGGTGCAGAACAACGATGCTTACTGGGGGGATTTCCATACTGGGAAAATGCCCATTGACCAAATTCACACTGTCATTCTATGACTGACCCTCCTGAGAACCAACGCCTCTGGTGTAATTACTAGTTCAATTGATGTTACCAAGATCAGAGACTCAGTAAAAACTGTTAGCTTTGATTTTCAGTCTTAGAGCATCCTGAAATACTGTGCTGGGCTGTAGCAGGAAAGCCTGAAGCAGCACTTGTCCTCTGTGTTGGCCATGCCATGTGTCGCCTTGCAGGGGCTGGTTTTTCTGTGTCAAGGCTGCATCGAGCGATGAGCGGTGCGTGAGGAGGGAGAAACATACTTTTCTTCTAGGCTGTATCTTTTTCTCAGTAATGAGGTAGCTCTCGTTGCTGGGGCATGTGTTAGCTAAGAATCATTGCAGCCTCTGAATTTACAGCTCCTCTGTAAAGGGAGTTGGGCAGATGTGGTTCCTTTCATGCTGCAATGGATGAGGGATGACTCTAGTTAGCTGAGCACATCTCCTCTGGGACTGGGAAGAGTGACAGTGTTCTATGGAGTTCTCCAGGATTCAAAAGCCACATCTGAGCAGGTTTCTGAGCTCTTCAAGCTGAGCTCCAAATCAGACAGCTACTACTACAAAGCAAATACAAGTAAAAATAAAAATCTCCTAACAGTCTGGCTATAAAAGCTGATTCTTGATTTAAAGTTAACCAAAAGTTAAAGCTCATTTCCAGCTTTATGTTATTGCCTATGCTCTTAGTTGGAATTGATAAGCAGAACATGTATAATATGGCATTTTTTTTGTATTTAAAATTGAGAAAGTGGGTTTGGGGGGGATGGAGGTATACGTGGTGTGTTTGGGCAGTGGGGAAGTGCTAAGCAAACTGATTCCCTGTATGCATCATACTTGAACCTTGTTCCCTTCCTACCTGCATGCTAGTCTTTGAAAATTCACGTCCGGACACAACTCGGAATGAAAGTCAGGGTGTGACCAGCACTTCCAAATTCTGAGCTGGGCGTGCTGTGCTTTTTTGGCTGCTCATTGTCTTTCAGAAGGTGGCTGTTCTAGCCTTACAAGGACTAACCTAGTAGATTGAAACACAACCTAAGTAGTATGAAGTCACAAAGCAAGCTTAGAGAAGTGTAATTCTTTTTTTCTAAGTCTTGTGCAATAAATACAAGAGCACCTGGTTGCCTGTGCAATTGTTAAAGACTCTCAGCTAAAAACTCAGCATAAGTCTTTGCAGGCAAATAAAAGGTTTTCTGACAGAAGTTCACACTGTGTTATTAAAATGCTCCACTGCAGTGGCCAGACACTTTATTTTCCATCCTCAAATCACCAGCTGCCATCGTTCTAGTCTTCTCTGAGTGTCTGGAATGAAATGCATGTAAGGTTATTTTAATGATTTTGATGCTGGAGTCTGCTGAGGTGAGATGCTGCTTGTAAGGTCCCCACCTTGTGCTGAGGAGCAGCTTTTGAATGACTCCTGGTCTGTGTTCTTCTAAAGAAGTGGTCTGAAATTTGGCTGACTGCAGTTTAACCCTGGATTTTGGCAGCTTTATGTAAGGTAGAACATAATGACTAGACTTATGCAGCAGAATATAAGCACTTTTGAAACAGGATGCAAAGGTTAAAAATAAAATGAAATTGAAATCCTTAGGTATTTTTTGAGGGAAGCTAAAGTAAAACAAGTACAGGTCTGTGTGGGAGTGATCATAACCTACAATAAATGAAAACCCTTTAAAAATCTTAAGTTGGTGCTTAGAAAGATGCATTATTAAATGTAGGCTCTGAGACTTCTCTGGGTTTTCCTGCTTAGTAGAATAAACAAAGGGGAGAGGAAAAGGTGGTAACTTCATTCATACCGAACTCTCCGACTCTTGCAAGTGAAGAAACAATAATTGCCCAGTTGGCAGAGGTGTTTTCAGTGCTTCATTTTTCACTGTGCTACATATTTGTTTATTCTATTTGCTTTTCATAGAGAAGATGAATTTCTTCTTGTCTGAGATAGACTTTAGAAGTATTTATAGGGGAAGAGCTATAAGAGTACATTGATAGTACGGAAAATAACATGAGCCTATTGGCTAGCTGACAGGGGTGTATTTATAGAGTATTCTCCTACTTGGGCAGACTTACGAAACAGGCACCGAGGATGGGGTATGCATTTTGATAACAGACAAGTAACCGTGGTCAAACTGAACATAATTAGTGTTTCATGGTATACAGAGCAGGAGTCATCCTGCAGATTTAAATGCTAATTCAAATAAGCATCTAGCTCAGCCTCGTGGGTGAACAATACGAGCTGAATAAAGCACATAGTGTGGAAGAGTTACAGTTTCAAAAGATGCTGCAACATCATCTGTGTGTCCTGAGCATGCCCTAATTGGGCCCTGGCTAAAACATGTCTTCAGCTTTGTTTAGCCATCCCCCCTTAGGATGTCAGTTTGTTTGCCTTTTGTGTCCATGAGGTTGCATCCATCTAGGAAGCAGCCTTCCTGTGCTTTCCTCTGCAGCAGGATTCAGTCCTAGCACCACGGGAGGATCAAGCACCCAGCTGCTCCAGCGAGTTGGTTGCATTTGTTTCCCACTAGTTGTTCCAGTAGTACATCCACACATGAATTGTTGTGCTGTCATGGATAGCTTATGGTTGAAGTAAGTGTGAATGTCACAGGTGTCCTGTCCTCTCCTGAGCTGTGGGTGGGTGTTTGCTTGCATCCCTAGCCTCACACCAGAAAAATGCCGTTGAATGACGGGGGCTTTTTATGAAGGGGCCTTTCTGGTTTTGCAGTTTCCTTATCCATCACTCTTGGAGCTACTACTTAAACCTTCTGTGAGTCTGCTGAGGTCTAAAGCCTGTGTGCTTGTGCTCCACACAGGGCTAACAGAAGGAAATGGAAAGAGTTTAATTGTACAGGGTACATTTAGTTGGCCCAGTCCCAGAAGTCCAGTAATGACTCTGTACTAAGTGCTCTGAATCAAGATCGTGTCCTTGATCTCTCATTCAGAAGGAGCAGCAGGACATGAGTCCTGTTAGATTTGGTCTCCTGTTCGTAACTGCCTGTTACTATCTGGAAGCCTGAACTGTGTGATGGTATGAAAGTGGGCTGCAAAATCACATAGCAGTAGCGGCAGACTTTTCCACGAGCAAGGTAGAGTTACTGCTGCATGCTCTTTGTTGGTACCTGTCATCTTTGTTGTGGCTCCCTTGCACCTTCAAAAGCTGTGATAGCCGTCAGGATGGCAGCTGTGTCCTTTGTAGCATTACCCAACCTATAATCATTTTAATTTGATTTTTTTTCCCCACAAGAAACTTCACATGTTCCCTGCTTCCCCTGATGGTTTCCTACCTTTGTACTTTGCTATACACTGTGCAGACAATTCCTAAAGAACCTAAAGAGACTAGTGTTAAACACTTGATGGAGAAGGTTGAAGTGTTAATGTTACATGCCTGAAAACTTGAAATTGTTGGCATCTACTGGGATTCTCTAGTTCTGAACACAGTGGGATTTTTTACTTTCTCAGTTTAAGAGTACAATTAATTCTTTTTCCTGTGGAGATGTTGCAATGAGGGCTGAGGGCATTTCCTCCTCTTGTTCTGCTAAAACTAAGGGTTTCCCAAGGACAAGCTCCTTGTCAGAGTGAGCTGTGGTACAGTCCTGCCTGTTTTCAGGTCCTGTGTCACCTCTGATTCCTGCAACATTTTGGGAAACAAATTATCAGAAACAAATTTGGAAACAAATTATTAACCTTCTTGCTGAGCTGAATTCACAACACTGAGAAGCAGTGGCATCCTCCTCCACATTGCTTCTTGGAGAGGTGTTGCTGAGGTCAAGTTTTGAAGGCTGTTCCCCATTAGGCTGAAGTTACATTGCTCCTGATCTTTAGCACAGCGTTGAATTTTACAGCGCCCTGTTCATAGTGGCCTAATGTTGTTGCCCTTTTCTCTGATAACATGAAGAAATTACCCAGAGAAGCTGCATGTGCTCTGCTTTGCTGCTTAATATGTGGCGCCAGGGTTTCTGCTAGTGAGTGGCGCCAGTGCTGGCCTTGAGGAAGAGCAAGGAAAGCTAAAACGTTCTTTTCAGGGCAAATCTGTGGTCTCAGAAGTCCTTTGTTTGCATAATCTCATCTTATCCAAATACGAGTTCAAGTCGGGAAGAGCAGCCTCCCTGCCCCAGAGAACGGATGTGTTTGCTCAGCATGTGTCCTGCTTATTTCTGAAGTGCTTTGAGTGCTGATGTGAGGATCCTTGTGTTTGAGAGAACTGAGCAGGTTTGGATATGAGCAGGGTGCTGGTGCCACAGTTACAATCACATGAAATCATCTGTGGGCACAAAGGCCAAAAATGTAGCCTTTAGTAATCACAGCAAGGCAAGAACATAAAGTTAAAACCAAACAAACGGACAAGGATTTGAGCTTCCTGGCACATAAGGAAATAACATATAAAGCTTCAGCTATGTGTCTGTGTTACGTATCTTTGCAAATCCTAATGTTATTTAGGAACAAGCTCTGCATTCTTGGAATAAACTAAAATGCTCATAGTCTGAGTGCTGGTCATATTTTTATAAACTTTTCCACTGCACTTTTAAACTTCAGTATTTGTTTCCTTTCTCTGCTTTTAAATACCTCAACAAATGTTGTTCAGCTGTTGCATTACAAGTGGCTGGTGGCTTGGGACAGACCCAGGAACTGGTTCAGTTCTTGGTTCAGACAGAGTCAGGCACAAAAGATGAGGTTTGCCACCTCTGATGCATGCTGTCTACTGGGGAGTCCTTCTGGCGTTTTGCCTCGTTTTCTCTGTCTGTAAAATGGAGTGGTGATGAGTGCTGCTTTTGTAAAAAGGGAAAGATCTGCAAATGAGGAGTATTCCATGAGAGCTTGGAAGAATTCCTGATACATCCTGAGCTGGACCCTGCTTGGTCTCTTCACTGATGGTCTGCTTCAGTTTCCCTGGCAGTAAAATGGAACCCCCATAAGACAGTTCAGGGGTGGTGTAAGAATCTTTGATATGTGTGAAACTTTGTGTACTTAAAAAAGGTTGTTTAAATGGAATTAACATCCCTGAAAGAAACCTGGATTCTCTATGAGCATTCTTTTGTCTGCATTTTAGCTAGTTGATAAGTTTAATCTTAGTATTTATTCTGTGGGGTTTTTTAATTGTTGCAAAAACAAGCTTATTCTTTTCATCTACTAGGAAGCAGATTAGTAAAGTTTTGACTGAAAGACATGACCACATGTCTTAGAAATCTACTAATTGCTCTTGAAATATTTGATTTTCCCAGACCTATGGATACATTCATCATTTTGGAAATGCTGTGTCTGAATGTCTTCTGTGGCCCTGACTTTCTTACAGAATATTCAGTCTGTCAAAAAGAAAATGAGTACCCAGATTCCCAAAGACTGGAAAAAGGTCATTAAATAGATCAGACGAAAAGGAAATAGCATGTCTACTAAATCAAAGAAGTTTTATACAAACCATGATGGGTCATGCTGAGAGCTGTCTAGCTTGCTTAGATTAGCAATGTTTCTCTCCTTGAAAATTAGCCAAGAATTTAGCTCTTTCCATAACCTTCTAATCCACCTACACAGCAGAGTTCAGATCCTACAGCTGGTATGGTATGAACCCAGAATTTTTCTGACTGGGTAGTCTCTAATGCTTGTTTGATTACACCATAAATAAGAATAGAGTTTAGCCTGTGATTTTACTTATCCTGTTAGTAACTTCTAAATTCTTCTGTGCAGGACATATCCTGTGGAGCACAGGATTTCTACTACCTTTGCAGCATTGTAGCCCACCAAAAAATGGGTTGGAAGATAGTCAGCAGGTGCAAATGAAGTACCCTAAGTCTTTGCAGCTATTTACTTCTCAAGCAAGTGCATTTTTGGAAAACACAGAATGTTCCTTTTCCATTGGGAAAAGATCTGGTGAAAACTGAGAATTGACACTGAATAGAAGGGGAACTTTCCTCTTCACTGATCATACTCTGAGCCACAGTGTATGGTGGTGTTTTCTAAATGGATGTGTGTGTGTGTGTGGCTCAAGACATCTTCCAGAGGATCTCAATCACTATCGTGCATCCTGTCACTGGCTGTTGTGAAAGAGGAAACCCTTGTTCCTTCATTACAAACTCATAGGCCTCCCAGCACCCTTTCTGTTGAGTAGCTGTGGGATGGATATCATACAGTCTGGCCTTCTAGGAGTCTGCATCCCCTGTATTGCTTGGTGTAGGTGCAGTATTATCTGGGAAACTGTGGACAGTGGACCTGGAGTTGGAAGGGCTTCCTGCACAGCTCCTGCACTCAGTACCCATTGTCTTAATGATCCACTCTACAGCTATGCTGTAGCTTAGCTTTCTTTAATTCCTTCATGATATTTGAGACTTCTTCCTCTTGAGGTGTTACTTGTCTTTTTCATGTATATTTCATTGAGAAGACTAGTAAATGTAAGACATTTCTTTACAGCTTTCATTTTGTTAGAGAAGTTAATGAGTAGAGATGTAAAAAGGATCCAGCAACCCAAGGAGAGGAAAAAAAGTGATTCTATAAGCTTGAGTTTTGGTAAAGGGGGCTTGAGTAAGGACCTAGTTTTAGAAATGTCTTGGAAGGGGTTTATCCTTGGGAAAGCATTTGGCAAGATAGCAGTATAGATGGGAAGGGGAAGGTCGGGAGGTGACAGTGTGGAGTCATCAGTTAGAAGAGCAGGTGGGACTCTGGGGTGGACAAAAGAAACAACCAGCAATGTGTGAGAAGACCTAGGGGCAGTTTTTTAGCTAAAGGACCCCCAAAATTAGAGGGTCTAGACAGTAAATGTTTTGTTGCATTCATAAAAGGTAGAAGACAAAGAAGAGATAAATGAAGAAATAGCTATTATATGTGGAAAACATAGTGATTTTTATAGTGTTTTAATTTTTTAGGGAAAGCGTCTCCTATGCACCTTAAATTCTGACTAATTGATTTTTAGGTATCACAGAGCTCTTATGTCAAGTCAGAAATGGATAAACTGATGGGGAAAAAAAACCACAACGATACCTCAGTACATTTGGTCCTTATGTCAGCAGATGGCAACTACTTGAAGAGGCTGGTACAACTTCTCCAGCCCAATGCAGTGCAAAGAGACAAAGAGAAAAAAGATTTTCCTCACTGTGTGAGTCCAGACTAATCAGTTAGGCTAGGGCAGGAGGTGTAATCCAGGACTCTTAAATGTTGTTACAAGCAAAAAATTCAATAAACAACAGCAAGCCTGTGCTGAGGAGCCCAAGAAGAAACCACAGACACACCTACAGGGAGGTGGACCACAATAATATTTGCATTCCCTTTTCAAAAAGTGAAATTATACTGGTGAGTTTATCTGGGAGATGATCTTTGCCAAAGTGAAGAATATGATTCAGGAGACTAGTTGTCTTGGCCAGTGTTGACATCTATAAGCTGAGGAAATCAGCTGCAAGCTCTCTGTCACTCCTGAGCTCTCCTTCAGGGCTTTGCTGCATGTGGACATCTCCTCCTCCATTGCTGTTGTCCTTCTTCAACAGGCAATGGTAGCAGTTTCACAAATTAGGAGTCGGTATAGTAACTGGAGCAAAAAAATTATATGCATTTCTTTAGTGTATTCAGACTATGCAGGTCAGCATTGTTCCCTGCAAGACAGGAATGTCCATTTCAGAAAAAACAGGAGGATTACTTTGCAGTAGCAGTTCTTGTGAAGGTGTTTGCCTGACAGCAAAGGGCAGTTCATTGCACCTTATGCTACAGCTAATAGTTGCATGGTTTTTTGGTACTAGGAGTCTGTGTTTCTCTGCAATCAGTGGGCAGATAAAGATGTTTCCAGAAGTGATCAGTCTTAAACTGTTGAAAGTATAATAAGGTAAATCACTGTTCAGATGTGCCTGTTTCCACTAACTATCCTGTTGCACAGAGAGCTTGCATAGACAAGTTGGCTGGAATTAGGTGAGATGAAGACCCCTTTCTGTTGTGTTTATCTTTTGGGACCTCACAGCCACACTCAGGAAGCTGCTGTCACAGGGCACCTAGCACCTGGTGCTGCCATGTGTGCTGGCACCTCAGTCAGGAATGCAGCTCTGGTGGAGCTGTCCTTCCTCCCTCTGCCTTTTTATTGCCTTCCTGACCTAGAGGAGATGCAATGCTGGACTTGCTGCTTTGCAGCATTGAGGTTTTCAGGGAATGAGAGGCTTCTGGCTACTGAGAGTTGTTTGACAGGCCTAGCATCAAACCAGAGACTCATGCATCAACTGCACCAAAGATAGGGCCAAAGACCTAGTCTCACAGCCCAAAAGAAAACAGAAATAGAAACTGCTTTGTTGTGGATACTGCTGGAGGGCTGGCATCTTAGCAGATGATATCCATAGAAATAACAAGCGTGGATACATGCCCCTTCCAATTCAGCAGCCACTACCTTTTCTTCATGCTGCCAGCTAGAATCCTAGTGCACAGGATTTCCTCCTTGCAGCCTGCCTCCCGGTAGCTTCTCACAGGTGTTGCACAGTGTTTTGACCGCCTGGAATCCGGTGTGGGAATGCTGTTTCCTTCAGTATCTACCCAGAGTGTTTTGCAGTTGTTTAGAAAAAAAAAAAAAAAAAAAAAAAAGTACAGGGCTGTCTGAAGACTTTTTAATAGAAGAAAATAAACTTGGACTAGATGGTCTTTCGAGGTCTCTTCCAACCCCTAGGATTCTATGATAATCCAATATAAATAAAGTGGTGCGTGTGCATTCTTTTGTAACATAATTGTACATAATTGTAACAGAAATGCATACACCAGCAAAGCTTTCTAACGTAGATAAGTCTTTGCTTGTTTCTTTCTGGTGTTTAAAATACACCTAGCTTGTTTGTCTCAGAAGTTATTTCTTCTCATTGGTTTAGGGGTGAGCTCTATCCACCCCACTTTGAAAAAAAATCATCAAATGGCACCAGTCCCTGTAGTGGGCAGCAGTCTTGGTTGGTGCTCCATACACTGGTTAAACCATTATGAACAAGTGCAGAGCAGAATCCTTCAAGGCCAGAATGAGTGTTTCACAGTTAAATTTTTCCTAAATGTTTTAAGATTGCCTACAAGTCTTTAAGATGGTCCTTTGAATACACAAGATGTGTCTTAATAAAAACCTCTGTTCATTTGGTAGTGCTTCTTTCACACCACGAAGTGCAAGCTCTCAATGATAAGCAGTGTAGAAGGTAAAAATCCCCCATGTGTTAGAGAAGTTTGCTAACTTCTGCAAAGATGGTGTTAGGGCAAGGCATTACCTTCTTGTTTCCCACGTTACATGTACACTTAGGACCACTTACATTTCTCTATCCTTGTTTAAACATACTTGTTTCAGACTAAACAGTTCTTTTGACTGTTGTTATTGAAATACCGTGTTCTTATTTTTCATCCCTGATGCAGTAAGAAATGCATTGCTGTTGTATAGTTGTATATGGGAACCTGCTTTACATAATAAAGCTCAAATGAAACCAGTGGTTACCAGGTCTCTTTTGAGCTCTCAGCACAAAGGTGAACCCACAACAGAGATGGCTGGAGATGCTCAGCCACAGGCCTTGCTGACAGCCCTGCTCAGTGGTGCAGCAGCAGCGATCTTCCTCTCCTGTTAGTCAGTGTTATCCCAAGATCTTGCTGTGGTTTATAGAGCTGCATGTAATCTCTTGTGCTTCATATACATGTGAGTTGGTAAAGTATTAAAAGACAGGTAGTTATTCATGTTTCTTCTGTCATCAGTGGCATGGCCTGGAAAAGGAGCTGAATGCCCTGTTCCTCCCTGCCTTGTTCTGGGGCTCAGCTGCTGCAGGAGTCTTGCTGTACAATGGAGCCTTGATCTGGGCATCAGCTGATACTGTCAGAGCCCCTCCCAGCACATCCCCACTATGCCTCCCTACCTCAGAGGAAGTTTTGTCACTATTTCACACTCCTTGTGGGCTGCTGCTTTGTCTCTGACCCAGCATGTATAGATTGGAAGTGGTATTTACTGAAAGCGTGGGACGTGCATTTGTGTAGTCTCTCCCAGGGTTTAGCTTCCAAAAGCTCATTAAACTGATCTGGTTAAGGGCCATCAACCCTCCTGGATTAGAGCTATAAAGAGCTTCAGTGGACTCTACTCTTCTGAAATGAACTCTGTCATGCACAAGAAAAAGCTGCCTGTGTAACGTCAGTCATCATGCCCCCTACCATAAATACACTCACTGGTGCTTTTCTATTTTATTAGACAGTGTACTCAGTGTAAGACATGGAGACTGATTCTTTAACCGAGAGGAAGTAACTCACTTAAGTCAATAGGGTTACATTCAAATAAAATCAGTAAGGAGTTCAGCATTGAGCCTCAGGCTCACCTTAAGTTCCTGGATATGATCTGCATCCTGCTTCATGGAGCAAACTGGTGCTCTGTCATGAATTTCTCATGTATATTAGTTGGTAATGAGGAACCTTGGTGCTACATTAAATGTTCAAGTACATGAGGGTCCTGGTGGTCACACTTTCCTTTACTAGTCTAAGTTGTTTCTTAGCTCAGTATTTGGGAGAGTAAGCAGGAAATAAGCTGCATTTGGACCACTGGATACCTTTTTTATTTTATAGGATGGAGTTGTATTTTTACACTGGCTCTTGGTTCTGAGCTTCATTTATCACTCTGTGTACTAGGGTAATCCATATTGGTAAGAGTACTAAAATGGGAGACTTATGTCGTTTCAGAATGGCAGTGCTAACTGTCATTCCTGCATCTGACATATGAAGCATATGAAACAGCAGGTACAAACTGCTGTTTAGAGACAGTTGAATTACTTTTAATAGGGTTTCAGGTATTCACACTGAACCTGATCTTTGCTTTTGCAGATTTTGCATTGTCTCTCTTCTGGAAATGCTTTTGGGGTTTCACAGATATCAATAATTTCAATGCCAGGGTTCTGAGTGGAACCTAATTGGGGTGAAAATGCAGATAAAGTCTTCTTCGAGCTTGCCAAACAATCCCATTTCTTTTTTTCCTTGAACAAAATGGCTTTCATTCTTCCTGTAACATTGGAAACACTCCAGCCTGTAAAATGATTCCCCAAGTTTTGGTACAGCTTCAGTGCTTTAAGGAATAAATGTTGTCGTTTCAATCAAAGCAAGTAAAGCAGATTTTCACAGAGTCACAGAATGGTAGGGGTTGGAAGTGACCTCTGGAGATGATCTAGTCCAACCACCCTGCCAGAGCAGGACCACCTAGGGCACGTCACTCAGAAATGCATCCAGATGGGTCTTGATAGTCTCCAGAGAAGGAGACTCCACAGCCTCTCTGGGGAGCCTGTTCCAATGCTCTGTCACTCTCACAGCAAAGAAGTTCTTTGTCATGTTAAGGTGGAACTTCCTGTGCTCTAGTTTGCATACATTGCCCCTTGTCCTATCACAGGGCATGACTGAAAAGAGATTGGCCCCTCCTTCTTGACACCCACCCTTCAGATATTTATAGACATTAATAAGATCCCCTCTTAGTCTTCTCTAGACTAAAAAGCCCCAGGTCTCTCCACCTTTCCTCATAAGACAGGTGTTCCAGTCCCTCAATCATGCTCCTTAGCCCTCTGTCAGACTCTCTGTTCTCCATGCTTTGTCATTACTTATCAGAGAATTTTTCCTAAGATTCTTCTTTATACACAGTCTAAGAAGCACCAGAAGATTTATTTCCTTCTCCTGGAAAGTTGGTCCATTTGCTTCCTTTTCTTGTGGTCAGGTGTGCCAGAATGCCCCTTTAGGAGCCTTTGCATGTGGCACTACTGAAAAGCCATAGAGGAGGATGGGCTGCATTTGGTGGATAGTCCAGACTCTTGGGTAATCCTGTCAAACTGCAGGGAGTAGTCTTTAGTTTCTGTGGACAGTAAGTGTGTAAACTTAGCCAAAGTGCTGCATTTTTCAAACACCCAAAGTCATGTGTTTTGATAATTGTAGTTGAGCTTGTTATTTCAAATTCAACTGCAAAGCTTGCTATCCTGTGCAAGATGGTGGGTAACTGCCCTTACCTGTTGAAAAATGAGTCTGTTTGATGATGACCACACATCTCCCAGCCTATATTCTGTTTCCTGAATGAGGTAATCTTTCACCTCTTAACTTGTAACAGTGCTGTGAGCTCATTTTGTCAGACTGTGTCAATGAACGTGTTTCACCACAGGTCTATTTGAACTGAAGGCATGTCTGTAGCTGTACCTGTCTATTGCCAGGTACTCCATCACCATGAGTAAGCTGAATGCTTGTTTGCAAAACCTGCTTTTTTTGAACCAGAGCACCCAAGAGATGAAGCACATTCCTTTCTTAGGAATCAGAAAGGAGCATTCTGCTCACTGAGCAAAGTGAACATAAGATGAAAGTCTAGATCTAAAAGGTAAGAGAGGAATCTGTATAGACTAGCTTGGTGAAATTATTGTCTCTGAAGAGGAGTTCACGTGGAGGAAAAAACTCTGTCAGGTTGGCTTTACTTTGGCTTTTGCCTTTATTTTTTCTTTATCTTTTATAATTTCTCTCAAATCTAAGATGAATTAATCATGTTCAAAATCCATAATTAGCACTCCTAAACTGCATGGACATGGTGACTTCTTGAGAATGTAAAAATATTTTTAAATTTATATTCAATTGTGATATTTCCTCACTTGCTGCCCAGATGCTTCAAAATCACTACTTTATTGGAGTTGAAGACTGGTCCTCTGCAGATGTTCCATTTAATATAGCTATTCAGTGCTCAATTCCTTCTATGTCAAAACTAGGGTAAGGTTAAAATCGTGCCCTCAAAGCTGAGTCTGCTCTGCCCTCTTGTGTCTTTGGAATGTACTGCCAAGGGGTCCCCAAATACAGCCGTTTTATCACGAGAACTGGAATTTCCCCCCCACAGACTTTAAAAGTAAGACGCAGACACATGGGTGTTCAGCTATGGTTTGATTTTTCGATGATGAGTACAGATCGACATATGTCTGAATTCAGTCTGTTCTGCCAATATTCCTCATGCACACGCATGTCTGAGGGGAAGGGAAAACACATTGAAACTATTTTAATGCAGTTCACAAAAGCCAGAATAACCCTGATGGAAAACTCTGTAAAGCTGTGGGTTTTATGAATGAAGGTGTGGGGTTTATGAAGCATTAACTGAAAAATTGTCTCCCAGAGGAAGGAGTGAGGAAAGGATTCTTCCAGATGATAAGAGACTGGGCTGCTGTGAAGTTGTGGGTTGTCTTAAGCTTGGCTGACTCCTTGACGTACCAACTTTTGACCCTAGAAGAAGTGACAGTCCAAAGCTATGAGTTTACAGTGATTAAAGGGATTCTGAAGGGCAGAAAAAGCCCCAATCATGTAGTGATTTAAATTAAGATATCTTCAAAATAAGGTTCAGCTGCATGCTTAAAAAGGAACCTGCCAGTTTCTTTGTGTGGCTGATTGGTTTTTTTTCGTTGAAAATGAATTTAGGAGGCAGGGGTGAGCTGGAAGTTCAGATTTCCTCCCATTATTGTATTAGGAGAAAAAGACGTTGCCCTGACTGTGCATCCTCTCTATCCCCCCAGGAGCAGAGTGCAGCAGTGCAAGCTGGTGGAAGCAGTTTACTGAAAATACAATTATTTTTCAAGGGGCTTAAGTGTTTTCAAGTCATGGAGCCAACTATTCTATTTAAAAAATGAGATTTCTCCAAGTAGGAATGTTAGAGTTTGATACGATCCTGCTTTAAATCTTTCATAGAACTTAAGGCTTAACATTTGCTCCGTGAGTGCTGGATAATGACTGACCTGAGCCAGTCCTGATTTTGACATAGATGTTTTCTCCTTATCTTAGTGGATGTTTACAGCAGAGACAGCACTTTTCAGGAGCAGCTTTGTAATTTCTCTGCAGAGAGCATTGTGGGATATGGAGGTCATGCATACCGTTTCTTCAGAAATAATCCTGGAAGCCTTTCCAGAAAGCAGCCCAAGCACAAGCTGTGCTCCATTTGTAATTGCTAAGTGGAATTAGGGGATCACACACTCAAGTGCTTTGGAACAAGTCTGTTGCACACCAGGGGACTCTTGGTCTCCTCTTGTGCTCCTTTGACAAACTATGTCCTCACTCCACCTGTTCCAGAAATCCATGGTACCGTGGTACCTTCTGTGTGTAAACAGGGAAGAAGATGCTGCTCACAAGACAATACTGAGCCTGGTCAGGAGACAGTATATTCTTGACACACTTTTTTGTTATGTTTTTCCACTAACAATCTCTGGATTTTGGTTGCTGATGCTCAAACTGAAGCTTCAAACTATGGAGGTAGTTTGTTCAGCTCTTGTAATGACGACAGTAACATCAAAAAGTATTTTTCCTCAAACCTTCCTGAATCCAGCTCCAGAAATCCCCACCTGGCCAAGGCCAAGCCTCTCCCCACTTTGCAAATGGGAATGTACAAATAGGGCATACTTGGTGATTTAGTCATGATCTCTTGGCAAAGGTTGGTGGTGCTGGGAATAAATACTTGTTCTTCAGCCTGTCTGCTCTGCTTCCTATCCCTAGATTAGGTAGTTGAAGGTTGGTGAATTACTAGGTAGGGAGACATGTTGAGACCGTAAATCTGAAGTGTAATAGGCGTTGGGCTCCCCAGAGTTGTTTTTCCTAGCCACAAATTTTGAGCTGTCATCACAGAAAATCTCTGACTGTGAACTCTGTTTTTAAACTCCTTTTCTGAAGACAAAAGAAATGCTGTTTGTTGATCTATGAATGCAGAGCATTTGGCCTGTGATTTATTATTTGTTGTCTTACCTCTCCAAAATATTAAGGACCAAAGAAATCTGAATAGGAAACTATTTTATCGTTCATCTGTCCTTATGGTTTATTTTTCCCCACAGTGACCCAGAGCTGCCCTCTGTGTCAGTACAATGCAAGGACCACCTGTCTCCACTGAAAACCATCCAAGACCTGTCCTGTACAGCCCTGTCACAGGGATTTCCATCTGGGGACAGCCATATATTTATTTTTCCTCTGTTTTGGCTACCTGCTGTATGGGAGTGTGTGTTCAGTGTTGAATTTCTTGTGCCTTCTTCCTTTTGGGGGTTTGGATATCCTGTAACTGTTTGGCAGTCTGTCTGCAGGTCTCCAGTGGTACATGGGCCCTGGGCAGAGGACCACTGCTCAACATCTCTCACTAAAGCAAGTCCCAAGAATAAAAATTTCTGTGATTCTCACTGCCAGAAAACTTTTTTCCCCAGCCAGTATTTTTGTCTGCATCTTCTCCATCTTCTTCTGTGATTACTGTTTAACCTCATGGGGAATAATTCCCACTGTGGCACCAACACTCTTTCTCCTATCTGTTGTTGGTTAGTCCCATTACTCATCCTGTAATCTGTCCTTTATCAGTCATATTTTCCACCTTCATAATAACACTGTTGTCCCTTGGGAACGGAATGGGAAAAATCTCACCCCAGGCATGCCAGAGTTGACCACCCCAATGCTGTACAGAGGAAGGTGATGGCTGCCTTGCAACCTGTTAGTGCCAGCTTCTCTGCTGTCTTCAGAGGCCCCCTGCTTCCCCTGTGCTTGCAGTGAGCAAGAGCCCAGTCGTGATCTCTGTTGAGAGGTGATGGACGGATAATAGAGTGTCAGTAGCAGTGAAAGAACTGAAGTAACAGTTGAAAAAAAGACCAGTGTAGAGAAGAAATGGGGATGGGGGTGAAAAAAAATGCAGAAAGTATGAAAGAGGAGAGAGAGAGCTCCTTGAGATCAGGTATCTTGAAGAAAAGGGGGAGTAATTTAAGGAAAATATAGAAAGGAGACACCACAAAGTTTGTGCCAAAGCATACAATAAAAATTAGGACAAAGACGTGGGTGGAACACAGTGACAGCATCTTGACTTTTAAATTTAATTATGATATGTTGTTTCTAACAACAGAAATGCTACAGATACTTTTGATACTTGTCTGAAGTATCATCTGAGAGATGAACCCTATCCTGATCCTAAGAGTCTTTCCTCGCTGCTTTTAAGTTGACAGCTCTGGACTTGACATGGTCCACCTGGAGTCCTGGCTGTGTTTCAGAGGCAGGTCTCTGTAAGACTACCAGGCACTTGGAAAAGAAAGAAATAGCACTCTCCAGGTGTGCCCTACAGAAATGTACAGCCTCTTATATCACAGCAGTCTTTTGACTTACGGAGAGATTTTTCCTGTTGGTATCTTTGGTTCAGTAAAGGCTGCAGGAAGACAGGGTTAATAGTTGCAGTTAACTGTTCATGGTGTGATTCAATGCACGCACCCACAGGGAGGGAGGAAGTGCCTGCGTTTTCGTTTCAGATCAAAAGTGGAAAGCATAGAAATCACATTTGTAATAATCTCTTGGAAGCTAAGGGCACTTGTGTGTAGCAAAGGATGAAAGGTGAGGCAGAGAATTTTGCAAACTTTCTGTTTTAGAAGAAGTATCTTCTAGTCAGCACTATCTGAACACACAGCTCAGAGCTGAGTACTGATGGCAGAAGAGCAACAGGGTTGTCTCCTTCCATAGTTTCTGGGTTGTATCAGATCTGTGTCCTGACACACATAGTCACTTCTGCTATGGGTGGACAGCTAATGCAGCTCCATGGGAGCTCTGGCATGCCATAAGTGTGACCTCATACGTTGATAGAGCTCAGACTGCTTTTATAGAAGTGCTTCATCCTCACCAGGGTGCTCTGATGCAAATGAGAATATTCCTTGGTTTTAGACTGGATGATTAAGCTGTAGTGTCAATAGGAAGGGTCAGCAGTGAGGCCAGACTCATGTAGTCCACTCTCACCTCTAGACTGTTACGTATATTTGTTTGGAGATGTATTGTTGTCCTTTTTGGCAATGGCTTCCCATGGTGACCAGTCACTATTGGTTTGCAAAGAATCAGTGACGGTGACCAAGAGTCCAGGGCCTGACCACAAATCAGTAAGATCCTGCTAAAGCAGCTTACCTTGGCAGGAGGAGAGGGGGAGTGTTCAAAGTACCACTGGCTGTTCATTTGCACTTTGTGGATTGTGTGGTGTAGTTTCATGCTGGTGTAAAGCAGTACTGAGACTGAGTACTGAGTTGAGTGTCCTCAACTATTTAATTAGGTCTATCCTGGACCTCAGTGCAGGGAAGGTGTGCTGAGACTGCTGTCCCTCTGATAGCAGGAGCTTGGTGATGAGAGAAAGCTTCAGGAGGTGTGTGTCACCCTGGGAAGGAGGAGAGGATCACCACTGGCAGCTGGAGGACTTTTTTAAAAACCTGCAGCTACCTTCAGAATTGCAGTGTGTGCAGTTATACTCAGAGCAGGAGCTTTCTAGCTGTAGGCCATACTGAAATATTGTGTTCAGCAACGCTTTGTTTGTCCTCAGGTCTGGCTGTGAATTAATGGTCTGTTTTAGGGGCTTCAGTGGGCTAGAATTGCATTCTTGGTGGAGACAATGCCAGTGCTGTGCGGTATCAGCAGGAGCACTTTGGGATGCTAAGAGGCTTCTTCTAATTATTGTTGATCCAAGCGGTCTTTTCTAAATACACAGTAAAAATATAATTGCTGTTTGCCTCTTCCTTCATCTCCCCATGCAAGCGTCATGTATTCAGCAGGAATGTTCAATCTTCCTTTCTCCCGGTGCTGTTTGCATGGAAGAGAAATGGATGGAAGTGAGATGGAACCAAACTTCCCTCTGCATCTGCACTCTGAAGGCAAAGTTATTTGTGAGCCTTAAGCATATGGGTAGGAGGCATGCCAAGCCAAAGTTGTTCCCAAGCATCTGTAAACTAAATCTGATTCCTTTAATTCATCCAACTATGGAACTTTAGTTCTGGCAAAGACTTGTAAATATTACAGTACCTGTCACTTTTGGATGCTGTTTTTTGTTTTCATAGGAGCAAACTGAAAGCTTTGAAGTCTGGAATGTTTTGTTTAGCTTTGTAGAGGTTGACCTCAAAGCATCAATCTTTCTGCTCCTTTTAGAATATATGAAAATAGTCTTTTCTCAGAAAACTTGTAGCAACAGTATTGCTAGTGGCCGAAGTTCTCAGATATTCTCAGTTGAAGCATGTATTGAGATAGGTATACCAATATAACCTCTGTTATTTTCAGTGATTCCGTTTTCTCCTCTCTGTGAGGGAACATGCATAAACTTATATTTATAATGAAGTGAAAATTATTAATCTGAACAATAGTTACAAAGTGGTTTCTGGATGCATGGCTCTTTCACAGTATATAGTTAGTTTTGCTGGAGTTTTAGTTTACACGTGCTTTTCAGCTTCTGCACCATCTGCACAGCACAGCTTCCACCTGTTGCGGTTCTCTGCTTGCCAGGAAAATTGTGGATGGTAACAACAGTCACGTGTTGCTTATTTTCAAGACAAGTTGCTGGTTGATACAAAGCTCTGTCTTGAGTTTGCTAGATACAGATGCTCCCATCATTTGTGCTGGTCACCAGTTGCTTCTTGGAGGAAGGTGTCATGCTGTTTCTCTAGAAATAAGTCTTAGAAGTGAGTTTGGAGCACCCATTCTGAACTGTGGTTCAGTATTTTGCAGGCAACCCGAGTTGTAACTAATTTATGTCTCCAAAGTTAACCTGACCATAGCTAAAACTCCACGGAGGCAGTACTTTTGAGACCATGCTCACTGAGGAGTTAATTTGGATAGTCAATCTTCTTTGGGTGATGTTCTTGTTTTGACCCTCTCAATGTGCTCACAGCTTTTGTCTGAAAGTCTTGGGGCCTGCTGACCTGTCGCAGAGCCATGGCTGAAGCCAAGGTTCTCTTTGGATTTGAAATTGCAGCCTGAGGTTTATTCTCAAGTACTGTGTGTCCTACAGTGCTTTCCCCCTTTCCTGCCGCATTCCCAAGTTCTCCTGCAGTGAACAGGTTGTGAATCCTAGAGCAATTCAACCTAATGAATCTCTTAAGAGGGCTGGGTCCAGCCTTCCTGCAGCCACAAGTGAACAAGGACAACATCAGCAGAAACACCTTTTAACAGACCTACTCTGTTACATTTTACCTTGGTTTCCTGTGTTTTTTCTCTTTAACCCAAGTCCACTGAGCAGTCTTGCCAAAGTGTCTCAGTGTCTCTATGATTCTCTGACTGGCTTTGCCAGACCAAATGATCACTGCTCTCCCAGTGGAGAGTTGGATGTACTGTATGGTTGGCACCTCAGCCGAAGTAAATCCACAGTGACATTGGCTGCCTGAAAGGCCTTACAGTAATGAAGGCTTTGAGACTGCCCAGTCCAGCCATACTTGCTGACCATTCAGGTGCTTGTAAACTGCTTTAGAAAATTACACTTGAAGGTAGAATGTCACGGGCTAAGATTCCAGTTGCTTTTCACCTCACTGGTTAAGTCACTGGTTAAGCAACTACATATTCCCAAGCAGTTGATAATTTTGGCTGCCTAACTGTGAAAATATAGAGTTTATATTTCCATTTAGATTATCTGAAAAATGGGCTTTTCATCTTCTGAAGCATATTCAGAAACCCAAATCAATGCTTTAATATCCACTGTTACAGTAAAGCTGTCTGTGGTGAGAGCTAGTAATGATGCAGCTGAGTGTCTAAACCCCTCATCTTCATTTGATTCTTTTTTTTGGTCTTGCAGATGAGAGGATCTGTTCACCACCCTTTATGGAGCTGACAAGTGCCTGTGGAGAAGATACTTTGCAGCTTATAGAGAAGAATGGACTGGCATTCCCATTCAGTATGTACATGGGCTTTTCCTTGGTGCTTTTAGTAGGTTCTTAATACTGCACATGCCCCCTGTCCCCTACACTGTAGGAGCATGGGTTTCATTGCCAAAGTGCCAGGGATGTTAAAACCTTCCTGAAACAAATGCTCTGAAGCAGTCTGCTTGGAATGTGGAATAATCCCCCCTCCCCCATCAGCTTTTACTTTGCCTGTTATTGATGATCCTTACTTTAAACATCTCACCCCAATAAACATGCATTCCTGGGAAATGCTAATCGTTGTAACAAATTTAGCCTCTTGCGCTGAACTTGTGCACAGGTTTCTCCTGCCAGCTGCATTCATTATTTTTCTTGAGAAAATCCTTTCCTTGATGACTGCTTCCTTTTTTCACCCATCCATACCTTCCCCTGATACAGGTGACAAATACAATCTTAGAGGGTAGAAGAAAGAGTGTAAATATTACCATAGATATCAGGCTCTAAGGGTCTACAGCCTCAAACAGCTACTATGAACTGTTTGTGCTTTGTAACAAGTTTTACTGAGGGGCTTGTGCTTTTTTTCATTCCTTTATTTGATTCCTTGCAATCTAAAGTGAGCAGAATTGGTTAATCAGTGTTTGTTCCCTTGGTGCTTGCCACATTTGTGAAGTTCAGAGGTAAAGTCATGTGGAAAAAGCGTGGTTTTCCTTCCCTGTCATGGCTCTTCCAAATGAGGCAGCTCTCCTGGAGCTAGATTGTGAAGCAGTAATTTCAAGCCCACTGAATGGCTTTGACTCCCCTTCCTCACCCATGCACACTGCCCTCTTGGTACGGCTGGCTTGTGCTCATTAGTCAGCAGCACAGCCCATCTATTCAGAAGGCTTGAATCAGCCCCTCTAAATGATGATGAAATATAAAAAAAAAAACCATAGAAAATCAACATAACATGGTCTAAGTCTTGTCCTGTCCACCCCCTCACAACTTGCAAGTTTTCGTCTCCTCTGCTTAACATATAAATAACATCAGCTCTAGTCATTGTGTGGGTCCCAGGGTCTTCAGCTCCTCTCTGGTTTCATAACAGCAGGAGCATGTTGTTTCTTTCTGGTTTTATGGTGGAGGTGGGAACCAGGATATACAGAGCAGATAAGGAATATGAAGGAGAATGAGGAGCTGCTGGGCTCTTTCTACTTTTTTTGTCTAAGGTTGCCTGTGAGAAATATGTTGTATCTTAGTTTGGTTCAGTCCATTTAGTTTCTCCTCCCCAAAACCAGGGAGGTAGGAGAGAAAGTTGGTTTCCAGTGTGTCCCAGTTCCCTTGTTTTCAGGACAGTAGTGTTTTGTGGTACCTGTAAAGTAGTTCCAGCCTAAAGAAAAATTACCAACTTGTGAAGATGCCCCCTGAGTAGGCAGGATGTCAATACCAGTACTAGTACAAACTTCTTAGCTGATGCTTTGCACCTCTGTCCTGTCCCAGTAATGACCTCTGCTTGCACCTTAGTTACAGGGAAAAGTTGAGATAGGGCTTGGAGCAAGCCAGGCTTTGCAGTGATTGAAGGCACTCTTCTAGCAGAGACTGTCACTGGTACCTGGTACAGTCATTGCCTTGGTCTGGTGAACTCCAGAGTTTGAAAGTGTGGGTGGGAATGAGTTTTTAAGGGCTTTGTTTGTCCTGTTTCAGTGATCCATTGTTTTTTCTTTTTTGTTTACCCAGTCTGTAAAACCAGAGTGGCCCATGGAACCAACTCTCACGAGGTGAGTTAAAAACCTCTGCAGTGTTATCCCGCTACTTTCAGTCCCCCCACGGTGGTTTGGCTGGTGCTTTCCGGTCCTGTAGGGGGCAGAATGAGGGCTATGCCCAAATGACTTCTCTTCCCCCACCTCTCCCTTGTGTTTAATAACACTATTATTTTTCCAGATTTATCTGAAGTTAAATATTACTTTAACCTCTTGACATGGAAGTTCTTTTTAGGAGTTTCTACCTTTTGTCATATAGTAGCTTCTAGCAGTTTGTTGCCTCCATTCTGCTCTGTCTGCAAGGAACCTCCTTCAGTGTCTCCTTTGGTGGGAGGTTACACTAACTGGGGTTTTCACCCCACCACGTTTCTCTTCCAGCACGCATGTGATGCAGGTGATAAATGGTTTTGTGCCACAGATGAAGCAGGAGTGAAGGCCAGCTGGTTCCTCTCCTTGAGGGGAAGGAAACTGCAAATAGAGATTATTTCTAGACATGTTCAGTTACAGTAACACGGCTGGAGCTGTGGGAAGAAGAGGACTGATTGAACTATCTGCTTTCCCTCCTTCCAGTAAGGCAGTTGCAGTTAAAATGGCTGTGTATTCCTGGAAGGAGTGCATTCCCTATGAGCATAGCTTCCTCCAAATTTAGGCGAGCTGAGTCCTGTTTTAATTCTTTTCCATTTGTGCTTCCTGCCTTCCTGGTTACTGCAGCTCAGTTTTGAGAATCCAGACCTCACTGCTGGCTCTTGCAATTCTTGGCTTCCTTTGTTAACAACGTGGTTGTCGGTCCAGGTTTCGCAGCTGCTCCTGAAATGTGCAGTATGTTGCTGCAGTGTCTCTGAGAGGTGAAGGCCCTGAAGTAAAATGTAAATGTAGACAAGCAGAATACCTACTGCTGAAATCCTGAGTGACCAGCACTTCCTTTTAAAAATGCAGCTACATTTTTCATGCAGGCCTTAGCCTGGATCATTTTACAAGCATGACATACAGTCCTATTAGTTTGCTGGAGCAGCTGCTACAGATTTTTGCCATGATTCCTGAGAACACTTGGGGACTGGGTTGTGAATTAACTTAAGACTCCAGCTTCCCTGTTGACTTTTCTATTGAAGGTTCCTCTGCAGCTGAAGCCTGAAATGCATGAACTTTTCAATACTTGCTGACTCAGGCTTAGACATCATTTCGCTACTAAATCTTTCCTTGCTGTTCCTTCATACAGTGCAGCCTCCTGCCAGAATGTCATTATCTGAGCAAAATTAGACTAAATAATACAGTTGTAGGTTCCACTTTATCATAGGAACTTATTGCTAGACCCTAGGAGGACCCCTGGAAAAAAGCCTGAACTCTTGCATGGTACTGTACATAGTAGTAGTAGTCAGTTTTTGAGTTGCTAAGTTCTTAGGAGTGATCCAAAAGTGTCTTTATGATCAGAGAGAAACTGTCATGTAATTGCTATTTTATGGTCAATGATGGCAAGGAAAGCATAGAATAAATACTTTGCTTATAGTGCACTGTCTAAAAGATGGAGTGTAGGTCTGGAAGCAAGAAATTGTTGCTTTTTATCAGTGACTCCTTCTTTGGCTTTTGGTAAATTGCTTCATTTTCTGTAGTGGTATTCCCACTGCACAACTGACACTGGAACTAGAACACACCCTTACCAAAAACCTGCTTTTCTTCTTAAGGTGACTTTTTGGAAAGTTCAAGTACTGTCTCACAGGGGCAGCTGATGGAGCAGCCTTGAGTTTGGGTTTGGTGCCCACCAAGGCTGGCAGACTGTATTTTTTCACAAGGCTGTGAAAACAAGCTAGTTAAGCCAAGGTGCTGTTAGTTAGTCTTCTTATAGTGTTCCACACTTCTGCATGGCCTTTACACTAGAAGCTGGTATCAGCCACCTCTGCACTGTTTGTTAGACTTGAACAGAGATGATGCCTGAAGGTTGTCCTTCCCAGCTGCCAGTGGGTCAGAACATAACTGACTTTTGGTAAAGCTGCCATGAGACACCACTGAGACATATAACCTGAAGAAGTGACTCTTTTTCTCAGTGTTGAGTAGACAGGAATGAAAAGCCAGGGAATCACTGTGGGTTTTGAGACTGAATTCCTTAAAGACACTGTCAGTAAGAATTCTTGGTGCCAGATGTTTTATTTTGCCTTCAAAAGAGCTCTGCATGTATAATGAGGAATGCTATTTGGAAATTATGATATAAAGTGTTCCCAAGTTATTGCCAGACAGCAGGCCTGTGCTAATGACAAAGAGCAAGTGCACCCTGCAGGTGAATTCTTGGAGTTGTGTTCATGCATGCTAAAAACCATAAGACATCACAGTCAGCCAGTATAACGCAACCCCATGGCAGTTGTGTAGGTTGTGGCTAGTCCATGGGGCTGTTGGCACAGAGCTTTGCAGAAGAGAAGTTTCACGTGGTTTCCCGTAGCCTGGCTCAGTTCAGTGCTGAAAAGATACTCTGGGTTTCCAAACTTCTAAAATAGGATGACAAGTTCCTGCTCATCTTATGGAGTGGTTTATGGGGATTAATTAGCTAATACTTGAAGAGAACACTAGAGGAACAGCACAGTTCTTGCCAGTACAACGTAGGTACTCTAATGCCAGCAGTCTACACAGGAGGAGGAGAAGGAAAGCAGTTTTTCTTGCCACTAGAGAGAGACAAATGAGGTGTGGTGGTGGTGTTGGTGTGAATGATCTTGATGGATAATTCTGCTGGTTAGACTAGGTTTCTTTCAGAGGTTGTTACCACTCACAGATTCACTCTGTCAGATAAATAGCATCTTGTATAATAAAGGCAGAGTAAGAATATCTGGTGCAAGTAGGTATTGACTGTATACATTTACTTCAACTCAGAAAATGTTAATCTACTGAGTCGTTGTGCGTATGTGCAGACAATTATGTGATCTTACGTGATCTACCAGATAAGGAGGAGTAAGGACAAAAATTAACTCAGATTTTAACTGTGAATATATAACCAGTACATAATTTACCTTTTTTTTTCCTGAACAACAAAACCAATTATATTTACTATCTTTATCACAGGAACAAACTAAGTTGTTAGCAAAAATTCAGTCTGAAAGTACAACATACATCAGATGAGCAGCTGATCATAGATAATACATGAGAGAGAGCACAAAGTGGTAAAGTTTCTTCATAAAATCCTTCCAGTGATCCTGACTTCACTGATCAGCTAGTCTCAGAAAGCACAAAAACTGACAGGAAGCATATGGAAAGAATGAGCAAGCAGTGTAACTCATCTGCACTGTGCTGAGGCAGGAAGCTCCAGTTTTATTCTGTGTATTGCTGTGGAGTTACTGTGGGATCCACAGGAATTCTCTTAGTCTCTCTGGATTCTGTTGAATCCCAAGTACAACGCTAGACCCAAGCAGGCCAGTGAGAAAATACTAACAGGCATAAGGAAAAGCTTGTGTTTCAAAACTTAGGAAGTTTTTTGGCAAGCATTATGCATCTTGCACTGACTGAGGTAGGCAGTAGGCACAGGACTTGGGTAGTTAGCTATTGTCTTCAAGGCTCTTCAGAGAGGGAAGGTTCTCTAGCCAAAACATCCTTACCTGTGGGAAGGCATTTTACACAGAGAAGAGGAAGAAAAAACATGTCAGGTTGTCTGGCTTTGGACAATCCTTACTCATATTCACCTGATGACCAGCATGCCCTTTTGCCGCTGTGGATAACAAGGCCCAGCATCACTGGAGTGATGAAGATTCAGATGAGTAGAGCATAGCTTTTCCAGGGCTTTGAGGATGGAGAGCAAACCTAAGTTTATCCTCACTGCTGTGTGTAAAGCAATTGCATCACCTGTGCCAGAATGCTGCTTGTTGCCAGTTCTGCAGGAGTCATGGCAGCATCAACAACAGATCTGAAAAATGGGGCACTACAGTTACGATAATTATATATGTATGTAAGCATGGTAATGGAGGGATCAAGGGAAAGGGCAGCATAGCATGTTCTGAATATATAATGGCTCATCAGTTTACTTCTCTGCACCTTCCAGCAGTGCTTCTGTGCTCTTTGAGGCAGCTGCTGTCCATCATTCAGGCCCTATAAATGCTTTACTTCTTGGCAGATCTGTTCCAGTCCCTTAGAGAGGGCTATCTATTTAGGGTAACGGGTAAAACCAAGTCAAGAAAATCATTAGGCTGGCATTTGCTAGCAGTGAGAACTGCTGGAGTCTGCCAGAAGTTCCCTGATGATGTGTATGAAACCCTGGTGCTTAAGCCATTGCAACTGGACTGACCCAAACCATGGGAACTAGAGCTATGGGGAAGAACTCATAGTTAGTACACAGAGCTGTTCCTTCTGTTATACTCACAATAAATGCCTGCATTCAATACAAAATTTGTCGTCTCTGTTGGTCAAATACTCTACCCTTTTGTTGTACCTGCAGTTACAGTAGCTTCCCTAGACACTAACACTAGAGGCAATATTGGCCCACTGTTGAATGAGGTGGGAGCCCTGGTGACAGAGGATATAAAGAAGGCAGAGGTGCTGAACGCCTTCTTTGCCTCTGTCTTTACTACTGCAGGATTTCCCCATGAGTCCCAGATTCATATAGCCCCAGAAGAAGTCAAGATAGAGGAGGAGTTTGACATGGTAGATGAGGATTGGGTTAGGGATCAGTTGAGTAATCTGGACATCCATAAATCGATGGGTCCAGATGGAATGCATCCAAGGGTGCTGAGGGAGCTGGCGGAGGTCATTGCTAGGCCACTCTCCATCATCTTTGGTAAGTCATGGGTAACAGGAGAGGTGCCTGAGGACTGGAGGATGGCAAATGTCACACCAGTCTACAAGAAGGGCAAGAAGGAGGACCCGGGTAACTATAGACCGGTCAGCCTCACCTCCATCCCTGGAAAGGTGATGGAACAACTTGTTCTTGTCGCTATCTCTAGGCATATCAAGGACATGGGGGTCATCAGGAGCAGTCAGCATGGTTTTATCAAGGGTAAATCATGTTTGACTAACCTCATAGCCTTGTATGAGGAAATTACTAGGTGGATGGATGATGGTAGAGCGGTAGATGTGGTCTATCTTGATTTCAGTAAAGCATTTGACACCGTCTCCCACAGCATCCTTGTAGATAAGTTGATCAAGAATGGGTTTAGTGATCAGGTAGTGAGGTGGATCAAGAACTGGTTGAAAGGAAGAAGTCAGAGAGTTGTAGTCAATGGGGCGGAATCTAGTTGGAGGCCTGTGACTAGTGGAGTCCCTCAGGGGTCGGTACTGGGACCGGTGTTGTTCAACATCTTCATCAACGACCTGGATGAGGGTGCAGAATGTACTCTCAGCAAGTTTGCTGAAGACACAAAGCTGGGAGGAGTGGCTGACACACTGGAGGGCTGTGCTGCCATTCAGAGGGACTTGGACAGGCTGGAGACTTGGGCGGGGAGAAATCTGATGAAGTTCAACAAGGGCAAGTGTAGAGTTTTGCATTTGGGGAAGAGAAACCCCATGCACCAGTACAGGTTGGGGGCTGACCTGCTGGAGAGCAGTGTAGGTGAAAGGGACCTGGGGGTCCTGGTAGACAGGAGGATGACCATGAGCCAGCAATGTGCCCTTGTGGCTAAGAAGGCCAACGGCATCCTGGGGTGCATTAGAAAGGGTGTGGTTAGTAGGTCAAGAGAGGTTCTCCTCCCCCTCTATTCTGCATTGGTGAGGCCACATCTGGAGTATTGTGTCCAGTTCTGGGCCCCTCAGTTCAAGAAGGACAGGGAACTGCTTGAAAGAGTCCAGCACAGAGCCACAAAGATGGTGAAGGGAGTGGAACATCTCCCTTATGAGGAAAGGCTGAGGGAGCTGGGTCTCTTTAGCTTGGAGAAAAGGAGACTGAGGGGTGACCTCATCAATGTTTACAAATATGTAAGGGGTGAGTGTCAGGGAGATGGAGTTAGGCTTTTCTCAGTGTTGACCAGTGATAGGACAAGGGGCAATGGGATCAAATTGGAGCATAGGAGGTTCAAGGTGAATATTCGGAAATTTTTTTTTACTGTGAGAGTGACAGAGCACTGGAACAGGCTGCCCAGAGAGGTTGTGGAGTCTCCTTCTCTGGAGACATTCAAAACCCACCTGGATGTGTTCCTGTGTGATGTGCTCTAGATGACCCTGCTCTGGCAGGGGGGTTGGACTAGATGATCTTTCGAGGTCCCTTCCAACCCCTAGGATTCTATGATTCTATGATTCCCAACTAAAAGCAGTAACTGAAATGACAAAGAGCTGAGAAGAGAACGTTGACTGAAAAGGAAAGCTGCACTGCCAGTAGTGTTTGAAGAACTGTATGTCAGTGAAATGAAACGTAATGAAATAGGAGTAGTCACTGAGCAGGAATTCACACACAGTCATTTATCCACCAGTAGATGTTCCCCTTCACTGGCAGTCAGGTGGTGAGTAAGTGTGAAATTACTGAAAGACTTGTGCACAACCATGTGTGTGTGTTCCCAGATGGCAATCATCTTCAACCAAGAGGGCCTGAAAGCAGTCCGCCCCCCATGCGTCATTCAGAGCTTCATCAATCACAATGCTGTGCTGTACAAAGTCTTCGTGGTTGGGGAATCCTACACAGTGGTGAAAAGACCATCTTTAAAGAACTTCTCTGCGGGTATCTCAGGTACGTTGTGCCTGTTTAAAACAAAATGTCGGTTCTTGGAGCCATGGTAGCAAACGGCTAAGAGAAAAAACACCTTTGAAAAGGCTGCTGAGGTGAGGGCAGCTGGTTCTTATATACCGTGTTTACTGTATCATTTCAATAGGAAGGGAGATAACTCATCTGTTCTTGGATACATACCAATGACATTTGTATAGTAAATATTTATGCAACAGTAACCTGAGTCTTACCTGTTAGAAACAGTGTTTTTATGTCATGTGGAAAGGGGGAGAGGGAGAGAAATTCTCTAATTTCACAGTAAGTTCATGTGTAATCTGTTCCGGAGTTTGTTTATAGATGTGCTTTGGAGAGAATTTCCTGGATTCCATCATTTCAGAACTTCCTCCCCTATTTTTACCTTGATTATGGATGTGTGTTTAAATTAAAGATCACTTGTGCTCTCCCCTAAACTAGTCTCTCTGTTCATGTGAGGCCCAGTGTTGTAAACCATGGTGGGAAGTGTCCTTTGGTTTATAGATACCAGCAGTGGTGGGTTGAAGGAAGAATGGATTTACCAGTAATCCTCATATACGTCATCAAACAGCAGCACCTAAAGGGTTTTCATTAAAGATTACTAAAATATCCTTTTGAGGACAAAAAAACCCTGGTTTATTGAGAACTGCATTCTGTGGGCCTTCAGAAGGAAGATGGAGTTAGCAGGACATGGTTGGAAGCATGATCTGCCTTTAACTGGACAAATCCAGGAGGTGGAGGGTGGGAGAGGAGAAGGTATCATACTGAAGGAGATTAGTTAACAAGGGCTAGTTTCTGTCACTTAGTGGCTTCTGCTGATCGTAGTATGTCCATGTGTGCTCACTATTGCATTCTGCACACATACACACATATATATATAGTAGGATCCTGGTAAAAGTCCTTGTCTGTAGGTCTGTATGCCTGTATTTATGTTTAGGTCTGCTCTATGTCCTGATCAGATTAAGTAGACCAGAATCTGTGTTAATATAAACTATTGGGACAGCTGGTCTGGACTTTTGCTGGAAGAGAAGGTTTCAAGGCATCTTTCTAAAAATGTCTAGGTCATGTCTCATCCATTAGTGTAAAATGTGAATTTTTTTCTGGAAGCCCAGATAAAAATAAGTTTTGTGGGCAGATCAGGGTGTCTGACTTTCTTAGCCTTGTCAGGAGAGTTTAAGGGGGATGTGCTACAGGCACCTGACTAGGCAAATCTGACAGTTAAGCAGATCTGAAGCCCATGTGGCAGTCTAGAAGCTGACTGGCTGAAAATTCAGGGCCTTTCTAAAAAAAAGGAGAGGCCAGGGTGGTGTCAGACTGCGAAGTGGATTTCACGGCTCCCCCGTCTTTGTTGTGTGTGACCCTATGACTGCTCTTAAATGCCCACTCAGAGAGACCAGCATAGCAGAAATGCTCTATCACTGGTGCCACCTGTGTGCTGAGATTTGGGTCTGCGTGTTCCCATGCGTGTTGTCTGTATGATGCCATCAGTCTGGTGTGGTGGGAATGCCAAGGGAACACTTGTGATAGGTTTTTCCTTTCCAGTAAAACCTCCAGCACAGAGGGAGCAGGGCAGGAGGTGCTGGTTTCCACTGCCCTGTGTTAGTGGCCTCTGTCACCTCAGGGAGTATCCTGCATGCCTGTGATTCCTTCAAAGGGAGAGTGGGTCCTGACCATGAAAATTAGTGCTTTCCTTCATGGTGACAGTGACCTCCTCACAGGGATCACAGTGTACTCAGGGTGCTGTCGATCTGCTGCCTTCACTGTCGCCCTTCCATCACGTCTTCCCATTGGAACTGCCCCTTTGAGTATAGCAAATTAGTAGAAATTAACTCATTTATCTTTATAGAACTTAGTTAATTGGCTCTGATGAAGGAAAGGAAACGGGAATGTCTGTTTAACCCCCCTACAGCTCTGTTTACGGGTGGTCCCAGATGCAGTGCCCAGTGCCAGGCAGGAGGGGTGGGCCGGGGGCATTCCTGGGGCTGCAGTGCCATCTACTGTTCCTCGCACTAATCCTTTGGAAATTAAATCCGGTATAAAGTTATTGACAACCTGCTTTTAATTCCAGACAGAGAATCAATATTTTTCAACAGCCACAATGTTTCAAAGCCAGAATCCTCATCTGTCCTAACAGCAGTAAGTACCCTTGGTCTTTTTGCCTCTACCGCGGCTGGAAAACTACCTAGTCATTTCTTGTGGAAGTGTTAGTAGCTAGTGACTCTCCTTCACAAGTTGTCTGCTTCTGTGTTGCAGGCTGAGGTCTGTTTGGTACAACGAACCAGCATGACTGTGTCCCCCCCTGGTTTTCCTTACCGAGCTCCGGTGAGGAAGCACTGGTGCCACAGGCCTGTGCTGCTGGCCAGGCCCAAATGCCCCAGAGCTAATCTAGGCAAAGGGAAGAAGGAGGTTCTGAATGCAAATACCTGGCCTTCCCCTGTCCAGAGAAATTAATAAGCATAAATCATCCTTCTAGGACTCAGTTCTGTGAGGAAAGACAAATGGTGAAAATTCAAGCAGAGAAGCTGCGTTGGGCAGGGCCACAGAGGGCCAGCAGCTGCCTGTTGTGGGAGCACACCTGAGCTGTGACCATGGGACTGTTTCTAGGTGTCTTCTGAGTCCAGCAGTGCCAGCACGCCGCACGGTTTCACGCTTGCGTTACCAGTCCTTTTAATCAGTTTTGCACGTATAAAAACTAAGAAGTTCTCAGGCACTGGCTGCTTTGAAAGTCACTTTACAGGACTGGGTCCTTTCAATCTCTTGAGTCTCTAGATTGTTTTCTTTTTCACAAGCTCTATTGGGGAGTAGTTTCATAATCAGCAATGATTAAATTTATGTGCAACACTGATGGGAATGTTAAATATTACAGCTTTAATTGTGCTAGTCATAAATCCTTTCATGGCTAAATTTGCTTTCAAACTTAGAGAGAATATATGCTCCTGTGGTTTTACCTGCCTTCTCTCTCAAACACGTACATACTCCATACACTCTTCTGTAGGCATAACAGTTTACTTTTACTACATAACCTATTGATTTAAAAGTGAAAAAATTACATCCTCCGGTCATAAATAACCTGAGTTTTTAATCCAAATAAATGTTTGTAGAGTAACTTATACATGAAAATCCTCATAAAAGACAGCCCCTTTGAATTAGCCTCTGCCCTGAAGATATCAGTGGAGTTGTGTTGTATGGCTCAAGGGAACTAACAGCAGGAGTCTGTCTGAGCAGTCCTTTAACATAAATAGCAGAATGATAGCCAGAGTATTTGCAGCACTGGGTTTAACATGCCAGCTCTATTTGGTTTTTTAAGGTGCAGATCTAGTACTTAAAACAGTGAGTTTCATTCTCTATTCATTCCTGTACTGCTGTGTCTCTTGAGGAGCTGCAGCAGTATGAAGAGGAAGAACTAGGTGCTTTAGAGCAGATGAACTTCCAGTATAGGTAGGATTCTGAATTACGAATGCAGTTTCTCTTCGGTGTCTTTCTCTGTTTCACGCCACCCGGTGCTTTGCAACTAGATTTGGTGGATATGCACCTGGAAACCTCTGAAAATTAATCTTTCCACTAAAAAAAGAGACTGTTTCAAAGTCCCTTAGTAATGTTTCTTTTTCCACTATAGCTGGATAAAATCGAAGGAGTATATGAGCGGCCAAATGACGACGTCATCCGGGAAATCTCTAAGGCTCTGCGGCAAGCTCTAGGAGTTTCCCTCTTTGGAATTGATATCATCATTAACAATCAGACTGGGCAGCATGCAGTCATTGATATAAATGCATTCCCAGGTGAGAAAGGCATTTCCTCTCATGCTTTGTGGAAAGCGTGTAGTGAGTGCTTAGTCTGAAGTTTTACTGCTGGTTTCTCACATCATTGCTTCCCAGGTGGAGGACAGGAGAGCAGCAGCCAGATTCTTCTGAGATCAGATGTTTAATCTGGGAAGGGTGAAACCCTAATCTCTAGATATGGAATGTGCTACTGGAATATTAGCTCTTAGGAGATATGGTCAAATTTTATTGGCCAAATGTAACATGGCTGTCATGCTGTTCCCTGCAAAGGAATGCCCAGGAACTGAAGCATGGAACTGTGTGCTGGGACCTGGGCTTTCTGGGCCTGTCCTTCATTGAAGAATAATAAATTCTACTTTCGGAAAGCCTTTTAAGATTTCTCTTTTTCCAGACTCTGTGCCATTAAAAGTGTTGAGGGGGTGGAAGAAGCAAACTGTTCCCTTGAAAATCTCTTCCTGTGCAAATTGATTCCCCATGAAAAGACATTTTGTGCATAAAAGCAACACCACCAGGAACCTGAAGAAGATGTTAAAATTGTAGATGCACAGAAGTTGCTGTAAAAGAATAAATATCCTTGCAGGTTCTCATAAGTGGATCTTGAAATAAAACAATAGAATAGAGCATATGAAAATGGGTGAATTCACACTCCATTTTTTTTAGTGCAGTACATGTCTTAGAAACAACTAAACAAACACTTTGACCAGTGGAATTGCTAAAAGGAGTTGTAAGTGTGTAAAATGAGAAGCAATAATGGTCTGTCACTTGTGCTAACTTCAGTAGCCTAACACAGAAAAATAATTCATCATCTCCTTTGATGCTGTTGTGCATGGGGTTTTTCTTTTTGCGAATCTCTTCTCCTTACCTGAATAGTGATGTTTGTTTCCAGAGGCATGAACAGGCTGTTGCAGTTTTTTTAACCTGGCATTGAAGGCTTTGAGTTTTCAATATGGTTGAATTATCTTTACATCTAGAGATCTTGCCCTGTGAGCTCCCAGTCTTCTTAATATTTCAGTCCAGGTCCTCAATCCCACTACTGCCCTGTAGTGCCTTGCCCGTTTCTCTCTGTAGTGTTGGCTTCCTTTTAAAACTCCAGCCCTCCTCTTCTCAGGTAATTTGGCAGCTTGGTTCTACCATATGATGTTGATGCCATCTGCAGACCTATGAAAACAGTATTCATTTGAACTTGCCACTCCATGGATGTAATCTTCATATGAGTTTGCCATCAGAAATGAGAGCAGATGTACCTGTTAAGAGGATGTTGTCTATTATCTGCTCTATTAGCACCAGCAGGCCTTGGAAAACACTTCAGAGATAAATGTCTAAAAGGCCTATTGTGTCTCCCGTTCTATGGGAAACCACTGGGACTATATTTAGCTGTGGTTACCAGTTGAGATATTGAACTGTAGGCACAGTCACGTAGCATGTGGGTTTTGTTTGTCTGACCTCAGGTAACCAAGAGAAAAGGCTTTGCTTCGCTTGCTGTCCTGCTGGCTGCGCTCACCCAGCCCAAGCAGCAGCTTGTGTGCACGTTCTGCAGCCTGTCACCAGTACAGGTGAACTGCTGGTTTTTCCTGCATATAGGAGGCAGCTGGGAACATCAGACCTGGATGTGCACTTTGTGTGTGTAAATAAGTTGCCACAAATGCAGGACATGGGCTCTCTGACCAAGGGGACATGCAGAAAAGCAGAGTGTGCTAGATCAGGGAGACTCTCCTAAAAATCAGGCAGGTAGCATCATGAATGCTGGCTTAAAAATGTTTGTAGGCATTTCTTGTAGGCATTTGCAAAGCTCAGGGGAGCAGGGACTTTTTTTTCAAACATATTGGTGGGTGATGTCCTGTCCATGCTCATCTAGAGGACTCTGGAGACAATTTTCAACATTGCAAAATTCAGGCCTCTTGTAAACTGGCATTGCCAAAATGGTTTCAGAGGGCAGTGCTAGGATCGTACCAGCTGTGCAACTAGTGCTTTGAAGCATGCAAGACTTACATTCTCGCACTGATTCCTTGCATGACATGAACCCTGAATTAATTGCTAATAGTTTCTAAACATGTAATTTAATCTGTCCTTGACTTCCTTATCATCACAGCCCAGTGATGTCCTACAATTGTCTTTTCTGAGAGGTCTGCAACAGCAGCCAGTAAACGGAGCAAGGCAATATCCACAGTTTGCAGCCTTCCCCAGGCATCCTGTGGCTCAAGGGTTAAGACACCCTGGTTCTCTTCCTCCCTTCCTTGCATTTATTTTTTACAAGTGTGCTAAGTTTTCTGAGTGACCAGGCAGAATTATTTGGGCCTTTCCACCCAGTGTGCAGAGAGCTTGCACAGAGGAGGCCAGCCTGATACTTGCAGCTTCCTTACACTGTAACATCTGCTGGTTTCAGGTCTGAATAGCTGGCCATCTTATTCCCATTAAATATTTAAAGCAACTTCTTTGTGAGTTTGCCAGATGCCCTCAAACAAGGTTGGTTTGTTTTCAGTGAGCACACATGAACACTCTAGGGTACTGTGGATCTCCTCTCTGAATACTAAAGCTGTTACTATGGAGATGGCTTATTCCCAGGGTGTTTGAAGCACTCTGAGTAGATTTGAAGGCTAATCCCATGGCTTTTACATAAGCAAGAAAGCAAAACAAGCACCTCTGTAAAGAGGGGGAGATCTTGTTCTGGCTCTCATGACCAGAGTCCTAGTTGGCCCCTGCTGACCAATGGATTATTGTGTGGGACATTGGAAAACTAGACGTTTTCAAATGGCTGATTTGTTTGGTGAATCTCTTTTCAGGCCTTAGAGAAAGGAAAACTGGGAGCTGTTGTCTGACACTGCTAGTGTTTTGTGTGACCTGAGAGAATTGTGACCAAGCACAATAAAATCCAAAGCAATGCAGCAGCCCAAATAAGAGTTAACTGGTTAATGTATGGATTTATAAATACACCAGTCACCACATTTATATTAAGGTGAAATTATCCCTTTTGTTTTTCAGGAAGTTGGGTTTTTATTGCCAGAGGAAGTTGGCAGGAAGTCTTTATAGGAGAGTGGAGAATAAAATTAAATTATTTATTGGACTGAGGGACTTTTCTGTCCTGTGATCACATCTTTAAAAGTGTTTCAAATTGTGCATTTACTTTGTGGTCTCTGGTTCTGCTCATGTGCTGCTGTGTGAATGTGTGCTATTCCCATGGGACTTTTAAACTGTTATTTATTGCTTCAGTCTCCTGAATTAATGCAGGTCACCTTCAGAATACTTTTATAGACATTTTAAAACAATCAGCCTAGCCCATTAAATACACTGAATGTCTTATGTCACCTCTAAGTACTAAATCACATTTATTACAATTTTAAGTAATGCAGTAGCAGTTAAGATCCATTTCAAGACAGTACCAGTATGTTGCATGTCTGGTTCAATTTTTAAATTAACACAATGATAAAACTGTACCTGTACCAGAGTGTTTAAAACAGAGCCAGAAGCTCTGTACTACTGCTGCTACCCATTGTGTCATGAAAAAGTGTCATGTCTCCTTGTATTTGAGCAACTGTTTTAACCAGGAAGCTTGTTGTTAAACTCTGCATTGTGAATTCTCTGGACTTGATTAACAACATACAGAAAGGTGGTGTCAGTACTGAAATGAAAGACTGATGTTTCTACCAAATACTCTCTCATTTATCTATGTTTACAGTCACTTGAGTGTTTTTTCAGACATTGCTCATAGTGGGGGACATATTTTAAGTGCCAAGTTAGATTAGATTAGACGAGCATCACATTGCTTCTTAGGCAGTGAGAAGCTGCCTTTTCTGTAGGGAGTAAAGCCAGCCCCTCTGTCCCCTGAGGTTTACCTAGTAGGGGAATTAGTGGGCAAATTTTAGAGAGGCTCCAGCCCCTCTAGGAGCTGCATTAGAGCCACTTTCCATAGTAAACCTGGAAAAAGGATGGAAAAAATAAACGTACCACAGAGTTTGTAACTTAGGGGAAAACCTGGACTTGGCAACAAATTGTAGAATATACCTAAAATTGTGTATACACATAAATACTTGGGAGAAAAAAGAAACAGAAAATCTGAAAGGAGACAGTGTTTCTCATTAAACCAAAGTATTTTTGTAGGAATGGTCTCTGTTCCTCTTTATGCTAATGTACTTATTCAGTCACTCAAAATGATGTCATGCTTTTTATTAGCACTTGGAGGGCCAGGACAACCAAGGAAATAAGCTGGTCCAGGCAGCCTTTCAAAGAACTTTTGAAAACAACTTAATGGCCTTTGTTTCTCTTCTTAATTTTTCTCTTTTTCAGGTTACGAGGGTGTTTCGGAATTTTTCACAGATCTCCTGAACCACATAGCTGCTGTCCTACAGGGTCAGGCACCTGAGGTGACTCAGCTAAACCGCAGCAAGCTCCTGGCAGAGCAGACCAGTGGGATCATGGATGAGCGGATATGCTGCGCTGGCACAGGCTGTCTCAGCGTCATGGGAAAAGACTCCTCCTGGATTGTGGAAAGTGAGACCAACAGCTCAGTAAAACTGCAACACCAGAGACTAGGCTGCAACTCGGCAGTGTCCCCCAGCTTCCAGCAGCACTGCGTTGCTACGTTGGCAACAAAAGCTTCTTCTCAATAACTTGCCAATGCCATGGACTGAGAGAAAGCCACAGGGGTACAATTTGTGGTCCCAGAACCAGATCAGACTATAATTATTCTATTGCAAAAAATGAAAAGAAAAACAAAACAAAACAAAAAACAAAACACAAACCACAATACAAAAAAAACCACAAAATAAAAAAACCCTTCAATTTGATTTAGCATGATGTGCTGATGAAATGGACTGAAGATGGAGGGGGAAAAGGTGATTCAGATCCATTTTGTCAGATTCCAGTTGCAAATCTGTAGTAAGTTTACACACACGTGGGTTTTAACACTAGTCCTTTCATTGTGGGAGGGTTGCTCTTTCATTTCTATTGTTCTTTGTAATCACTGGTGACCAGCATTTTAAAATCGGACCTCATGGTATCAAGAAGATAATAATGTTGAAATGCAGTGTCTGAATGTAACAGTGCTAGAGATTTTTGCCTAAAATATTCCCTGATCCCTTTTTCTAGGTAGGCTGTTGCAAAAGAAAGCTAAAACGACTTCAGTATCGTTAAACCAAATCTCCTGAAACATTGACCAGTCAAGATGTTGACAGGTAGCTTGCTGTGAAGCTGTGGCACTTTGAGTGGGACAGGGCAGACTGGCTGTTCAGGGTGCAGAACCAAGCTGACCACCCCAGTTCCAGATTTGCAGTTCTTCTCCCAGGCAAGCAGCTTCTTGCCACGCTTGCCAACAGTGGCACGTTTGATCCAGACAGGGTGCTGATAGGTTGAGTGATTCAGTAGATTAAATATCATCCTTTCAATTGTCTGCTAGTGGTGAAATCCTAGAGGAGTTAAGAGAAGCAGCTCATCTTTTAGTAGAGTGTTTAATTCTCTCTCTATTGCACTTGTGAGGACTCTGGGACAGCTCTGCAAAAAGGCTGGCGAAGAGAGCCAGGCGTTTTCCTTGGAGCTGTGCACCTGATGTGAAGGTAACACAGGTGCTGCCTTCCACAGATCCATGCTGCTGCGCATTTTTATTTTTTTTTAATTTTGCAAATTAAATAAAAGCAGAATTGTGTACCTTTGTATGAGGTAGATGTCATGACAGCTCCGGCTTAGAGACCACGTTATTTTGTTGCAAACTGCCAGCCAAGGCCATGGGGTGATTTACAGTAGTAGTGTTTTATACTGTTTGTAAACTATAGCACAGCCAAATTGTGTCTTTTGAGATACACAGTAAACTTACAGTGTTCCCCCTCTATTGCATCTTCTAGCGTGGCAGCATCTTCCACTCTTGAGAATTCCTGAATCTTTTGCCAATTCTGAACACTAAACTGGAAATACCCAAGTATGTCAGCGCTGAGAACAGACACTATTTTGGTAGACAGAGTGGCCTTTGCTTTGCCATATAAGCCCTAAATTACATTTAAGAGTTGTGGTGTTAAGAAAATTTCCTTAGTTGAGCTCCTAGCTTGCAGATATGGGAAATTCTGTCTTTCTGTAGCAGGCATTTGTAAGGCATCCGTCACTGCAGCATTTAATACCAGTTTGTTTAGTAGCATGTGTTAGATATCTACTGAAAAGGAAAGGAGCTAGAGCTTAAAGCTCAGGTAGACTGTGGAGAGAGGAGTAAACTGCATAAAAGATGTCACCACCCTACCTGATGCTACCAATCCTGAAGGGGAAGAAGTTTTGAAGAGTGTTGTGTGGCAGTTTTTTGTATAAACTTTTCCATAGGAAAGATAGGGTTTGTTCCCAAAATGCCGTTCTTGGGAATTTCCTGTAGCCAGGATTGGATTTTTGAGGATGATTTAAGTAGAGATTATTCCACCTCCAGAGGCGTCACTAACTTTAACATATTCCTACAGGGACTGGAAGGACCTTATGAGTGTGGTATGTGTCAGATGCCAGGGTGCACATAAATGCAGCCAACTTCCTAGACTTGCAGGTCAGCTCTGAGCTGGGCACTGTTCACAACCCTTGTATGCTTTGAGGCTGCTGGATCCCACATTGTCTGCAGCTTGCAGGTCTCAAGTGGTCGTGGTGTGAGTGAATCAGGTGTACATAGGTAAGGGTTTAGAAAAGTATTCATGATAGACCAAACCTTTCGTAAAGCCATGACTGAAATAAAATTGACATCTACAGTTTGAGGTTTGTTTTTGTTTGTTTGAAATAAAAAGTGTTTTTATGTTACATGTGTAACAAAAGATACCCTCAGGAAGGAACTTGCCAGTGCATATTTTTGTATGGTACTTTCTTGTAACCAGCTGGTGGAGTGTTTGTAGACTTGCCTTTTGCCTTTTGCTCCCTTTATTACAATGGCTTGGGGTTGTTATTTTTTTGCTTTGTTTGTTTTGTTTTGGTTTTTTTATTGGGTGATGGGGAAGAAGCAATGATGTTAAACTGGGTTAGAAACTCATGTCCTTTCAAACTAAGTATGTTTACATGAATCTGAGTGTTGGATCCAATGGAAATGTCTGTATGCTGTTTCCTAGTTAGAACATCAAATAAGAATTTTATTTTCCTGGCTGCCTTCTGAATTTTGGTTGGCCTATTTTGCACTGCTTTATTTCTCCAAAATAAACTACTGAAATTTAATTGTGCATTTTAAACTTGTTTACAAATTATTGTTAGAAGTTTGTTTTGTAATTCTCTGAAGGCTTGCAGAAATACTATATTTAAATATTACTCCAGACCTTGGCAGTAAACAGAAAACAAGTTTAGGTCATTGATGTGATTAGTGACATTTTCCCATAGCCTGTAATTTATTTTTTATTTATCAGATGTATCAATATCACTTTAATTTACCAGGTGCAGATATTCAGGTACCTGTTATGATGTGGCATTACAATAGAGTTTTAACAAAAATTACCATGCAATTGCTGTACTACTCTATTTCCTTACATGAATTACTGTTTTGGCTCGTATACTAGAATGTTGCTAAATCAGAGGGGCAAATTGAGAGACCAACTTTTAAAAGCCAAAACTGTAAACTACCAAGTATCCAGACATACCTTATTGCAGAACATTTGAAGATGCTTAAATTATTAAGCTAAAGTGCTTTTCTGAATTGCTGCCTTGTTTGGTGAGTTCAGGATAGTTTTGATGTAAGATAAGCTTCACAGTAAGTTAGTTAATATTTTGTAGCCTTGTATTTTTTTGTAGAAGAGTCGAATAGTATCAGACCATACCAGAATGCCCTTGCTCTTAAAATTGCAGACAATCTGAGGGAGATTTTTCATAATTTCTGTTTGAATTCTGTTATGATGGGTTAGAAAAGGTTCTGATCTGATTTCAGAGGCATAGCTATTATTGCTGTGTTGATGGGAGCAATTATATTAAAATTACATGGTCACCAGTTAATTTCTTTAGGGATCTATTTCTGTTCTGCTTCACTGCTAGAAATCCACAAGCGTGCCATTAGCTTGGCTGGGACTTCTCCAGATTTTGTGTCTGTGTGATGGAGATGGGTCTCTGGTTTCCACTGTAGTTATGTAATCAGCTTCAGTAGGTAAAGATTTTTCCCTCTTGAAGAGAACTTGAGTGGTATTATTACTGCCTGCAATGCAAAGTTTTCGCTGTCCTGCCTCTCTAGCAGACTTTGCTGCCTTATGCCTGGGTATGTAGCAACTGCACCAGAACCTCCCCATCACTCAGTGAAAACCAGCTGCAGGAATGCAGCCTAACTGGGAGCACTGGTGCTGGCACCTGTGGTGTGTGCAGCACAGAGCTGCCACTGGGCCAGTGCTGCTTTGCCTTTGGTTAACCCCTTGTCTGGCTATTCAACCTCTGTGCTGTAAGAGCCAGGCTGGTCAGTAGATAGGGTGTATTTTTTCATAAATACTGTTCAGGCTGTTGGAATGGTAAGGCTGCTTAAAGATCGCCATCCTCAACGTGTCAGTTTGTGTGAGGAGGTCGCAGCAGGTTGCTAAGGTGGAAAACCACCAGTTTAACTTGGTTTCATCATAGATGAGAGAGTACAAATTAAGAACTTGTCCCTGAGGCTTCATGAAGTAATGTAGATTGCTCAAGATAAAGCCTGAAGTTCTGCAGGTAACTGCGGGCTGTATGCAGCCAGTTGGAGCAGTGGGTAGGTAACATAGGCAGGACACAGTCCAAAGGCAACAGAATACATGGGGGCAGAGGTGCTTAAATTGGCTGGCAAAAAAGAGTGAAACAAAGGAAAAATGCTTCTGTTGTTTCCATCTGGTAAAAAACATCCAGGCTTATCAGTTCTTAGACTAACACTGGTTTCCCAAAGACTTTGCATGGCAGCAGTGACAAGTGAATCAGGCTTTTTCTCACTAGCTTACAGCCTTACCTTCCACAGCTGTGCAGAAAATCCTGGATTTTGTTTTTTTGATGAATAGAGTCTATTTTGAGTGTGTAGCAGTCTCCTCATGTGCATAGTTCCAGAAGTTCACTTGCATTACCCTGCTAATTTTATTTTCCTCTCTCCTTTTTAGTAAGAGATGTGTTGATTTCTGTATCCAGTATACAATTACTTTATGGTGTTGCAACTGTGTGTTTTGTAATTAGGAGTATGTGAAAATGCTTTGTGTAGTTTAAAATATTTCCTTTAATATAATCTCCTCTTGCTTTCATCGATAGATACAGCACTGCAGATCACATTGCTGATTTTATTTGTAATACTGCTTTAATATCTATTTCAGAGGAATGTAACCTCCAGAAAAGTACTTTCCACATCTTCGCTATCTTTCCTTTCCCTTTTCAGTCTGAGTGAGTCCAGGCCATCAACACTTGAGCTTTTGACTGAATGGGTTTCAGATCCTCCTTGGATTCTGTCCTGTTTACATGGCCACAAAAATTACTAAAGATTGTTGAAGTTTGTGAGGATCCAGGTATAAATGGAGATTTTAGAGTGATTCCTGAACAATGCAAGCAGAATAGCTTCTATAGCAAAGTAAAGGCTCCGAATCATTCTCTCTATGCACACAGGTGGCTGTTGGAGTCTGGTCCACCTCAGCTGCTGGGGCAGTTTTCCTGTGGAAAGAAAAAAATCCACTGCAAGAAAACATTTTGTGTCTGTGATGCAGAAGGAGGATGAGGAAAGGTAGCACTTGGGAGTAAGATCCTGGCCAGTGGACATCGTGATACCAGTGGTCCAGAATTGCATTCTAGTGTTTTTTAATAGCAATCTGGGGAGATTTTTTCTTTTTCTCTCCACCTTTCTTATCCGGAATCCAGTGGGGCTGATGCCAGCAGATGCTTGAGGGCCACATGAGCTCATGAGCAGGTGACCTCGCCCAGCATGTCATGAGTTTGCAGAGGGCTCCCAATGTGTTGGGAAGTTTTTGTTGATGGCCTGGAAATCTCTTGAAACTCCAGAAATAGCTGAAACAGTGAATGGAGTTCATGAAAATCAGGTCTTCCTCTTCCATCCTTTTTAAGGAAACACACCTTTTATTTCCTCTTTCATTCTTTACACAGTAGTTTTTAGATATAAATTATTTTAACATTTTTGTGTGAAAAGTCATATATACATATATAAAGTTATTAAAAGGTTGAATATATGTTGAATTTAAAACAGTGACTTCTTTGTTTCAGATGTTAGCAGCCCCTAAAAATGAGTTATCATCTTGTAAAGTCAGTGCTGTAAGAAAAAATATTAAACATAAAATATGTATTAGATGTATCTTTTATTATTTATTTCTGATTCAGTATTCTATACAGCTTGTGTGTACCCTTGTGAGAACCACATCCTAAAATGCAGTCATTCTTAAAATGGAGTAAGAACAGTTCCTTGAGATCCCAACAATTTTGAGAAAACTGGCCCTCCAAGTGTGAATAGTGTTGGATATTGTCCTTCACTCTCCAACATTCCTCCCTACCTAAGCATGGGTGAATCTGGGGGACCATTCTGTGTATGTGCTAAGTTTCACAAATTCAGTGGTAACTGTGTCCAAATCCAGCTGTACAGTGTTAACAAATGTGTCTTGTGGTTCGCTTCAGCCCAGTTCACTATGACTTCTGAAAAATAATGCCCATTTTGTACTTAAATTTGTATAGAATGACATAAACCCTTAAAAGATTGTGGCTTACTGTAAAAACCAAAAATACGTGCTATTTTGCCTCTTACTTCGATTGCATGACTGATCGGATCTGACAATGAAGATGGTGCTTTCATCTAACAGCATTTATTTCAGTATTCCTTTTCTTTTCAGTTGCCAAGCACCTGTTTTAGACAATGTTTTGGTTTCAACAGTAAAGCAATATGCAGTAGGTATTGTGGCATTATCTCTGTAATTGTTTTGAAGACACAATTGTCCCTTTCCAACACGTAATGGAAATAAATGCCTTATAACAAGTTCTACTTTGCTTTCTCTTTGTGAGCAGATAGGGCAGCAAGGTGAGCCGCTTGTTGAGGGGAGCCCCTTTACATCAGGTTTTGGTTTTCACATCCTTCCCCAGTGCAATTAACTTTGGATGTCCTTGTACCAGCGAGACTTGATTTGATTTCTCTTCCAGTGCTAGTGGGAAATCAGCTGGTGTTATCTTTCAGCATAACACAGCTAAACATCACTGGCATTCAGGCTGCTGCTGTGCTTCAGAATTTATTCCTGGCATAGACTTCCAGGCTGATTCTTCCTTCATCACACCGGGTAGGGAACTCTTGATTGCTCAAAACCTAACAAGTTTTTTAATCAGGGCCCTGTTTTGTCTAGTGCAGGAAAGGTAGATGGCTCACCCAGCAGCATTACATTTTGCTAAGCAACAAGCCTGCTCATCAAGGGCGCTCATGTCAACACTGCCTGGGGATCAGCTCTCAGTGTCAGCCCCAAGGCCAGGGCCTGCTGTCGTGTGTTAAGGACAGCGTAGAGCAGAGGTGCAATGGTGCTGAGGTACAACTGTCAAGGTGCTGGAGCGAGTACACAGGAGGGCAACAAAGCTGGTGAAGGGCCTAGAGAATAGATCTTATGAAAAGCACTTGAAGGAGCTGGGAATGTTTAGCTTGAGGAAGAGGAGGCTGAGGGGAGACCTCATCTGTCTCTACAACTACCTGAAAGGTCATGGTAGAGAGCTTGGTGCTGGTCTCTTTTCACAGGTAATTAGTGATAGAACAAGAGGGAATGGCTTCCAGCTGCAACAGGGGAGGTTTAGACTGGACATTGGGAAAAAATTTTCACAGGAAGAGGTGGTTAGACACTGGCAAAGGCTGCCCAGGGAGGTGGTTGAGTCACCATCCCTGGATGTGTTTAAGGATTGTTTGGATGTGGTGTTGGTGGATATGGCTTAGGGGAGAACTTTGTAGAGTAGGGATGATGGTTGGACTCTGTGATCCCAAGGGTCTTTTCCAACCTGAATGGTTCTATGATTCTAATGGGTCTGAGGGCCAGCAATTACCTACTGGTGAGGCATCCTCCCAGGCCCAGTGCTCAGGCTTTCAACTCTGCCCTTCCCTTTGGAGAAAGACCTTGGGTCCCAAATGTTAGTGATTCCTTGGATTATCCAGTTAAGAAATACAGTATTTACAGTAGCTCCATCAATTAACAGTTTTCCTCTTGTTGATTTTGCAGCAGGAATAGACAAGTTCTGTCTGCTGCCACCATCCTTTGTGGAAAAACTTGTCTAACTCTTTTGGAGATGGCTGAGTTTCTGTGGTGGGTTGTTTGGTTTCTCAAGGTTGGGTTTCTGGGTTGGTTTTTTGTTTCGTTTTAGCGAGAGTGGGGTAGATAGCTGAGGGTCTCTGTTAATGTATTGTGATGTGTAGAGCTGAGTTTGCAAGGGTGTTGCTACTGGCAGAAACTCTGCCAAAAAAAAAAAACACAAAAAAACCCAACCAACCAAACAAAAAAACCCAACCCAAACCAAACAAAAAAAAACCCTAAATACAATATTAAAATTCAAATTTAAATGAAGATCAGTATGCAAAATGTGACTTTTACAGCTGGATTAACTCCCTAATAATAGACATTTTTAGCACTGTTTCCGTGGAACAGCTTTGTTTCACTTCTGTTCCTGCATGTGTTTCCCTGAGGTTAACCAGAGTGCAGTCTCCTCAGGATGGGGCTGGGAGATGTGCACCTTGCTCTGGTGTACTTTGACCAGCCAGCTGCTCCCTGTGTTCCATCCCAGCTTGCACCCTGTGCTGGGGCAGCTTTTGGGCTGTGCCTTGTTCTTGCCACCACCTCCTGCCACTATGTGTTTGCTCAGGGCTGGAGGTGAGAGGCACTGCCCATCAGCAGTTCCTCCATCCCTCCCTGGGACAGCTCACCCAGTGGGTGGAGGAGGACAGCTCTGGAGACCCAGTGCCTCTTGCACCGGAGGGACCCTGCACCTCCAGGGCAATTTGTTCTGTGGGCCAATGGGGCTGATTTACCCAGTTCAGTTTCAGCAGAATAAAGGAATATGTCAAGTTCACAGCCTGGCAACCATTCCCTGAGCATCTCAGCTGTTCTGGGTGGCAGGTGAACTGACCTGCAAACTGGGGCTGGGCTACAGGCCTGGCAGTGGGATGCTTTTTTTCGTCTCCTGCCAAGACACCTAGAAAGTGTAAAACCTTATGACTTATGTTCTGAGACTTTTGGGGCAAGTTTCCCCAGCCCAGGCACTGCCTGATCCTCCAGCCCAAAGCTCAAAGCACGGGGAAGGTTCTGCCTGTTAGCCCTGCACCAGCAGACCACAACAGCTCCTGCAACCCAGGGCACTGGAGGAGCGTCCCCTCAGGACCAACTGTCACCTCTGGGAGAACACAGACCAGTAGTTTTCCTCACGACAAGCCTTTTTATAACATTTTGGGTTTTTTTACCCACTCATGCGTTGTCCAAATAGCTTGACTTAGTCAAGCACTGCCCCAGCGTTTGAACTTCTAAACTGTTTTCTCACTGGTCAAACCCTTGTTCATCGGTGAACTACAGAGGTGACCCACACCTCAGTGAAGGCCCCGGGACACCCAGTGCTGAGGGGCAGGCAGGGAGAGAGCCCCAGAGTGCTCAGGACCTTGGGAGGTGTCCTTGCTGCTGGGCCGTGGCCGGCAGCACGCTGGGGTAAGGAGGGAAGCAGCATCACAGTGTGTCTGTGGGGAGGGGAGGCCCCCACTCCCCCTCCTCCCCACCAGGTCTGTACCAGCCCTGCAGTGTGCTGACAAGCAAGACTGAAGCTGCCAAAACAAAGGAAGGAACCCACTGCAGTTTTATTTTTCCTTAGATAAATTTTTTATATAGAATATATTACAGTCAGAGTTCTCAGCTTTTAATCAAAAGATAACAAGTTATTGCAGTTTTTTTTTTACCCAGTGAAACTACCGGTGGAAGGAGAACTTTCTAGAAAGCTGTGTTGTCTTTTAAAAAAAAGAGGGGAAAAAAAACCCCACCCAGGCAGAAGATACACATGTAGATCGCACTTCGTGCCCACCAGCACCCAGCCAGGCGGGTGGGCATCCATGTGGACAAGGGAGCATGAAGTGAAGAAGCAGCAATGGGCACAACACTACGGCAAGGGAGGCAGGCCTGGACGCTAGCAAGGTCGGCTTCCTAGGCACGATGCTTCTGCTCCAGCTTAATTGCTTTTAAATCAGGAAATGAAAATGCGGTGGGGAGAGAGGAGGGCAGAGGTGGTGGCTTTCACCGGTGTGGGTGAGGCGGGCCCTCAGCCTCGTCTCAGCTCGTGCAGCTTGTGGGCAACGCGCTCCAGCTCGGCCTCGATGGCAGCCAGGCTCTCCAGCTCCTGGTCCTGCAACAAAAGCCCAGGACAAGCATCAGTGGCCATGGGTGGGCAGGCCTCACCCTCCCCACCAAGAGCTATGGAAAGCCTTGCCAAGGGCTAGCTGCCAGTGGTGACACAAGCACAGCTGCGTTTCACCCTCTCCCCTCAGCCTGCTCCTGCATCTGCCCCTCTGCAGAGATGTCTGTGCAACACTTATTAGTCCTGTCCTAACCTTCAATCGCTGCAGCAGGGGCGGTGGGTGAGACATGCAGTCACTGTCCTTCACCAGCCCCACTTCTGGGCAGAGCAGCCCCCAGTGGGTGGCTCCCTCCAGGGCTTGGGCTGGAGATGGCTGCCCGAGAGCCAGAGCTGCAGCAGGCACTGCCAAACGGCACTGGGCACCTGCTCGAGGCAGTGGTGTGAAACTGGGATTGAAACAGGTGCCTGCTACCTGCATCAAGTGCAGTATGTGCCCTCCTCGTGGCGGGGATGGCTGTGTCCCCTCATCCCACAGCACTCCAGTACCAGAAGAGGCTTTTCTGTTTCGGAAAATAGTGACTGGGGAAGCCATCAGATTAAAGGCTCATGCTGCCCACCACTTGGTTGCCTTTCTGTACTGCATCTATGACATCACCTGAAGCTCTTTTATCTAGCACAGACACATTCATACCTGCGTGGCTTTGACTGAACTCTGGTCATATGCAACCGGCCCTGTCTCCCCTGCCAGCCCCAGCCCTGCCTGTGCCTCACAGCTGCCATCACCTGGGGTGTGCTGGAGGTCGTGAGCTCGCCCAGCTCAGCATCAGGCTCTGAGGGAGCAAACTTAGGGCTGTGGGTGCTAAAAGTGCCTTTTCCTGCCAGTAGAGCTGAGGGACAGCCTCTCCTGTGTGGAGGGGGAAGAGCGCTGCTGCTGCCTGCAGCAGCCACCAAGCACAGGCCTGCACTACATGTGGCTGGTGGGGAAAAAAGTAAAGTATGTAAAAAGAAAAAAAAAAGCCATTTTTCTCACTCCTGAGCTATTTTCCTGAACAGGGAAAAAAGCAAGCCTGCCCCTCTGCAGGGCCCTTGGCTCAGTCTCTGGAAAGGCTCTGGCTGCAGGAGTGTGCTGAGCCACAGCGAGTGCAGGGAATGGGACTCTCAGCCCCTGGCTGAGCCCCTGGCCTCACCAGCCAAGCCACATGGCTTGAAAGCCAAGCAAGGAGACAGGGTGACAGCTTCTTCGGCAGAGCCAGAGCTTATGCCTTCCCTTCTTACATTGTCCAGCGTCCTGTCTGACACATCCTCCGTGTCTCCCAGAGACCCTGATGTAGTTTTTAAAAAAAACAAAAAACACACCAAAAAAATCTTGCTGCAACCATGAACAGCAGTTTTGCAGCATCAGCAACCTCCTTCCCAGTCCTTGTTCAGAGGATGAGCCCACCATCTTGCAGCCAAGATGCACTGCAGAGTGGCTGGCAGAGGCAAGCAGGGAGCAGCCCTCCTGGGGGAGAGACCTGGGACGTGAGCAGATGATGGTGAGGAGGCAGATGTGGCAGGTGTCCATCTCCTCAGCAGGCTGCATCCTGCTCAGAGCTGAGAGATTTGGCTTTGCTTTGAGCCCATATAACTGGAGATACCATCTCAGTGGGGGATGCTGATGGGCGACCTTTGGGCAATGTTTTGGTGTGTAACTAGGGCAAGAGGGGTGTTTTGGAGGCAAAAGAGCTGCAGCAAATTGATTCCACTTACCTGCTGCCCCAGTCTGCTCCTGGACACCTGATCATGGCTTGTCCCAGAGCAAACACCCACAAAGCCCATTCCCTGCCCTGCTGTCCAGCCCCCTGCCCTATACCAAATAAACATTCGTGCTTGGAGGTGGGCCTCAGGACAAAGGCAAAACGACTGCTTCTGGCTTCCAGGGCAGGTGCTGAGCTACCACATAGCACCATAGGAGGTAGAAGGGAAGGAGGTCTCTGGCTTTGGAAGCCCAGCTCAGATGTATTCACATATCTGTCAATTATTTCCACTCTGATGTCCCAGCTCTCTCACTATGGCTGCAGCCCTGGTTTGCTTCTGTAGGAGGTCTAACACTAGTCACTTCATCCCTGAGCCAGGGAAACCTTACCCTTCTACTTGAAGGGGCTTAGGGACACAAGATCTGCTCCCAGACTCCAGACAGAGCTCTGGTCATCATGTCCAGCACAGATCAGTGCAAAACTTCTGTCTTATTTTTAAGACTCTTTGGAGCAGGGAATGTTTTTGCACTAGTTTCCAAAGCAAGGGGAAAAAAAAGAAAAAAAGGCACAGCCAGATGTAAGCCTCAATAACAACTAGGACTAAATGACAAAAGGTCACCAAGCATTTTCTCAGTGTCATAGAGAAGTGATGCTGGCTGTGTAACACCAAGGTACCAGCCACAACTCCAAGCATAGTTTGGATTTTCAAGTAATAACTGTGTGGGTTTTATTATCAAGCCTATATGCACCAACCTCTGTTCTCCTATTAGCGCTGCCTTCCTCATCCTTCTTTTCTTCAGGCATGGGAGCAAGTGGAAAGCCTCCTTCACTGCTGTCCTCCTTTGAGTGATGCTTCCATGACCTTCTCACATCTTCCTCTGGACTACTGAAGTCATACTTGTGGGACCGGAAGGCCATTTTCATGGATCTGTCTGGGTCTTCCCCACTATCGTTTTCCTCCATGCGCTTCTTTGATGTCAGCTGCTTGGCCAGCTCATCCATTTTGTTCCACCTCTTGGAGTCTTCCCACTCCCTGGAGGACTCATCCTCCGTCTCCTCGCTTTTGGCATCCCTGGATGGGAAGGTGTCCTCCTCCTCACCCTGCATTCCCTCATCCTCCAGGTGATGCCTTCCTCTTCTCAGTGCCCGGGGCTGCTCCTCCTCTTCCTCCTCCTCCTCCTCCTCCTCAGAACTCTGCCTATCTTTGGCAAATCCCAGAGCATCATCGTTATCTGAAAGGGCATTAAACACAATAGTGAGCACAAGTTTTCACCTGGTTATGCTCCACCTTTGAACTAAGTCTTTGAGAGTGACGCAAGGTAGGTTTCCTGACTTAGGCCCATTTTTCCAGGATTCTGGAAACACCCACTCTCACATCACCATGTCAGTAACAGGGTTTGTTGCCAGCAGTTGAAAACTACATAGGAAGCTCAAGAAAAAGAAATGAGTTGTCCCCAGGTGCTATGAAAACTGAGCAGCATTGGCAGTGAGGCAGCTGCTGGGCCTGTGTTACACACTGTGTGTGGGCCCATATGGTTGGGTGCTTGCGGGGGGGTCTGGGTGAATACCCCTGTCAGCAGGGGTATTTCTGTAAACCCAGTAAGCACCGCCTGAACTTTTAGGCTTAAAAGCCTCTTATCTGTCTGTCTTGGTGCTCTCAGCTCCTCCCGGATAGCTAGCAATACAGTCATCTGGGATACGTACTCTCTTCTCCTTGCATCTCCTCAGCCTCCTCATCTTCCTCAGGCAAATCAAGTGACCTCTCTGCTTCGGTGGGGTCCTCCTCTGCAACATCATCTCCTCCATCATCCTCCCGCTCCACATGCTCCCCTGCTGCCTCCTTGCTCTGCTCCTGGGCTTGCCTGGACGGCTGCTCTCCCTCATCCTCGAGCTCCAGCCTGTCCCTGGGGCTTCTGGGTTGCTCCTCTTCATCCCCTTGCTGCTGCTGCTCCTCCTCACTGAAGTCTTTGCTGATGTGATTGTCCAAAGCTGCATCTAGCTGGGCATCCTCTGCACCCCTGATCTCATTGCTCTCTGCTTCCTCCCTATCCTCCTCCTCTCCAGGGTTGGCATCTCGTGGCCTGGGCTCCCTCTCCTCCAGGCTGTTTTTCCCGTCCTCTCTTGAATCTTCATTTTTCTGGGTTTTCTGTGCTGCCAACTCATCCAGGGACCCCGTGGGCTGTTCCTCCTCAGGGTGCTCCCCTGCTGCATCTGCAGAGTGAGGAGCAAGAAGTAACACCTCTCCTGACAGCTCATTTCACAAACAGCAAAGCCCAAGCCTTTCTTAGGGAGCTTGAGCCCTGCTCAGCAACCTGCTTAACCAGCCAATGGATCCTTTCCCAAGTCACTTCAGCACATGCTTGTGTTCAAGCAAGCTGGTGCTCTCACTTGTGCCAGCTCTCCTGGAGAGACTTGCAAGGCTGAAGTTAAACATATGCTGAAGTGCTTTGCTGTGGCACCATCCTCATCACCATCTCTCAAGATGCCAGCAACAAACTCGCCCCGCATGAAACCAGATTGCACATAAAATGAAAGGATTGAGGAGGGTAATACAGCAGTTGCACAGCTCTCCCTGCTCTGAGTGCTGCACTAACATCACACCTTTATTTCTCCCAGCCGGTTGAAGAGGAAGCCAGCGCTGTTTGCAAGAAAGCCAGGGGGAGCTTGGGCTGGCTCTGCTTCTGCAAAGCAGCTACTCCGTGGGAGCTTAATGTGGGCTGGGTATTTGCTCTTGCTCATGCCAGAAACCAGCCACTTTTAATATAATTAGCCATAGAAATCACTTTGCAAAAGAAAGGGGGTTATGAGGGGAAGCGGGGAGGGAAGGAGCTAAAGAGCAGTGGGAAAAGCCAGGTGGGTATGGAAAGGAGAACACAGCCCAAAACAGGGCTGAGCAGAGCACTGGGGTGAGGGGATGCAGAGCACCAGTCATGCAGGGCTGCTCACCACCAGTGACACCGTGCACTGGACTGCCTGAGGGCACAGATGGCCCAACACACCAGCCTTCATCCTCGTGCAGTCTCCACACTGCTGGAGCAAGAGGTTCGGGTCTGCCCTGGCAAGAGGGAGAGCCAGAGCCACCTGTCCTCTCCATGGGCTTCTGGCTGTGCTGGCTGCAGCAACAGGCCCCAGAGGTGTTGCTCCTCCAGGCAGCTAGGGCTGCCATCATGGCATTGCTGCATGACTGTGGCTAAACCACACGCCCCAGCGCCTGCTCAGAACCCTCTGCAGAAGTGCTGCTGCTGGATGAGAAACCATCCCACCCCACACTGGCATTGACTCTTTCTCATGTGGAAAAGGGAAGGAGCTGAACCCTCCTTTCTGCTATACTGCCTGTCTCTAGCCAGGCCATACAGACATACTGACAAGAAGAAATCCCAGCTGAACAGGGACTTTCCAAGATGCATGCCCCTTGTGTGGCTGTGCACACTATGTGCATCCCAAGTTTGATTTTCCCTTCAGAAATTCATAACTTAATACCTTGGATGCCTGGAAACAAGGTGAGCATGAGCAGATCCACATCACTCTTGCCTGTATCACAGAGTCTTTCAGTATGGGATTTCTCTGGCTCATTTTAAGCATTAGGAGTAAGTGCTGGCATTGACAGCAGGGTGGAAAAGATCAGTATCAGTTTGGTTACTTGACCATCATCAGTTACCATAGCTCAGAAATTACATGTTGTTTAAGCTGGTAAATAAGAACAAAGCAAACACTGGTTGCTTGTGTGTGTTGCAGCAGCATCAAAGAAGATGCCTAAATGAGAACCAGATGGACATACCAAGGCTGCAAGAAAGAACATCCTTGTTTACAGCCTGACCTGGATTTGCTGGGGTGGAAGCTGACACTGACCTCTCTGCTTGTTCTTGTTGTGCTGATTTTCAAGGACTTCAGAAAGTTCATCTTCAAAGCCACTGTTTTTCTTCTGCTGCTGAGTTCTCTCACTGGCACCTGTGTCAAGCAACAAAAAGTAGGGAAAGGCAACAGCCCCTCATGTGTTTCAGAAAGCAGAGGTAGGAAAATAGTTCTGTGCCCTTTATAGTTGTCGCAAGCTGGTACGGGGGGGGCGACAATAGTTAAATGCGTATTTTCTACAATGGACAAATCTGCCAAACAGGAACTGAGAGGAGAAGCAAGACTCTAGGATATGTGAATCAAGTGCAGTAATGAAGCCACCATGAAAAACATCACCTGCAGGATAGAAAAAGGTCTCTAAACAAACACAGGGTTGCTAGGAAAACTAATATTGGTGGAGAGCTAGGGAATAACAGATGCTGAACTGCAGCACATTGAGGCCAACAAAAGACTTGAGCATCAGAGTACTGAAGGGTAAAAGTTGCCTCTGTAAGATGCTGCCCACTACCTCTGCTGAGCTGAGCACTGCGAGCCCCTGTGCCCTCTGGCCTGGTGGTGTGGGCCCTTCCACCCAGGGCACTGCCATCCCACTGCTGCCCAGGAGGGAGGACCTGCATTCATTCCCACTCCGTGGATGATCCAGAGCCTATAGGCCCCACACCTTAGCCTCTGGGATTATGGAGAGAGCTCAGCAAAAGCAATGCCCTGGAGAAAGTGTTGCCTAGAGGCAGCATGAACTGGAGGTCAGAGTGCAGCTCTCCTGGCAACAAGCTCCCACCAGCAGCTTCATCCCAATGGGATCTGCAAGCCAAGCAATCCCTCTCTAACACAGCTCATGCCTTGATTCTATGCCTTAATGCAAAGGTGAGAATCACTGGTGCCAGCCCAGTCCTCTCTAGTCCTACACAGGGCAGAGCTGGATGGCGTGGGCTCTCCAGCCTGGGCAGGACCCGTTGCAGCCAGCACAAAGGAGACCGAGATAAACACATTTGATTTTCCCTTAGGCTACCTCACTCTCCCATCCCTGGTCACTGTGACTGTAGATCAGAGCTCATGTTACCCCAGGACAAAATGGTTCGATGGGCTCAAGCCAAGGAAAGAGCAGAGCAAGATGCACCTCTGGGAAACAAATCCCCTCATGTCAACTCCATGCAGTATGACACAAGCTGTCTGATAGCTGAGCAGTTTCCAGCCACCCTTGGCATCTGTGCTGTACAGGAGCAGGGCACAGGAATGCCCTGGCAAGTAAGGGCTGCTGGCTGGGTTACCCCAAGGAGAAAGAGGAGGAGGGGAGCCAGGAGCTGCCCTCCCTGAAGCCTGGGGAGAGCCTCAACCAGGCCACCTGGGCAGAGGGGCCTGCACCAGCTTTGAACTATCCTTGTCTGGGACCTGCACACCAGCTCTGGGGACCTGGGCTCCTGAGAATAGCCCTTTCTCCTTTACACACCTCTTTGTACAGCTGCTGCCCCCACACTGGCAAATGGTGAGCTGCCCACACCTCTCCAAACTGAAGGAACTAGCATTCAACCTAAGGAAGCCAACAGGAAAATCCCCACTGGAGGTTTTCATTGCAGTCTTTTAGGTGCAAGTCCAGCTTAACATTCAGTGAGGCTTCTCTTCTGCCACACCTAGGTTTAGAGTGAGACTCCAGCTGCACAAACAATGAAGGTTATCTTATCTTTCATTTGAGTTTGGGAGCTGGTGGTTATCTATTGAATTAAATTACAGTATTTCCTTTTAGGATTCTCCCACCCAAAAATGTCTATACACTGCATTGTCACCAAGTTACTTTGACAGTCATTTAAATAATCAGATGCATATTGGAGTTTTTATCAGCAAAATTCCTGCCCTCAGTCACCCAGTCTCTGCTGGAAGTCCTGGAACTAATTTCCTAGGGCACATGCATACGATGTCAAATGAATGTAAAATACATTAAAACCCAAACAGCAAAACTGTGCAAGGGACTACAACAGATGAAACCCCTCTTCCCAAATATTGTTAGTGAAACTGTACCTTGAGCAGCAATTTCCTGAAGCTCCTTCAATAAATTTTGGTGGCGAAGGATAGAAATGATGCGTTCATCTGCAACAGGAGAGATTTGGTACCAAAGGTGGTCAAAGACAACCTCCCCCCAAATCCAGGAAATTAAAACCAGCCCCAAATGCCACCTCCCTCTTAGTTTACACTCTCCCTCAGTCTGATGTGTTGCCACATCGCTTAACCATGTTGTTAAGATGACAAGGAAGGTCTCATGAAAATCAGGCAGCTTCCTGTTCCCCAGAACTCCCCTGGACATGGTGCCAGCATGATGCATGGCCTGGGCTGAACAGCAGCTCTAACCCTTCTTCTGGGGCTTGGTGCAGCCTGGTGGGGTGGCCATGAGGAAGGTGAGTATGTCAGGGACCCCATGTGATGCACTAGAGCATGCTTCAGGGCAGGACTAGCCTCTTCTTGCCAGTTCTGCTCTTGCTGATACCCAGCATTAAATCTGAGCCTGTACCTCCTCTGAGTGTTTCTAGGCATTCCTCACTGATCGGCAGGGGGTTTGGCTTTGATAAAGTATCAGAGATGACCTCTACAATGCACTTCATCACCTGGAAAGAGACAAAAAGACAAATCAAATCACAGTGGTTTTTTGGTTGTTTTTTTTTGTTGCTGTTTTTTTTTTTTTTTTTCCTAAATCTATTTGTTACCAAGGCTAAAGTGTAGCAGATGATGACACAGATCTTGCTTTTCTGGTTGAGCCAGAACTGAATGTTCGGTTCCTCTTTTACCTAACTTGGGAACAGAAGGTACCTCCTGATACTGAGAAGTGAGCAAATGACACATAGCAATGGAAAGAGCTTCTTCAACATGACACACACTTCAGCTGAGGATCCCACGACTCCAGCTCATCCCAGAGGCTGGGCTCACCAGGAGATTAAAGCGAAATGCATATATATAGAGAGACCTCAAAATCATGCTTACTTAAGTCAATATATATCAGCCTGCATCTCATAAAAGGGCCAGTAGGAGGTTGTAGAGAGCGGTAAGTGGTCATAGCTATTCAGTAGGTGACCTCAAAATCTTGCGAGCCCTGAGAAGGGCATCATAGTTAGATTGTATCCACACATGGAGGGCAAGTTGAGGCAAATGGTATCTTCAAACACAAAGAGAAATAGTGTTCTCAAGCTCTAGAGAAGGTCAAGGCACTCTGGAGAAGTGTTTGACCTTGAGCTTGAGTGTTCAAGCCATCTACTATAGACTGGAACAGCTGTACACTGAGGCAGTCATCTGAAAGCAAAGAAGTTCCCACACTTTCCTTGGAAGCATTTGCAACTGCCTGGAGCAACTTCCAGGATGGTGAACTCTGAGCCTGCCTTTTCCAGCAGCCCTTTTCTTCATTGTAAAATGAGAATAATTTATCTAGTTTGTTGCCTGTACTGGCACTGCAGGCCTAGCCCTTCACCCACGCAACTGCAGCACCACTGATCCCACAGGGATAACCCAGTGCTAGTAGGTGTGGTAGGAGAATAAAAGCCACAGGTGCAAAGGCAAGGTGACACCTCTGGCAGGGGTGAAGACACCTTCACCACACTGAGACACACCACCAGGAGCCCTACTTTGTGGTCATGGTAGCTCCAGAAGGGAGAGACCCCACACAGGAGAGAAAGTAGCATTCATTACAGTCCAGTGCCACTTAACAGTGCAGGAGTCCAGCTGCCTGGTTCAAAAGGATGATAACTCCTAAGGCAGCCCAGAAAGCAGGCAGGGCTTACAAGTGCCTGAGGAATAAAAGAGGCTAAATTGATAAAAGGGATATAAGTAAGCCTTGGAGGCAGAAAACTCACTCACTGAACCTCCTTCTTCTGAGGATTTCTGCAGGCAGTCTTAAGAGCCCTGACCTCCCTCACAAGGTGCTATTCTCAGGAGAGCAAAGCACTGCGGCTGCAGTAGAAATTAAACACAAGTCAGCAATTCCCAGTCACCCACAATGTTGCTCATTCAAGCAACTGGATATGTTCATTGACCAGCTGCAATGGGCAAATTTTCATCCTGTGTAAGGAAAGAATTCTGCTTTTGCAGATCACAACCATAAAATGCTGAAGTCTTAAATATTTACAAGGTTTGAGGGGATTGCCTGCTGGATTTAAAATGTCATAGGAAATAATCTAACAATAGGAAAGCAGGGAAATTTCCCTGATATCATTCTCCTATACCACAAGCAATCCATTAATATTGATTTTACGTTACTTGGAGTCACTTCACTCTACCGTCAAATAGAACAAACCCCGTATTTTTATACTTCCCTCCTATGTTTCCCAACCTCTGGAACCACTTATTGTAGCTGTATTCTATGCAGCTTCAGTAGTAAGGACTTTCTCAGCATGAGAAATAACCTGGTCCAAGGAAACACTCTGTATAAGCTTTTTGAAGACTTCTAAGCTGATTTAAGGTCTTTGTCTGAACACAAAGAAACACATCAGTCACCACTGAAATGTAGCCAACTCTGTGGAATTACTTCATAACAAAATGAAAAGTGCGCTCATTTCACAACACTATCCTTGACTTTCTCTAAGAGCAAGTCTTGCAGAGTGAGACTTCACAAGGTCTTGAAATAACAGCCTGCATCAGAAAATAAAGGAGATCCTTTCCAAATGAATGTAATTAATCCAGTGCAGAAACCTGGACTGGAATTTTGCCATAACTATCCTCTAACTGTGAGCACGTAACTAGATACTTAAGAGCTGCTCATGCAGAAATCTCCAAAGGATCATGTCCTTACAAGAACAGACTTCACCACTTTTGAGCTTGGCTGTGCTCAGTCCCTTTTGAAATGTATGCTTGTAAGTGGGAAATTGTGTCCTTCAAGCACAAGAGTGGGCAAACACCAGGGATATTGTACATTCTTTGGTTGTGTTCAGCTCCCCATGGAAAGCTCTTGGTGTAATGAAAGACTGATGAACTGCCCAGGAAAGACCTGCAGATTCTGATGACCCATTTCATAGTCCTGAGCCACCCAAGAGTGCTGGTGGAAACACAGAGCATGGTATGTGGGAAGAGCTGCTGTTCTCACTGCTGCACCCATGGAATGATATCCCTGCTCTGATCTGTCCTGTGAGATTCAGACTTCCTTCACTGAAATGCTGTGTCTCAGAGGGCAGTGAAGGTGGAAGAGCCCTTATGGCTCCTTCCAGTTGCAGCAAAAAGGTGTGGCCTGAATTTTTTCCTCACAGCTAGAGCCTGTGTCAGTGCAGTAGCCAGGGAGTGAGCAGGCTTGTGAGACAATCCTTCCTTGGTGGAAGCATTTCCATGGAGCTACACCAGCTTCCACAAAAGCTAAATGCAGCTTGCTAGGAAGTGCCATGGACATACTGGGGAATAGATCTTGCAAGGAAAATTGTGGAATTACTGGGTTGTCTCTCCAGATGCCAATGAGCATTCTGCTCTGGCATGTCCGGTTGAAGGGGCAAGTGCATGCCCCCTTTCTCAGTCAGCAGCACACAGCCTGCAACAGGCACCAAGTGTCTCACAGCTCATGTCTCAGCCCCAGCAAGGGCTAAGCAGGCTAAAAGTCTTAACAAAGCAACAGTTCTCCAGGCCCAGGCACATCTGAGAGGAGCGAGGGAGGTGTTTCTCACAACACTTGCTCTGTAGGTAATGCTAAGTGAAGACACTGTACAGTGGAGCCTGTGGCTGAGAGAGTGACATGAATGTGCCCCCCTCTACTGTTGCCTTGGGAAAAACATGTGGCTGAAAGACTTCAGGAAACAAAGATATTAAAGAAGTAGGGAGGAAAGGGCTGGTGTTTCCTTTCAGGAAGTTAATGTCTATAGAAGTCTTAATTTGAGCAGTTAAGAGATCAGCTTATCTGAAAGACTCTAGGAGGGGGCAGGGCTCTGTCACAGATCAACACGGGCAAACACACCTATCCAGGCATTTAAGTGCCAAAAGCCCTACACCCTTGTGAAGTGCAGCCATGAATGTCAGAGAGGTATGACACAGACACATGTACTGAAGACTATAAAAGAAATCTGGAGAGGTCAGCCAAGTCACACATGGCTCGTAGCCATCCAGACAGGCTGAGGACAGATTTACAACCTGAGAGCAGCCAGTTGCCTATTTTTAAGAACATGCAGGTTTAAATAACACACCACACACATGCAAACACAGATGTATACACCCCCTTGAATGCACACAGTTGCAGCAATGCCTGTTCCTGAACCACATCTCCCCCTACTCTCCCCTGAGTCACCTCCTGTTGGGAGCTTTGAAAAGCCAAAAGTAGGAGGACTGGGGAGGGTTATACCCAGCCTCCACCCCCAGCCTCACCATTTTCTAGACAGGCTTGTTTGGTCCCTCTGGTACATCCTGAGGGACTTACCTCGTGCTCAGCTGCCCAGAAGTGGGTGCACAAAAGGTAAATCCTGGTAGGGAGGGAGTGGGGTCAGACTGATCCTGCTGTAGGAATCTCATGCAAATCCCTGGCACTTCCTACAAGCATTTCAGCAGGAGCAGCCAAAACTAACCATAACGTACTTCTTCTTCACTCACCACTTCCACTACAGGCCCATCCTTACCTTAGTGTCCCCTTTGTTCATGTCGTTTGTCACAGGAACAGAGATGGCTGTAAAATGAGGGGAGGGCAAAAAAAGAGAGCTTGTTATTCACCTCCTCTGGAAAACAAGCAGATAAATCCTATCCTGCTAAAACCAGGAGTTGATAAGAGGTGCATCTTGCTCTGGTGGAAGTGGTCCTTGTGTGCAGCAGCTGGATGTGTGCATTGTGCCCCCTCCCAGCCTTCCCTAGGGCAGGAGAGAGGGAAGGGAAGGGAAGGGAAGGGAAGGGAAGGGAAGGGAAGGGAAGGGAAGGGAAGGGAAGGGAAGGGAAGGGAAGGGAAGGGAAGGGAAGGGAAGGGAAGGGAAGGGAAGGGAAGGGAAGGGAAGGGAAGGGAAGGGAAGGGAAGGGAAGGGAAGGGAAGGGAAGGGAAGGGAAGGGAAGGGAAGGGAAGGGAAGGGAAGGGAAGGGAAGGGAAGGGAAGGGAAGGGAAGGGAAGGGAAGGCAGGGCAGGCCCGGCGCGGGGCTCGGGCGGTGACCTTGCGGCGGGCGCTGTCCGCGGTGCTGAAGGGCGGCGCGGGGCGGGAGCCGGGCGGGGACAGCGCTGCGGGCGCGGGGCGCGGGGGGCGCGGACCCCGGCCCAGCCCCACTTACCCGGCACGGCCAGGAGCAGGACGGCGAGCAGTCCTGGGCGGGCCATGGTGCTGGAGGGCGACAAGAGCATAGGCTGAGTCTGTCCCCTGCGTGGGGGCTCCAGGCGAGGTACCGGGGGGAGACCAGCCCCGTGCGTGTCTACGCCAGAGCCCTGGCTGAAGAGCCCAGATGGGGCACTGCAGCAACCGGCTCATTTATATATCTCAGCCCCTCGGAAATGGCGTCAGGAGGAAGGCACCTCCTCCCCTCTCCCCCCTCCCCTCGCACACGGCCTTCCCATCAGGCTCTACAGCTGGGCGGGTGCGGGAGCCGGGGCCGCACGCCAGGGCTCCCCGCGCCCCCCAGGCACAGGGCTCCGGCAGCAAGGGGCCAGGCTCCAGTTGTGCCAGGCTCCGTCATCTCAGACTCAGAGGTGCAGGAAGGTTGTGAGGTCTCTTTCCAGAATGTAACTTTTCCCAGCGCCTCACCCAACACTGGAGATGTACAAGCCCCCCTGGGTGTGTGAGCTCTGTATGCACCAGGGGTCACCTCCTGCATCCCAGCAGGGGTGACCTGCAGGTGGATTTACCCTCTAGGGGTGCCTTTGTCTTTTAGTGACCATAGAAGGTACCTAGACAAATAGTTTAGAACAGATGCTTAAGTTCTTAGATGCCCATTAAATGATAAAATAAATGTCTGTCAATAACCAGAGAACTGGTCACCATGCGATGGGTTTGCTAATGGAGCTGAGAAGTCCCAGCTATTTTATGAAAGATTTTTAAGTAGTAGGTTGTCATGTGGGATAGATAGCAAATTTTAATAGATTGCTCTCTTCTGTTCCATGGATCATAACAACCTATAGCATCACCCTACACCCTTGCTGCTGAGCACTCCAAAGCTGAAGTAACTAAGATGACCTGGTCACTAGTTTCCATTGACAAGGGAAATAGAGGCAGTAACAAATTGTACCATTATCTTAGTCACAAGCATTTCCATGCACTTGATGTCTGTTCTTTGAATCTGTCAGGTCAGACAGCTGGGTTCTCTTTTGAAAGTGACTCCACTGCTTTTTTAGGACAATGCTTCTTTACCACCTCTGCTGTTCTGTACTATCCCTCAAGCAATATTAGAGGTCATGGAAGCCAGGAACTTATACCAGAAAACCAAATTCAGAAAAATGTACTGTCCTTCTTCCCCACCCTAGCACATTCTTCTTATTGGAGACTCCAGCAGCCCAGGAGCTAGAGAGAACAATAATGACAGGAACTTTTCTATGAGACCAGGGGGTACAGACTACACTCTAGGTTTCTACCTCTTTCCATATACAATTTTTTTCTCCCAAATATCCTCTAATATCTGTCTGATTAAAATGTATACTTCAAAAGGCACATTTGGATAATAAAGGCCTACTCATACAAAATCAAAACACCCCTTGTTTTTGCATTTTCTATTTACTAGCAGAAAAAACCTGGAAATAAATTGATCCTCTGAACAGTGCTTTGTGGATGACATTGATTGATAATTAAATGTTTACAAGCCCATGAAATGAACACCTGTGACAGTTCTTGTTGCATGGGGAGCCTGCATCCTCCAGGAGCAATAGATATCCTTTTTTTTTGGTTGTTGGGTTAGGATTTTTTCATGGATGTGTGTTGTTGAATTATTTACTGGAGAGGGTGGAGGTGTGGGTCTCATATACAAAGGCCTTTTACTCCTTCAGGATACACCAGAGCATTTTAATCTCTGAGTCTGAAAAACTACATTATTAAGCTTGTTAATTCCCATGTATTCCTAAGAGAGAAATAGATTGATCTGCTTATCATGCTATGCTTACCTAGTCAATATTTACTTATCCTTACATATAAATATTGTTCTTATTAGGGCAACAAATGATCTCAGTTCTAATCCAGTTTCTTACATGAAGCCCTTTTTTCCCCTGGGCCCTGTTTTTGAGAAATGTAACAGGGAATGTACTGACCATGACTGTATTTTTTTCTGTCTTTCTCAAGCTGTGGTCTTGCATCCATTAAGTTCATTGCAAAGGAGAAACTAAATATTTTCCAGGTATGACAGGCATTCTCCCAGCATCAAATAATGAATTATTATTTTTTCTATTTATTGCCCCAGGAAAATGGGTATGAAACTGTTAATCCAACAATCAGTACTTCTGCTATTGGAATTTGTCTCATTAAGCGCAGCTATATTGGGAACTGTCAAAGTAAAGCATGTCAGGGAAAGATTTATGTCAAAGAGCAAAAGTGATCAAATAAAAAAGTGGAAGATACTCTGCCACTCAGAGAAAGGCAATGCCTGAAGCAGACTTCAAGGGAAGAGCAGATTTGTGAGTCTTTTAAGTAGTCTGTGTTTTAGTATATGGACAACAGGAATAGGTTTTCAGTAGGTAGCAAAGTGATGCAGGTGGACATTTCTGACCATTTCCAGTCTCATAAAAAGCTGTTTATGTCTGTAGAGAGCAATTAAGTTTTTCCTTATAGCTGACCAATTTCTAGTGCATGAAGTGTGGGGAGAATGTGGAGAGGCATAAACCATTGTGTGCCTGTGGTCACTAACATACACATGCAGGTGGACAAGGAGATGAGTTATTGTGATGGGAAAAGGCTATTTGTCTTCCTAGCCTGAAAAATGGCTTGAGAAGATGGCAATGTATGGAAGCAGACAACCAGCACTGTTGCATTACCCATGCTCTGAGCTGAGTGAAGAAGAGGGCTAGCCTGAAAGTCGTATTAATGTGCAAACCTCTTCCTATGCATAAGGTCATGTGCTCAAGAGATCATGTGGCTTAACTGCTATTCTCAGTCAACACACAAGAGCCAATTTTTTAAATTTCAGAATTCAGGAAATAAAACCAAAGAATCTGGGATGTGACTTTGAGCTGCTTTGTGAGCTTTGTTCTCTAATGTCTTGACTGAAACTGAGTTAAGAATTCACCCCTCTCCTGTGCTTGAAAACACTGACACTGCATTTCAGACTGCTGTGATTTTACAGATCTGAGAACTGAGGCACAGAAAGATAAAAGATGTCATTTTTCACAAGATATTGAAAAGGTTTGAAACCAAGGCACAGCTATTACCTCCACCTTAACAAAAAAGACCATTAAGCATAAAATAGGCAAGAATTGCTTTCTTGCAGATAGAATAAATTGTTACCTCTTTGACTGAAAACCTGAATGTAAGATCACTACCAAACCAGGTCTATTGAGATCCCCACATCACACATTTTCCTCTTTCCCACATTAGTCAATCACACTTGCCTCTCAGTTCCCTCATACAAGCCTTGCTTGCCTGTCTGTAAACAGAAATGAACTTCAAAGCTTAGATTGCTGTTGTGACTATCCATCTACACTGTTAAAAGGCAGTCCTCTCCTTTTTCAGGTCAGAGGCAAATTGATGTTGACTTGCTTTGATTTTCTTAGTCTAGACTGTGCTTGCACCAACCTGAAATGAATTGATTTTCCTGTTCAAAGGTTTACTTACAGCCCATAAAAAAGGCCATCGTTGTGCCCAATCCTGACAACAGCTGCTGCTCTGCGTGTCCATTTCCATCCTTGACTGGCATGCACAGCTCTCCCTTGGGCAGATGGAGTATGTTCTCTGTTGGGAGAAGAGACTCCTCTGTAGCAATCCCAGAATGCCATCTGGGCAACCTTACAAATAACTTGCACCACAATATAATTTTTCTAAGCATTAGTCAAACACCAATCTGGAAAGTGTCATGCTCCTCCAATGCTTTGGTCAGTTCACCTAGCTGATAAACATAAATCCTCATTGATTCCTGTGAGCCCCACTGAATCAATGAAAAAAGATGTGGAGATTGAGGTTCTGCCTAGGCAGTTATCTCAAACAACCTCCTCAGGAAATTACTGATTATTCCCATGGCTCCCTACACCACTCTCTCCCCTGAAAGTGCAAGACACAAAAGCCAGATTTAAGGACCTCCAGGACACTTCTGTTCCCCAAGAACAGCAGTGGTGGTAATACTGGAACCACTTACCTGGAGATATGGAGCATAAGGACACAGCAAATGCCATATTGGGTTGGAGCAGGGAGCCAGGATGAAGCCAGAGACCTGTGGGCTTCCTCCAGGCACAGGGGCAGGGCCTGGGGTGGGGACAGGGCTCATTCCAGCCCTTGTGCTGGGCTGATTCCTACCTTCCAAATCTCCCCAAAACTGGGCATTTGCCCTGATGTTTAACAGTGCTCTACAAAGTTTTACTGACAATTAGAAGTAACTAGTTTTCTTGTGCCTCTGAACATTCTCTTCTCAAGCTTGGTACGTTCTCAGCCTAAGGACTTCTTATGGCAACAAGAACTGCAGCTCACTTGAATACTACAAAAATATTTTATCTGTTTTATTTTGCTTTTTTAAATTGCTTCTTATCCTGATGCTAAAAGCTGGGAAAAACAAAAGTTCTCCTCTCTTCTCTAGTCCAGTGAGGTTTTCCTGGATACTTAGATTCCCCCTTACTCTTCTTTCCAAGAGAAACAATCCCAATCACCTGGCTCTCACACCAGCCAGTGAGTCCCACAGCCTAATTACCTATCGCATAGTGCAAAGAGATCAGGTGTATCCTGCTCTCACTAGGACACCTTTAGTGTTCACTTAGTGTCCTGGAAACTTTCTGGGGTTACCTGATGTACCTCTTTTTCATTGTAGCAATGATCACACACAGGTGTCTCAGGAGTCAGTAGCATTCAAGATCTATTTATACCCTCATATAAAAGACATCGTGAAGAGGATAGGGAGGATGTCTGAAGGTCTTAGGTTTCAACAGTCAGTGGTAGAGAGTAGTTTCAGCCTGTATTAAGCCATCTGACTCAGCCTGGATAAGGCAAGAAAAAAGGCTCCCACTGTGGCTTCGTTGGTCTCAGTTTGGCAGCTTGCCTCAGTTTTGGTCCCTTCCCTCCATCCATTTGCCCTGATTAGGGTCAGGCTATTCTCCAGACAGCCCAAGCAGCACTGTGGGCAGCTCTTGCAGTGCAGATGGCTCTTACCTTAGAGGTTCTGTTGATAAGGCAGTTTTCAAACACCAAATTGCATGTTAATGCCAGTTAATGAATGTTCTCTTTACTGGCAAAGCAAACCTTTCCCCTCTGTGCTAAGAGCAGAGAGCAGGAGGAGGTAGTCTTTCAGGTATTGAATTGCCTGAAAGCATCAGCATAGAGCAGCCTGAGGAACAGCCACAGAATCTTAAATTACTGTAACCGGGCTTTTCCTCACCCCACAGCAGCTCAGGTTTCCTTCCTGACCAATACTTATTCTTCCCAGGAGAGCAGGGGCTGCAGTGCTTGCCCTTGGGGAGCAGCAATTACCTTCCACAGAGTAAGCAGCAGCAGCACGAGGGACTTTCAAGTGCAGCAGAGCCCCTGCTGAGCCCCATCCACATGCTCTGCTAATATTATGGTCCATACAGGTTCCTCCACATTACAGGATGAGACAAAGAAAAGTTGGGGCATCCTGAGGAAGCTCTTTGCTCCTCGGTTTGCTCTGTGTGGGGGATGTGTTCGAGTGTCTACTACTGACCTTGCAGAGATCTCTTCTCTGTTTGAACTCTCAGCTGAGTTCAGACACAGCCTCTGCTACTAACTGCTTGTGGGAACATTTTAGGACAAACCACAATTTCTACTTTGCTGGAGATTAAAAAGAAAGGAAGAAAAGCCTGACCATGCTTCCCTCTTGGTTTTTTACTGAAGCAATGTCTGCTGGCTCTCAACAGCTTTTTGTTTTATGGGACCAGCTAGATAAGCACAAACACGGTGAAATCCTTGTACGTGTACCATGCCATGTAAGAGACACTTGCTGTCTTGTGTAACCCCAGGGAAGTAGAAATGGAAGGGTTTCCCCCAGGCTGAGAAGATAAACGAGTACTTTGTTCACTTTGTATTTAAAGCTACAGTGAGTATGTGACATTCTGTACTGAGGGGAACATTGCAGCTGTTTTGCTGGACATTGGTTCAGGTAGTGAGAAACTGGAAGTGTAAGAATCAAATTTATTATTTGCATTTCTAAACACACTGTTCATAAAGAGCCTGAACCCAAACATACTCAGGTCAGTTGAAAGACTCAACCTTTTCAGTGAGTTTTGGTTTGAGTTCTAGACCTGGCTTCCTTCCCTGAGTTTGGGATACATCTCTCAGAGGCAATGGCATTATTTAAGTGTACTCAGGCAAGGACTAAAAATAATAGTGAGGATGTCAGCTACAAGGGGGAATAACTGTTGTTCAGAAAAAGTCTTAAAAAGAATAGAGAAAAATGTATTGGTCAATATTATTCATCACCAAAAATAAAGATGGGAAATCAGTTTGAAATCTCTGTGTCTAACAGCAGACTCAACACTTTATTCCCTCTGGGTATTAATTTAGAGCCACTGATCAGTTTTGTTTTGCTCAGCTGGAGACTTTTGTAGACCTAAACCTGCAATAATACAAAAAACTTGGACAGTAAAAGGCGACAGAAAGACTCCTGATTGCCCAGATAAATCCTGAGCTGAAGCAGGCTCCTAAAAACTGAAGCTGCATCTCATGGTAGCTGAGAAGGGTCAATTCTCTTGGGTCACTTGGAGAGGAAATACTACCCGTGTCAGCAATTGCTTATTAATTAAGCCTGATAATTCCCCATTTGTGAACAGACTACTTGACCCAAATCCAGGCAATGGTTGCAAAACATTTAATTAGATCCTTACTCCAGGTTTCCTGTACTTTCCTGTGGAAGGATGCAAGCACCAGACAGCTCACCTATGGGTCTTGGGAGCCTGGGTCTGGCCCTTCTTCCTGTGGGAGGCTTTTAGGAAGGGTGCTTCAGGACTTGATCTTCAAGCAGTCACATGGATGGGATTTTGAATTTGAATGGTACACGGGCAAACTCCTTGTACATATAGGTACTGTAAACACCCTTATTCATATTGGAAAGCCAAAATAATTTATAAGGTTGCCAAGACCCCAGAGCAACACTTCATAGGTGTGTCAGAGTGGGAGACCTACTTTTGCTTTGAAAGGGATTGTCAGGCATCAGGGATGACTCTCCTCTTGCATATACTGGTGTCACATCACCTCTGTCCTTAGCAGCTTCAGTGTGACCTTAACTTCTGCCTTGTGCCAGGACGGGGAGAGCCACAGACTGGTGCTCTGCTTAGCTGCTGCAAGAGCTGACCTCTAGAGGTAAGTGCTTCTGGCACTCTCTTCAAGGACCTGGGGGTACTAGTGGATCAAAAGCTGGACATGAGCCACCAATGTGCAGTTGCCGCCCAGAAGGCAAACTCCATCCTGGGCTGTATCAAAAGAAGTGTGGCCAGCAGATCAAGAGAGGTGATTCTGCACCTCTACTCCACTCTGGTGAGACCTCACCTAGAATACTGCATCCATCTCTGTTGCCCCCAGCACAAGAAAGATGTGGACCTGTTGGAACGTGTCCAGAGAAAGGCCGCGAAAATGATCTGAGGGCTGGAGCACCTCTCTTATGAGGACAGGCTAAGGAAGTTGGGGTTGTTCAGCCTGAAGTAGAGAAGGCTCTGGGGGGACCTCACAGTGGTCTTCCGGCACCTGAAGGGGGCCTACGGGAAAGCTGGGGAGGGGCTTTTTACAGGGGCCTGAAGTGAGAGGACGAGGCGTAATGGTTTTAAACTGAAAGAAGAGAGATTTAGATTTTAGATCAGGCATAAATTCTTCAGTGTAAGGGTGGTGAGACACTGGAACAGGCTGCCCAGGGATGTTGTGGGGGCTCTATCCCTGGAGATGTTCAAGGGCAGGTTGGATGGGGCTCTGAGCAGCCTGCTCTGGTGGGAGGTGTCCCTGCCCATGCAGGGGAGTTGGAACTTGATGATCTTCAAGGTCCTTTCCAACTCCAAACATTCTGTGATTCTGTGATGTGTGAGCTCCTTGGCTTTTGGTAACCACCTGCCCCTTTTCAACTGGCTTTACTTGGTGCCAAATCATACAGATGTTCCCTGTGGTCTTAGAGGCCAGTAACCCAAGGCAAACAGCCAGCTAGAAACACAGCTCATCTAAAGTGGTATTTCATGAAGAAATGAACTAATTTCTGGTTTGAAGAAGGTTTCTGTGTGACTAGGGTTCACACATGGCAGAGGTCTGTCAAAGACTTGTGAAACCATTGTTTATAAACCAGTTCTGGTCAAAGAGCCCATTTAACTCAGGCTGTTTGCAACTGCTGCTAGAGGGGTGGTCCCCACTGCCCCCAGCAATTAAGAAGGACATTTGTTGCTTACCTGGGTGTCGTGGTTTAGGCCTAACATGACAACAAATAACCAGCCACGTGGCTGCTCACTCTGTTTCCCCCCCCAGCACACACACACAGGAGAGGACAAAGCCCAACTGGAAGCTCAGGGTCAAGACAAAGGACAAAGAGGGTTCTTCACTGATTAATGTCCTGGGCAAAACAGACTCAACTTGGGGAAAAAATAATAATTTACTTTCCCACTAATCAAACACACACACAGGACACAGACACACACAGAACAGGGCTTGCATATGTTACCCCACCCCTCCCTTCTTCCCGGCCCCAAATCCCTTTGTTCCCGGTTTCTCTCCCTCCTTCCCCCCAGCAGCACAGGGGGACAGGGGATGGGGTTTAGAGTCAGTTCACAGGCTGGTGGTTCCTGCTGCTCCTTCCTCCTCAGGAAGAAGGATTCCTTACAGTCCTTTCCTGCTTCCCCACGGGGTCCCTCCCATGGGAGAGAGTCCTCCACGAACCTCTCCTTCATGAGTCCTTCCCACGAGGTCCAGAGCTGCTCCAGCCTGGGCTTCCCACAGAGTCACGGGTGCTTCGGGAACAAACTCCCCCGGCACAGAGTCCTCCACAGCTGTAGATCCAAGTCCATGGGCTGCAGGTCCACACTCGCCCCTCCTGGCACCTTCAGGGAACATTCCACTGTGCTCCTCCATGAATGCAGGGGGACAGCCCATCTTGCTATAGGTTACAGGGCATCTGCTTAGGCACCTCCTTCCTCTTCTTCCTCACCAGTCTCAGGATCTCCACCCTGGCACTGCTTTCACCTCTCCAGCATTGCTCTTTCTCCACTGCTTTGTCTCTGCTCAGGTCCTGTTCTTCCATGTGTTAATCTTGGAGGTCCACCTACTGTCTTTCTAATGACCTGGCCTTGGCTACCTGAGCTGGGGTAGCTTTAGTAGCTTCTTACAGGAGCCAGTCCTGGGGCCTCTCCCCTGCTACTGAAATCATGCCAGAACCAAACCAGCATGCTAGGTCACTCCCGGGTTGTCCATGGGCTCAGTATCACCTCGGTAGGAGCCCACTGGAGGAACAGGAGCCTCAGAGGGCCACACACAGCTGCTTCTGTAGGACCTAGGCACAAGGGATTTTATATATCAATTGTCAACAAATAAGCTTTCTTGCTCATAAATACTGCTACTATGTTCACTTGGGAGCCAGAAGATCAAGCTCTTCTCAGGTGTCCCTTTAGTTTTGAGGTAGGGCTCTTCTGCCATCATTTTGTCCTTGCCGGGAAGGGGGAAATCTCTCAGCAGTTCTCACAAGAAAGGTGATTTCCTGCCTCCCACTCTTTTCTTCATAGGATATGGGTCCTGCTGCAGTTATATAAACCTAAGTTACAGCTTTCTCCAGCTCTTGCAGGTGTGAAAGCAGGAAGCCCGTGTGAAGGACCTGAGTGTCCTTCCTCAGCCCCAGCTCTGTTGCAGATGTACCATTACTCACTTTCACTGCAGTACAAACACAAATGGCATCTGCTGCAGCTCAAGTTCTCCTGCAAAACCTTAACAGGAACTTCCTCCTTCTCCTTGAAAGGAACCATAACAAATAAGCATATCTGCCTGGGAAGTCTTCCATTATTTCAGAGATTTATTTTGGCTTAACGCTGCTCTCGATGTGTGTGTTGGCCAGTTTCTTTTTCCTCTGCTACGGGATATGGGGACAGTGCTGATTGTCCACTTCAATAGATTCAGCTTGACAAAACCATCTGCCTCTCTGGATTTGAAGCTATGAAACATCCAACAGGTGATGCTACAGATTTAAAACTGGTATTTTAGAAGTCAGAGCAACAGGAACAACAATATATGTAGATGCAGATCTGACTTGCTTTAAATTTCTTTGCAAGATCAATACCTCACAGAGCAGCTTAGCTCCCTCCTTCAAAATTGACTGGCAGTCCATTTTACAGGGGTTTTGATCAATACAAATTGTCGATATCTATTTTGATTGTATTTTAAACAAATTCAAGCAGAACTGAAAAGGGATAATTCTTGTCAAACTCTTTTTTTAACATATAAGAACAAATATTTCAAACTCTTTGAACTGTAAACAACTTTGATTCACTGAAATATTTTGAAGAAACACTACTCCATATTTTGATCAGCTCTATTTGTAACTGTGTTGAAGACCATCTCTACCACCATCAACTGGTATGTTTATAACTATCTAGATAACAGGCTACTCATGTTTTTGACATGCTTTTTGCATCTATTGATGATTTTTGACAAACAGCAGGCACATGCTGTACAATAGCCACAAAGGGGAATTAGGTGCTCAGTCCTGACCTTTTCACCTTTGTTCACACACTCCAGGATAATCACAAACATTCCAGTGTAATTTCATTTACTTAATTTCCTTTCATTATATTTATTTATTTATTTTTAATTTTACAGCTCTGTGCTTCAAATCATCAGCCTTCTGGGGTTGATCCCTTCACTCAAGCAAAGAAATTAATTTTCATATTCAGAGAGCAGCTTCATTAATTGGAAGAGGTGAGTAAGCAGAGGGTTCCATTGGAAATTCAGGCTGTAATAGGGGAACCAAATGCAGAACTCCCTCCTGCTCTGTTCCGAAGGTGCTATCAGGAAAAGCAGCAGCCCTGGTTGCTTTTGCAGTGGGCCTCAAGCAGAGCTTAATTAGAGCAGCTGCTTGTATTCTGTGGTTAAAGAAAGCTCCCTGGGGACAACATATTGCAGTTTGATTGGAAGAGCACTCAATTGTCTAATGAAGCTGTTATCCTTTATTTAGTCTGAGATGAGAAAAAGAAATCTTTATATATCACTCCTATGTAACAAAAAAAAAAAAGCTTATTAGAGAAGTCAGACCCTCAGGGGTAAAATAAAAACACCACAAAACAAGGTGATGGTGGCAGTGAGTAGAAACAAGCAGGGGTCTTGGCTCAGCTATGCTTGCTGCTCTGTCTACCCAGCCCAGAGGCTGACACCCGCCCTGTGCCTCACTTTGCCCCATCCACCAAGAGAAGGTGTATCCCCATTTCTGAGGGGTATTGATACCTTCATTTTCATCTTCCATATGAGAAGTATCCCCTTAACACCAGGAATGACCTTGGAATATGTTTACTAGTGTTGACAAGATCATCAGGTGGATAATGAGAAGCTTGATGTCCTATTTCACCTCCTTTTTAGTTAAACTGCAACCCTCACTTCCACTCCTGATTTCAACAGGATTCACATGGACTTTAGAAGGACTCAGAAACAGGCCCTTTTTTTGGCGGGAGCAACAGGCTTTGCTTCAAAACTCTTAGATACATTTTAGGTGCTTCTTCAAGAAAATACAAAGCTCTTCCATACTGCTGGGGTGACCTTGCATGGTGTCTCTTTTCATATTAAAACCTCGGGATGACACTGCCGTTTTTCATATATGGGTCAGCTTGAAACTTTTCTTTGGATCATTAGAGCTGAATGATGATTTTGTACTCATGGGAAAGTTCATTTTGTAGTCACTGAATGCTTGCAGCCAATGGTCCCTGCTGCAGTGATAAATGGTTGCTTAAAATACAGAACTTCCCAAGACAGGCATTCATCCAGCAGCAAAGCCTCTGTTTTACTGGCAGAGACTAAGTTTTATGAAGTAGTTTTACCCCCACTCCAATATACAATATTTTACTTTTGAACAAGAAATGAGAGGGCACGGAGTTTTATAGGAGATGTCTATTGAAGTGGGCAATAGGACGGAGTGGCTGGTGGTTACCCTCAGCCTGTGGGAGGTTGTGTGATACCCAGGGATCATGCTGGCCAAGGACCATGTTATTCACACAGGCTGAGATGCTGGACAAGACCATCCAAACACCTCTGTTTCTTTCAGTAGCCCCCATTATCTATGTTTTATTTTCTCCTCTCCAGAACACCTCACCTGACATTTTGTTTGCCTCCTCCCTACTAGCCATCCACTTTTCTTTAGAACCCCTGACCCCATTCTTTGATTTTAATTCCAAAGGGCTTAGTTGCATCCTGTGCTTACCGTGTACACGATGACCACACACCACCCTCACCAACACCAGTCAAGTTCCATCTGCTCATTCAAGCTTTTGTAGAAGTTCTGTAGTGTAAAGAGGGACCTGGATCAGGATTTTTTGAGCTCCAGATTTATCACTCTAGCCAGGAAGCTGTCCTGGACTCTGCTGCCATTCTGCCATCCTTTCTGCTAAATATCCACATGCTTTTCTGTTGTGCTTTGGCTAAAAAAAGGACATGTTTCAATGTCAGTTTCAGCACAGATCTCTGTTTTCTGCTTAGTATTTCATCCCCCTGTGTCTTCCTGCTAGGCTGCACCAAGGCCAGACTTCTTACCATGATCACAGAGCACAGCTTCCTAGCACCAGCCCTTATTTTCATGACAACTTTAGACAGGAAATCTTGCTCCCTAGATCCCAGACATTCCCCATCTCCAGCACTGTTAATGAGACCTATCTAATTTTATGGAATCAGGTCTGCATTTGCCTCTGATTACACTGCTTGAGCTGCAGATGGTAAAGATGGAGGTCATCTCTAAGCACATGAAAAAGAGGAAGGTTATCAGGAGTAGCCAGCATGGATTTACCAAGGGGAAAACATGTTTGACTAATCTGATAGCTTTCTATGATGTTGTGACTGCATGGGTAAATGCAGGGAGAGCAGTGGATGTTATCTACCTTGACCTTAGCAGGCTTTTGACACTGTCTCCCATAGCATCCTTTTGAGCAAGCTCAGAAAGTGTGGGGTAGAAGAGTGGACAGTCTCCTTCTCTGGGAACTTTCAAGACCCATCTGGATGCATTTCTGTGTGACCTGTCCTGGGTGGTCCTGCTCTGGCAGGGGAGTTGGACTTGATGATCTCCAGAGGTCCTTTCCAACTCCTACCATCCTGTGATTCTGTGATACCTACATGTCAGTCTGTTACCTCTGTTCCCCCTATGGCCCTTGAAATAGCTGCTAGCAACACCTGAGCTGTGCAGTCCCTCAAGACAAATATTCTCTCTTCCTAGTGACAGTCCAGGGAAAGACCTATTTAACTCATCTCCCTATTGTCAGAAAATTGGTTTCTATTTTCTAGTCAATCATACAGCTCATTTTTCCTTTTCAGAAGTCACACAGACTTTGCCACTGTTCACCTGCTGGCCAGTTGCTCCTACTGTTGCTGCCAGCAGCCAGACCAGGCAGCAGCAGCATTGGGCTGCTTCTCACAAATAGGTGTGAAGGATTCAGGCAACTCATTGCACAGTTTGGATCAAACCAGAGCTAACTCAGCTGGCAACGAGTCAGCTAATGGACATGCTTCAACTGGGAAAACATTTCAGCCCATGATATAAGCCTGGGGAATGGGTTTCTGTGCTCATTTTTGCTATTTCCTTCCCCCATGACCACACATTTAACTGCTCTGTGCCCCAGTTTACTCCTTAGACAAAATCTCAGTGACACATCATGTCTTAGGAGAGGGCTCTGGAACCTAGGAATGAAAAACTCAAAAAGCATTGATTATTCATTATCTATAGTTTTCCTGTTCTAGATAGACACCTTAGCCTGGCTTTTGGTCAAGAGATAAGGTGGACACATGAACAGTTTTAGGGGCAATTTGGGTACACTAAATGTTTCAGGGAGAAGTCACTTCAGTTCTGCAGGCTTGGCTCAAACCAACACCTTTTTGAGCTAAGAAGAGCTTTTCCTGTCTGCAGTCAGCAGGACCCAGCTCCCATGGGGAGTGAGAATAGGAACACCCAAACTTTTAACTAGTTGTACTTTATCTCTTGCTGCTTCTTGTGCAGCCTAATTAATCTGACTATGGGCTCTGCATTCCAGCAAGCAGCTCTATCACACTTCCACAGGACTTGCAAAGCACAAGCCCTGCACACTCCTGGGAAGGCTCCTCAGCTGCAATGAGTAAGCACAGCACCCCTGAGGTGGAGGGAGCTTTGCCAGAGGACTGCAGGTGAGGATTCACCCGTCTGGATTTGGAGGCTTGAGGACAGAGTTGGCTGGGAGGGGAGCGCAGAGCACTTTGATACATATCATCTTTGCCACTGCAGTCAACCATCTGTTCTGAGTTTATTAAAAGTGATGTACTCTGCTGGGAGGATCAGGAAGCATCTGCTAGTGCATTTACATTCAAATCCTCACAGCAATCCCATCCATCTTCCTTTTTTAATTAATCAAACCCACTTTTTGGTGAAAACACACAGATAAACGCTTCCTCTGTAAACGGGAGAGCATATTATGTTAATGCCATAAAAAAGCTAATACAGAGAAAAACAATTTAGTGCAAGTACCAGCATCTATCTTCAGGATTTAAGAAAGCTCTTCTGACAGAGTTCATTCCTGTTTAAAGGGATCACCATCTAAACCTGGCTTATGCGGCAGCGCAGTTTTGCTGCTGCAGAATTGCTAATCAGCTGCTTGGAGCTAGAGTGAAATCTGAGGGGATGAACTGAAGCACATGCGCTTTGGGAGCCCGTCTGCAGGGGCTGGGGGTGCTGAGGGGCCTAAGTCCCCCCAGCAGAGCAGTGGCCCAGGGTATTTAGAGGTAGATGCTGCAGAGCAAGTGTAAATCCTGTTTGGCTGGAGGAAGAGTAGCAGGATGCTCTACCCACCCGGCAGCACTGCTTTGCTTTAGCATGGCTGCTTTGAAAAGGTGAAGAGCTGAAGATGCCTCTCATCACAGCCAGATTCTCTGAAAGCTGGGGAAGGAAAAGGTGGTGCCAAGGCTTCAGTCTCACTGTTATATCTATGTGACATGGGGTGCCCATGGCAGGGATGACCATCCCCGCTGGAGCTGCTGCCTGCACTGGTCACCCCCCTGGTACCATGCAGGTGCACAGTGCTATGTGCCAGCAGCTCTCTGGATTTCCCAGCAAGTCCAGAGCTGGGCTGCAGAGGCAGGCAGGGCCTCCCAGGGCCAGGGCACAGTGTAATTTGCTCAATGGGTGGGAATCCCTATTGCAGACAGTGCTTAACCTTTCCCAGGAACCTCAGGATCTCAGCTTCCTCCTGTCCAGAGGTATATCTTCTGTGAATGGGGAAAGGACACTGAATGAAATGCAGTGGGGACTGTTGGCAGATGTTGCCACAAGATGAGATGGCAGGAGTCTCCAAACCAAGGTGGTTGATGGGTCTCCAGGGACTGTCAGCACCACCTTTCAGTGAGACAGCAGGAAGGGTAAAGTCCCTTGTATGTCCTAGTCTATGCCCAGGGATCAGCTCTGGCTCACCTTTGGGGCTGTGGAAAAGCTCTTCCAAATGAGCTATGAGACACTGGTGGCTGGTCTGAGCTTTTCTTGGCTGTCTCAAACAGCTCCAGCTTTTCTTAGTCAAGATACAATGTGCCCAACACTTCGCTGGTGTCTCCAGTTCACTCTTCTCATGATTTGGGGTGACATGGCCCATCTGCAGCCAGTGGTTTGAGGGACCAACCAGAGCTGCTCCCCAGTCACATCTTTCTTTCCAGGCTGTGAGTCACAGTGCCAAGAATTTGTCTGCAGCCAGTCTCCATAATGCCTTTGAAACCAGGCCCTCCAAGCAAGTGAGGGAGTTTTGCTGTCAGAGGGAAGGATCGACCTTCCCCACTGCCCTACAAAAGGGATCAATAATGTCAATGGCAACAGTGAAGGTGCTGAAAAAGCAGCAGTGCTCAATGGCAAGAAAAGCAGTCTTTGGGTCTGTGGGAGTGAATTAGTGCTCGTGACATGACCTCATCTCTTCCTTACATGGAGTATAAGGGGCAGAGGGGACTCTGTGAGCTTGGGAACAACGGCCGTGTCCCTCCGCAGAGCTATCAGCAATCGACAGCTGATGCACAAATGAAATAGAAACCTTTTACTCCCCAACAAGCTGCTCCTTGTCTTCTTACTTTGGATATGTTCTCCAGGCTTTGTTTAAACACAGCGTACTCATTTTCCAAATCCTCTCTTAGCGTTACAAACAAAAACATCAGCGGAAACATCTGGAAAATGTAAAGTGCAACCGATCCTACTTTTTCCCAAACTCTTGGCTTCTGGCAGGCCTGGCTTTCACCACAAAGCATCTGCTGCCGTGGAGAAGCCCTTCTCCCCTGGCAGAGGCAGTATATTAGCAATCTCAGCCCTTGTCTTCCTTTAGCAAACAAGGGAGTCGCAGCTGCCTAAGCCAGAGCACGTTGTGAGCCTCAGAGAGCCTCTGTTGTTGAGGTTGAGTATTTTTTCACTTACATTCTTTGATTGCAAATGTTGTTGATGAATTTGCAAGGCTGCAGCTCAGAGGCTGTGCAAATGGCCTTGGGCAATTAATGGTTATTGACCTGGTAGTAATGGTGGAGCAAATAAGTATGTGCATGAAATGATATTGAGCAATCATGGGTCTGGAAACTGAATTTTTGACTAAGCTGACAAGGACAACTATTACACACCTGCTTCAGTGCTTCTCCAGAAGGGACTTGCCCCTCAGCACATTTTGAGTGAACGAATTGTTCTGTGAGCAGCGGAGTTACCAAAACCTGGTTTTTTTTAGTCTCCTCTGACAGCCCCACCATGGGTCTTGACTCTAGAGGTTTTTTCACTGATGACATGACTGATCCAAGTGCTCCCACAGCAGCTGCCACTGCAGGAGCCCATGCAGCATCGGTGTGCTGTGAGAGCCAGCCCTTCGCAGGCACCAAATGCAAGGAATGCAGCTTTTCTCAGTAAAAACCCACTGCAAATTGAATCCCAGGTAGTGCTAGCCAGTCTAGGGATGAACAGTCCCCAGGCTCCAGGGGAGCCAGTGTTGGCACATCTAAATCAGTATTTCCTTGGTAAGACAGCTCACAGCATCTGGAAACCCACAGTATCTGCTGAACTCCTGCATTTATTACCAAGAGTCCTTGACTTTTCCGTAATTTGTTTCTTGTAGCCAACTGCTTTTTTTATTAAATAAACATAGGTTTCCTTTAGCCAGCATTATGTATTGGAGTTTATCCAGCAATATCTATTGGAAGTCATTTATGTATCACAATAAGGAGGAAAGGACTGATTGCTTTTTTAACCAGAGGGATTCAGCTTGTGAGTTTAATTATAAATTCAGCAGAGTATAATGTTAGCTAATAGTTATGTTAAGCAAAAGCACTAAAGGGCTAAATCCCTGTTTGGAAGAGACTTCACTCCCCCCTGTGCAGATGTCTGGATCTTTCTGAGTCTCTGATGTCTTCCTGAGGACTCTCCACTTGTTGAGCCCCATCATGACAAGCAGAAGAGCTGTGTGTAGTGAAGATGGCACTCACGTAAGGCTGTTGCCGCTACTTCAGCTGGACTTTCTCCAGGCTACTCTTTCTAGAGACCAAAACTTTAACAGTTCCTCAAAAGGGGAAACTTTTATCATATGAACAGAAATCCCTACAAAATATCATACTGCCTGAGCAGAAGGCTCCTCTGGCCAAGCCTCCTGTTTCCATCCTGCCTGGCAGGGTGAGCCACGAGGGAGGTGACTTTACCCTCCTGAGGCTCAGCCCTGCTGCTCAGGTTGCACTGACCCAACAGTCAGAGTCTCGACTGCAGAGTATGTAACAGAGGGAAGCTGAGCTTTTACTTCCTTGCTAATTTAAGAGCAACCCCAATCCCACAGTGGCAGTATGTGTTATTCAGGAAAAGCAGCTGCTCTCTGCAGTCTGTTTGTGCTCCTCCTGCATCCCCAGCGGATGGATTAGGGCTGGTGGGTGGTACATCCCTACAGGCTGCCTTTTTGCCATGTCAGTATCTGTTTCAAAGAACACAGAAACACAGAATTATAGAATCATTTAGATGGGAAAGACCTTTATGTTCATAGAGTCCAGTCATAAGCCTGACACTGCCAAGTCCCAGTAAACCATGTCCCAAAGTGCCACATCTGGTACTCCTGTCCCTGAATTTAACAGGTCCCTTTTTGACCCTGCTGGTCCTGGTTGCCTCTGCCAGCTCCCATGGCAGAAAGCTCAAGAGTTCACAGTCTGCTGCGCAAAGAACTACCTTTCTGGCTTTGCTGCAATCTCCCACTGGTTACCTAGAGATCCTCAACTTCTAGTGCCACAGGATTTGGGGAATATCAGCTCTGCATTCACCCTAACCTCCACGTTTGTCATTTTGTGAATCCCACCCATATCCTCCCATAGCCACCTTTTCTCTAAACCAAAGTGTCCCAACCTTTGTATTTCTCCTCCTGCCTCTCTCAGCTGCACCATCCCACTTATAATTTCAGGTGATTGTCGTAGTTTAGGTTATTTTTCCCTTAGCTGCATTATCTGTTTTACCTCCAGTGAAGCTCATCTGCCACCTTCTTGTCCATTCACCCTCTCAGTGAGGTCCCTCCAAAGTCCCCTGCCATTAGCATGACATTTGACTATCCAAAACCGCTTAGTTACCACTTGCAAACTTGTTTTGCAACCCATAGCTGCTTCGCTTTGTGTCATATCTCCGTGTACCTCCTTTGGAGTCTTGTTTCAGCCTCTCCTCAACTCTTCAACAATATTTTCACAGCTGCTTGCAATGCAGCTCTGTACAGCTGGGCAAAACAAACCCAGAAGCCAGAAGAGCCCTGCGCTGCAGGGAGTTTTACCTCCTTCTCTGTGAAGTGATGAGCTCTGAGAGCACAAGTGAAGGGATGTTTTCAGAGTCCATCATCCTTCTAAAACCCTCTACCTGACCAACAAATGACTTCTAATCTGTCTCTGGTTCTACAGACCCTGAGGTAATTTGGGAAGTAGAAAAAAATCCAAGTTTTTTCAGGCAAAACCTGCCTGTATTTGAGTGGGTAGTTACAGTGACTGCCTGTGGCACTGACATGCCCATTTTGGATCACCTGGGCAGCTGCTGGACAGATGCGTTTGCTTTTTACCCCTCATGACATGGCCTTTTGTGGGAAAAAGGAGTAGAAAACTTCAATTTCTTACAAACAGAAACAAAGCACATCTGCTGGAGCTGAAACCTTCCTTCAATGGCTGTGAGAAGATTAAGTGTTGTGGAATTTCGTGTAACAGGAACATTCTTGTAGTTATGGGGAGCTCAATGCAGAGAGCAGGTACCTGCTTCACTTTCCAATTAATGACCTCTGAATAATTAGCAGAATAATTTTTTTAGAAATGCTCCAGTAGCAGTGCCCCTCATTGTCAGATAAACAGCCTCCTGGAGAGGATAAAAACTGGCAACAATGAACAACTGGTTGAGGGAGCAGCAAGGTTACAGGATGTCATTAAGCCAGGAGAACATTCACCAGCCCATTCAAAGGGCCTAACGAGTCAGAGCTGTTTCACAGGGGTAGGCTAATTGAAGAAAATTATTTATTAGGAGAGTGAGCAGAGACCACTATTCTCTGAAGCCTGGTATTGACACTCACTGTGGTTTCAGTCTTGCAAACAGTGAAACAATTGTTTTCCCTTGACAATCATTTACTGCTAAATCCCGAGTACCTCAGCCTCCCCCCAGAATTTAACCTCTGTGTGGGACTTTGTCAGGAGCAGTGTCAGAGTGCTCTGACCGCAGGCACATCTGCTGTGCCCTCTTCCTTGCACCCATCACCTTATTCCCTCTCGTTTCAGTGCCAGTTATTACCCTTCCAGAAGAATTTATTTCAGGATTGCAATCTAAAAGGACACCCTGGGGTACTGGGCAGGACTAAGGTTGATGTGGCTCTGAATCTGATTTCTAAATAATAATTCTTCAAACTATGTCTGAAAGAAAATGGTAAAAGAATTACCATGTTATTGCAGCTGAGGACTGAGAGTGAGTTGGATTTTTACTGCCTGTGCACCTCTGGTGTGTGAGCATATTTTGAGAAAACAGCACCTGATGCAGCTGTGGGGATCAGATCACTCCAAGGTCACTGAAATCTCTCCGATAGGCACCATCATAGCTTCAGGTACATATCACACAACTTCATCCTGAATTTGACAAGGCTGACTCACAGAAGCATCAGGCTTAAGTGATCTCTCAAAGACCCATAATTTCAGGGTACAGAAGGATTTTCCTGCCAGAGGAGGTACCCCAGCCACCCTTGACAGCTGTGTGCCTAATGGAAACATGAAGTCTTCCAGTCAGCAGGACCTCACATTCAAAGGAGCTCATCTGAATGTTTAGCTGTCCTTGTATTTTGAAAGTTGAATTATCCTAATTTCAGTCTTCTTTGCTTCAGATGAGGTTGTCCCATGTGGGATATGGAGAACAGCTGACCACTGCCTGCTCTTAATGTCTTTAAGACATCTTAAAACTGCACTCCCCTCCCCATCATCCAAACTGTTCTTTGACATGCTGCTCAGATACAGGCTGAGCACACATCCCCGGAATTTCATGGTGCTTTGGCCCACGTTTTACTTTTGCAGTGTGTCAGGTATCTGGTCCCTTTTCTCACAGTGAAGTCTAGATCATGTGTCTCTGGTTCACACCTGAGCATGCTCTTTAGGAAAGTGTCCAAAAAAGTCTGTTTCTCTTAACCATTAGACCAAAGAGGGAAAAAAGAAGAAACAAAACTGACACCATATACTCTTGACAAATCCCTGCAGTGTGTTTCATATCAACTAAATAGCCTGTGGCTGATTATTAATTGAGTGTTTCATAATTTGTTCCAGAAAGCTTTCCAAGAATTAAAGTTAGGCAGATTGATTTAAATTCCTTGGCTTTCCCTGCAAGGCAGGTACTAAGCGCTGCCTTATTACTCTTCTACGGTCCCTCTTATTCCCCAGCTACTCAAAAGCTATTGCTAATAGCTCGGAAATGGCTTTGGATGAGTTCTTCAGCTCTTGCAGATGAGTTTTGTCTGGTTTGGCAGGCTGGAACCCATCTCACTAATCTAAATATTCTTTAAGCTCTTCTTTCCTTATTCCGCCCCGTGGCTCCAATCCTCTTGTTATATGTCTCAATTGTGTTCAACATCTGGTTATGATCAACCTTTCTAGGAAGTCCGAATCAGAAAATGACAGTGCATCTTTCAGTCTCTGCTGGATTATTACGTCTCCAGAACATAACCTTCTTTTTCTTTGTAGACTGTGGTGCCATTAACCCTTTCTCTATAGCTTCCTCAGATCTCCTCTCAGGACTTAAGAAAGGTGCGATGTTAATGCCATGCAATAGAAATCCCATCGTTCTATTCACATAAACGATTCAGGAAAAGTCAGAAAACTGGAAGAACTAAGCCTACTAATGCACCTGATCTCCCTGTCCTGCCTCCACTTCAACTATTTTTTCAGGGTCTATGCAGTAAATGCCAACTAACAGAAAGGACTGTCTAATTAAATCTTTTGCTTTACGAGTATCTGTGAGTGCAAAGAACACATAGGAACTTCATTGGTTTCCAAACATAAAGTCACTTGATTTAAGCCTAGTTTTGCTGTTTCTACAGGCTCTGTCGGCACACGTTTACTCAACAAGCCTTTCAAATTCAATAGTTACTGTACACTTATGGTCAAGAAACCCACAAAACGATTTCGAGAATGTAGGACAAAAATCACCTTGACAAAGAACTAGTTTGATGCACATATCCAAACCAACGTTTGAACAAACATCCCCTATCATATCCAAAGTCTATTGCAACAGTGGTTTTGCAGTAAAGCTCCTTCCCAGGTGACAAGCAAGCAGAGACTCTGCTGATGTTTTAAACAAGCCAGTGCTTGGGAAAGCTTGTGCCTCCTGGCTCTCCTGAGGGTGTGTAGGTGGCATGGTTGGAGGTATACCAAAACCAAAACTATGCTCTGGCAGACAAACTGTATTCCTCCACGTGCCTTTCAGAGGAAGGGTTAAAATAGGGCTACCCACGATTATATTTTTTAGACCCTGAGAAGCTTAGATGATCAGAGCTGCCTTCAGCTCCTGTGATCACTGCATTGACCTCTGCACACTTATGCAAGATGTGCTGCATGTGAGGGAATAGCCAGGGCTGTTGCTATTGCATCAAATCTCCCTTCAGAGCAGCACGACTGCTCTGCAGAGGACATTCACACTTTGTTCTTCAGCAGCTGTTCTGTAACTATATCTGGCTACAGCCTTCCCTGCACCATTTTGGGCATTGCAGGTGACACACCAGCAGCAATGAGGAATAATGTGTTTCAAAAAGCATATCCTAATTAACTTTTTAATGCTCATTTTCCCTACCACCAGCTTCATTAGATTTGTATATGTGAAATATTTGTTTAGCCATGTATTATACTGCTAATCACAAAGACTGGCTTGTTGCCTAGATACTTCACCCAAGTCACAATGTCACAACTACAAATGCAGAGCTAAAAAGCAACTCTCCCCTTCATCTTCAAGATTATCTCACTGTGCTGATCCCTGCACTGCAGGAAACTGTATTTCTTGAGAAACATGAAATGAGCTCTTGCTACACGTGATGTGTCTATGAGAGATTCAGGTCACATTTTCAATTTATTATTCTGAAATTGTCCTTTGTAATTTCTTCAAATTATAAAATGCCTATTTGTCTCCTGTGTACTTTCTGTAATGGAACAAGTTCTTGCACAGCAGCGATGTAATGCAACAGTACTTAGGTCTTTGCACTTTCATACAGCTGGGCAGTTTGCACAAGTTTCCCATGAGACAAAGAGTTCAAACTAAGTCCTCATCTCATGGTCGGGGAAATAGAAAGAGGTCTCCATCCAAACTGGACCTCCATTGATCCTATTTCTGCATTAAAATTCACCAATTTATAGCTGCTCTATTGGCTAAATGAGAGTGGTGTTTAAAAGTGAAAAAGTGAGTTAAACAGAGAGATCCTCAGACCACTGGGTGCAACTATGCTATCTTTTCATAGGGATGCCCTTGGAGGACAAACCCCATATCATCCTATCTGTGCTGCCCCAAGGACATCCTATTAAATTGCCAAATTCAGCATTGTACTGGAGTGTTCTTTACGTGCCTTCTCTCATCTTACTAGCTCCAGTGTGTTTAGACACACATTTTCCAGCAAGATGTTTTCTCTGAAAAAGTTTGTCCAGCTTCAGCAGGTGGAATGACAGGAACACTACTAGGGACAAGGAGCTGTTGTGAAGGCACTATTTAAATAGCATTTATAGATATGCACAACTTGGTCCTTCAAAGGCTGACCAGGCCTAATAATATCTAAGAGAAGATTACATTGCTAGTCCATGTTTTCCTGTAAAGTCGATGTTCTCCTTGCCATTCCCCTTCACAGATGTGTGAAACTTTGTTGAAGCCATTAGCACCTTAATGGATTTGTTCCTTACCACCCGTATAGCCATTTCTCTCTAATTAAGTGCTGTGGACAGTGATGACCTTCATGTACCCAGTGGGTATTTTCCACAAATACACTCTTGAGTGTCCGCATGAGGTAAGATCACTGCCAGAGTTGCTCTTTAGGAAGAGCTGAGGGATCGTATAGCCACTTAATGGCAGCAATCTTCCCATCAGAGCATGATGCTTGCTTTCAGGCCAACACTGAGGGAAAATTTCCTAGTGTAACTTTGCAGGGAGCCAGAAATATGGAGGAGTTTTTCTAACAGAAGTAAAAAATCACACCCTGGACAGGTGTCCAACCTTCTGGTTGTGGGAAGCTAAATTTTTAGGTAAGAAGTGTTGTCTGCCTGACTCCTCAACACTTTGGAAGAGCAGATGACACCTTGTTCAACCATCCCAAGAACATTGGTCAGATGTACACAAAGCACACACAGGGATTCTGTGGGCATCCCAGCACCTGCAGGTTCCCAGGGTCTGAGAGGCAAGATGTCCCAGCTCACCCCATTCCAGGGGAGGGGGTCTGTAGGGACATGACTTCGTTCCTGCTCTTTGCAGTGTGAGGTGAGGGGTGAAGGCGTCTGGGTGTCCAGACCCTGCACCCTGCTCTCCTGTCTGTCTGTCCAGATGGGCTCTTTGTGCTGGCAGGGGCCAGGCACCCATTCAAGCAGGACCAAGCTCAGCTTAGGAAAGGTCAGATAAGCTCACATGCAGAGAAGTGCAGGACAAGTCATCTGACGACTTTGAAGACTGCATGGAAAAATAAAAAAAGGCCATAGCGACTTTTTCTTAGCAGCTGATAAAGGACTTCTCAAAGTGCTAGAATAACCCCACCTCAGGAAAGAAGTTATAATTTGCAAACATACACTGACCTTCAGATGGAGGCTCCAAGCTTCCCCATGTAACCAACAGAGAATAATAACATCTCCTCAGCACTTCACCTGAATCAGCTACCTATTTACTGTATCAGGCTGGGTGAGTAACTTAATTTTTCTTTATTTGTATCTATATCTAGCACCCGACAGAGCCTATGAATAAACAGATATGTTGATACACAGACATATATCCCCTACATGTCCATATAATACAGTTTAATATTTGAATTTTTAATGCAATAGGAGTCAATTATTTATAATGAATAAAACACAGGGCTGTATCAGTGCTTGCTGTCCTTGCAGAACAGAGATGTCCTAATGTCTAATTCATAATTACACAATAAAGTGAAGACAGGCTGAAATATGTCAAATGCTGAAGACTTTGTAGAGGGGTTTGTGCAAAGGGGCTTTGTGGTGGCCATGTCCCCACAGCTCAGCTGCTGGAGGATGCCCAGCACCCCTTGGCATGACTCCCCTGCCTGGGGGTGGGCAGGGGGCTCTGCCTCCGAGCCCCCACAAGAGCTTGGAGCCCCAGGAGCAGCACCAGCAGTGGCTGAGAGTTTGGGGAAAGGTGGAAGGTGGATGATCCTCTCCCACCTTGGGCTTCTGCCAGGCTGCAAGGGGTCTGCTCACTGCAGGCACAGAAATGCTGAGCTAACCCCACCATTGCTGATCAAAAACTGATTTCAACTAGGCAAAACCCCTTCTGATGAAACTTGGCTGCACGCTGAATTAGCAGTGGTCCTGGAGCAATGTTTAGAAGGACACAGCAAAAGGGACTGTGCTTAATTAAAGTTGACAGTCATAATGGCACTGCCTGTAATAGTATCAGGAGATAATCGGTTGCAGGCGAGTGCTACAGGCTGTGTGACATCCCCGCCAAGGTGTGACCCTTATGCCAGCTCTGTCAGGCCAGATCTTAATTTCTGCTCTTTAGTGCTGAACATCACATGTTGATAAGGAAGTGAAAACAGCTTTTTCCCTCTGGTCTCCAACTCCAGCTGCTCTCTGTACCACGCAAACAGAGATTATTGAGAAATCCAAATTAGGTTTTATTTAACTGATCTTTAGTGTGATAACAGGCAAATGCACTTAGAGGAAAGAGCTTAGGAGGGAGGAGAAGTGATGCACCTTCCCCTCTTCTGATTAACTGGTTGAGTATTTTTGTATTTACTTATTTAACCTATATTCAGGTTAAAAAAACAAACCAACAAACAAAAAACCAAACCAACCAAACAAAAAAACCCCCACAAAACAAAACCAAACAAACAAAACCAACAACCCTCCCCCCAAAAAAAACCCAAACAAACAACAAAACCAAACCAGAGCATAGGTTTATCAAATTAGTGTATCATTTTTGTGATAGAAGATTGTGAGGGAAAGCAGCAGCGTGACGTGTGCTGGGAGGTTGTATGGGCACAGCATCCAGCATGGCTCAGAGCATCCTGCTGGCACCATGTCCTCTCTTTGAGAGACCACTCGAAGACCTCAGCTGTTGCACACTGTAGTCACCCCTGAAGTCAGCACTTACTCCCACAACCACTCTCAGTCTCACTCTGTAATTCACTTCTAAGCAATCAATGACGTGGTTGAACACGGATATTCTGAATTGGCAGAAAAGTCAAATGCAGCTACTGCTTTTTACAGAAGTTGAGAGCAGGTCCCCTTCAGTTTCTTTTTTTTTCTACTCCTTTTTCTCAAAAATCTCTGGGATCTTAACTACAGCAACATTTCCTGGTAGAATGAGAGCACTGATCGAGTAGGGTAATGAGGTGCACAAATTAACAGCAACATTGACTCGTGCCTCCAGTCAATAGCTTGATATCTTGCCCATTGAAGTAAGGACATTTTAACATAGCTCCCCACAGAATGTAGTACATGTGTGTGCTGCAGTCAGACGATCTAGCCAGATGGGTTCAAACCCTGTCCAAGGAAGGTGGGAATTCAAGTGGGAAAGAGGAGATTCAAGAGATTCTCAAAAAAAGAGATTCATAACTTTCAAGCTGGGTTTAGCACTTCCTTGGAAATGCAACATGATTCTGGATGCCTCCGTTTCTGGACTCTGTGGCCAGGATTTGCTATGCCTGATGGTAAGCAGAACCAGACAGCCACCAGTCCAGAGCAGATGAGCAGGAACCTCCACTGCTCAGTAATGCTGTTATTCAAGCTATGCACTTTAGTTGAACACCACAGGTTAGGAAATTGTCTTCACCTGTTTTCCCCAACAACACGGGCAATGAGCCTCTTAGCTCTTACCTTGGACACATTGCTGCAGAAGTGGAATTTCATTAGCATGTTTTTTTCTATGAGAGCTCCAGCAGCTAAGAATTGAATAGTTATTTAAAATAACAAGGGAAGGCCTAAGTCACAGTCAAAACTGCTCACATCCAGATGTCTGACCCATGAGGGGCTGCTGGCACATTAGCTGGAGTGCAATTTTGAAGGTCTGTCTGAGCTTCTGTATAACACAGGCACATCGAGGTCTCTGTTTTTATTCACTTCAGCAGCTGTGTTAATCTGGGGAGGTGACTTTGCTGGGTGATCATGGGACCTGATGCACAGCAGACCTAGAGTGCTGGTTGTGGGGAATCTGAGTGTTTCAGCTGAGCTGCCAATCACTCAGGTCCCTTTGAAGCCATGCTAGTGTCACTGCCCTCTGCCCTGAATGTGGCTGAATATTATCAGTGAGTTACTAATAAGCTCATGCTTATGGCAGTGAGTTTTCTTCTTTGTGTTAGCATTCCACTCCTTACTTCTTAAGGTCAAAAGTGGATCCTCAGCGATATAAAGCAATGCATTAGTTTTACAGTCCCCTATAGTGCATCCTGACAGCTGTAACCTGCTACCTTCTCCACATCCCCACTGTGCAGCAGCTTCCTAAGAGCTGCCAGAAGCAAGTACTTAATGGGATATGGGAGAGCACAGTAATACCTGACACCAGGGAATGGCAAACAGGGAAGGGAGCAGGCTGCTTACCTCTGCTGCCAGCAGGATGTGCTGCACCCTTTAGTGCTAGGTAGCTTGTTCAACCAGCCATGCTGAAGGTGGGCACCTTGCTACTGCTCAATGATGAACGATGCAGCCATGTGGGAGCCTGCCAAATGGCTCCATGGCTGTGTCTGCCTCATGGGCACAGTGGGAGGCAGGAGCCTGGCAGGGAGCAGTGAGTGGCAGGTAGCCTGAGGCTCTTTGGCGTTGCACATTTTCACAACCTGTTCCACCTGTGGCTGGGCAGACTGTCCTCTTGATCTGACTTATGAAGAGATGATGGTGACAGCACAGGGATACACAGCGTGGGGACAGACCCTTGCCCTGGGTTTGGGGGTTCTTTCCTTGGTCTGTTGGCTTTGGGGTGAAGGAACTTCCAGCCTGATAGGAGCTGTTTGATAACTTGGCCTTGAAGGCCAAGCCTTTTTGAGATCTGATGCAATGGTAAACAGCTTGTCCCAGGCCACAGTTATGAGCTGCCATGTGGACAACTGACTGTGTGACTTAAGCTATTCCCACCACAGCTCACCACCCACTGCTCCACCTTTTTGTCAAGCCATTAGGTTAGATGTCACAGCAATGAAGGCAGAATCAGTCTGGGTTTAGCTTAAGCTCAAGGTCTTGGGGTTTTTCCAACTTTGGTCCAGAAATAAAGGTGAGAGGAGTAGCTCACAGAGGGAAGCTGACCCCACCATTCACTCTAAAATTCTCCCAGACCTCCAGGCATCCATGTTATGCAGACTTTCAATACCAGCAACAGCAAATTCGTGAAAGAGAGTGTCTCTCTGTCTTTTCCATGTTCTCCTATCAGCCCTACAGTGCTCCCTCATGGCCATGTAAAACAAGAAGATCCCTCAGGAATGTGGACCTCTTTCTGCTAGATGTGGGTGCTGAACACTCTGCTGCAGAGGCTTGTGTGGGCACCTCCAGAGACAACTTGCCAGTAGTTTTGGCAACATGAACTACATCCAACAGCCATTTGCTGTCCCCACCTTCTTCACCCACCACCTTGTGGAAGCACAGTGTGATCATTACATGGCCAGGAAAGGCTGCAGCATTTCTCTGAGTCACAGGTCTCCCATTGTTTTCCCAGATTTGTAAGGTGTAAGATGCTTTCTCCACACACACAGCTTGAGCCGTATAAGTTACATTCAGACCTGCAGTTCCCTGCTGATCTGCACCCTTCATACTGCTCCACACCCCTTCCCCTCACACTGTTTTCTTCCCCAGGTAACCCAAATGCTACCCTCTCTATTTTTTCTCTATCACAAAGGTCTGAACCCACCGTACACACTGAGTTGCTGAAGCCATCGGCCATGGGGAGCTGTGGGTGCTGAGAGTCCTGCAGAAGGCAAGGGCACCCTCCTGCCACTGAGCAGGGGTGGGAGTTTGGCTCCCTGCTTTCTGCAGGGCTGCCTGGTGAGCCAGGAAGGGGGAGGCCATGAATCATCTCGCCAGTATGAGCACGTGGGCGGCACATTTTGCAGCAGATCATGGCTAGTGGATTAAGGCTTGTGGTGACATGTATGTGACTGCTCTTCAAACAGAGGCACTGATGGAGCTCAGCATCAAGAAGAAGCCTGTGAAGACCTCCTCTCTCATAGACATGCCCCTCTTTTTAGCTGTTGCTGCAACCAAAGGCAGTTAAGATTGACTTTCCAAGAAGGCACATGGTTGGTATAGACTGAATAACTCTTTTCCATTTAATTCATTTAGATGAAAATATGAGCATCTGGCACGAGGCTGCATTTGCCACCTCCGGTGTCTCTGTGGTAGTGGTGGATATCCCATTGGCAGAGCTATCACAGACACAAGTGGGGCAGGTGGCTGCTCCAGATCCTGGAGATCTGCACCCCCTGTTCTGCCCCACAACCAGCCTGTAGCTCCACCACCTGTTTGGCATTCACACAGTGCCAGGGCCCATGCTGGAATCTTTGTTGTATAAGAGGAGCCTTATCAGGACAACCCAGAGGTCTGTGAACTCATTATCCTATTTCCAGTACTGGCCAGGCAGGAAGCACCATGGCCGGGCAGGAGGACGCCTGCTGCATGCACTGGCCATGGGGCACTGGGCTGCAGAGCCTGGGGCAGCACAAGCTGTTCTTGTGCTCTCCCTGAGCAAAACCAAACCCCAGTCAGCAGCACAGATCAAGTCCTTGGGGAAATACCTAAGACTAGATAACCACATGGTGGTGCTGCCACCAGTGAGCAGTAATGCAGAGGCTTCCTGCACCAGAGACAGCATTTTTGGGTGCAAGACCCCTTGTTGGGTTTTTCTTCCAAGAATGAACTCAATCAAATTTTGAAGCCCTGTAAGCTTTCAGCATCCCTGACATTGTGAGGAAAGAAGTTTCAGTTTATGTCTGCATTGTGCAAAGAATATCCCTGTGTTACCTTTGAGCCTCCCATGGGCAGGATCACTGTATTTCTGGTGAGTGCATGAGTGGAAGGCAGGCACCTGGGACTGGGGTGCTGGTTAGGAGGGGCAGGATTCAGGCTAAGTGGCATGATGGTTGGGGGCTAAAGGATTCAAGGTTCAGGATTAAATGGGACTATTTAATGTGTTTCAGAGCATTAGCTTTCAAAAAAAATATGTATGTCCCCAAACTGGCCTGGGCAAGCCATAGCTATTCAGGACAAACCACCTGCCATCACTACATGGAGCACTATAGAATTAATTTGAAGCCAGAATAGATAGTAACAATCAGTGATAACATGTGCTTGACAGTCCTTCAGAAGGATATTAGAACTCAGCTTCTCAGGAAAGTAGTGCTCCAAAATACCAGCTGCCATGATCTCACCCTTTAGAGAGAGCACAAGAGAAAGTCTGATCTCTTTGGAAATGTAAAATAATCTCATATTAATCAAGCATTCAGGAAAAAATATCTTTTACTAGGAAATTCTACATCAAGGTGCCTACTAAGAGCATAGAAAGGCGTGTCTGTTCTCTGCCTCATTTGCACTGCTCTCAGGTTCTGCAATACAGGAGACAGTTAATTTTCCAGATAAGGAACATGATTAAAATTTTTACAGGTAGGAGATGTTCGCTGATTCCTTTCAGCATCGTGGGGGAATAAAGTTGGAATAAAGTTGAAATAAAGTCAGTTGAACACATTTAAGAGACAGTCTGTGTCCTTAAATGCCTTCAGTGTGCTGACAGACAGGTGATGCTATTAGCCAGGGATGAACTCAGCCTTCCCAGGTCCAGAGCATGTGGCTCAACTTTGGCCTCCAGATCATTGTCTCTCTTCAAAACCTATTGCTCAGGCTTTCTCAACATTGCTGACCTGCTTCTCCTTCAAGCAAAGGAGCATGCAGTACTGGTATTGCAACCAGACACACCACACTATCTGCTGGACAGGTACACACCACACCATCTTCTAAACTCCCTTCTTTACCACTGATCCAGACTGAAAAATACAGGATCCAAAGGATTTTCAGCACACATTACCATCCTCTCCTGGGCCCTAAGTAATTCATTCAGTTACTGGAATTACTACTGCCGGGTTTTTTTTTGAAGATCAAACTTTTCTTTTGAGTTTGTGAGTCCTACTTGGCCCCATATGGACAATGACCAGAGGCCGGATGGATGGAGGATTTAATTTCTGATACAGTCAGTCCCACTTTCTCCTGTCACATATTATTTTAATGCACTGGGGTTTCCAGCCCTTCATAGAATCATAGAATCATAGAATCATAGAATCATAGAATCATAGAATCATAGAATCATAGAATCCTAGGGGTTGGAAGGGACCTCAAAAGATCATCTAGTCCAACCCCCCTGCCAGAGCAGGGTCACCTAGAGCACATCACACAGGAAGGCGTCCAGGTGGGTTTTGAATGTCTCCAGTGAAGAAGACTCCACAACCTCTCTGGGCAGCCTGTTCCAGTGCTCTGTCACTCTCACAGTAAAAAATTTTTTTCTGATATTCACCTTAAACCCCCTATGCTCCAATTTGTATCCATTACTCCTTGTCCTATCACTGGTCATCACTGAAAAAAGCTTAACTCCATCTCCCTGACACTCACCCTTTACGTATTTGTAAACATTGATGAGGTCACCCCTCAGTCTCCTTTTCTCCAAACTAAAGAGACCCAGCTCTCTCAGCCTTTCCTCATAAGGGAGATGTTCCACTCCCTTAATCATCTTTGTGGCTCTGCGCTGGACTCTTTCAAGCAGATCCCTGTCCTTCTTGAACTGAGGGGCCCAGAACTGGACACAATACTCCAGATGCGGCCTCACCAATGCACAATAGAGGGGGAGGAGAACCTCTCTTGACCGACTAACCACACCCTTTCTAATGCACCCCAGGATGCCATTGGCCTTCTTAGCCACAAGGGCACACTGCTGGCTCATAGTCATCCTCCTGTCCACCAGGACCCCCAGGTCCCTTTCACCTACACTGCTCTCCAGCAGGTCAGCCCCCAACCTGTACTGGTACATGGCATTTTTCTTCCCCAAATGCAAAACTCTACACTTGCCCTTGTTGAACTTCATCAGGTTTTTCCCCGCCCAAGTCTCCAGCCTGTCTAGGTCTCTCTGAATGGCAGCACAGCCTTCTGGTGTGTCAGCCACTCCTCCCAGCTTGGTGTCATCAGCAAACTTGCTGAGGGTACATTCTGTACCCTCATCCAGGTCGTTGATGAAGATGTTGAACAACACCGGTCCCAGTACCGACCCCTGAGGGACTCCACTAGTCACAGGCCTCCAACTAGATTCTGCCCCATTGACTACAACTCTCTGACTTCTTCCTTTCAACCAGTTCTTGATCCACCTCACTGCCTGATCATCAATCCCATACTTGATCAACTTATCTACAAGGGGAATAGTTTTAATTAAAAGGCATTAATATTTCAGAAAGAAGTTGTTTCTTTGCATTTGACATGTAGACATAATTTCTGTTTAAGGAACCATACAGCCAGGAGCTGGAGTTGAAGAAGTGAAAGGAAAGTGTTCTTCCTGGGTCTGGTGCTACACTTCTGTAGTGGGGCTGAGGAGACCCAGCTGTCTGACCCAAGCAGAGCCAGGTTGGGGTGTAAGCAGCCCTGCAGCTATCCACCCTTTAAACCCCTGGGTTTATAACCACAGGCATCCAGCAAGACCAGGCGCTGTAGTGGAGACCAGGACACCGTCCCTTTGCAGTGCTGGGGATGGTGGGTGGCTGCAGGACTGCCCCACTGCTCACCTCCCAGCCCAGCTCCTGTGGGGCCCTCCTCTCACCTCCCAGTCCACCCAAGGCTGGGAAATGCTGGACCATCTCCTCTTTACACCCAGCCTTGGTGATGATCACAGCAGGGCACTGGTGGTGGAGATGTTCCCTTGCACAGTATCCTAATTAGCTGACGTGTGCTTTGCATGCAGGCGTTGCAGTGGACAGCAGAGGTGGGAGAGACTGTGGCTCATGTTGGGAAAACAGATGTGGTGTCAGAAGATCAGAAAGAATTATTTTGGCTGAACTATTCTTTACGATTAAAACATTCAAACATTTGCAATCTGTACTATGCAGAGTAAAAGCTAAGTTTGAGTAGCTGTGTTAGTCTGACCTGTTTAAGTGCAGCACTGGTAAAAAAAAGAACACTGTTTTTTATAGCTCTGTGAAGTGACTGTTACATGGAACAGTCTTTGGGATGGTGCAGGAGATCTACACAGTCTCTGTTGGGGTTGTTCTTGTTCACATCAGCATATATCTGGAAAAAATAAGATGTTCATGTGGGAAAGATGTGATCATAAAGACGCTCTGTAAAGGCTGTTGTATAGAGGATTTTTTTCTATTTTCTATTTTTATATTATATTATTTTATTTTTTATTTTATATTCTATTTTTACAAGCTGCAGCCCTCACGAGGACCAGAGATGACCATTCAGCTCTCCAGCCCCCACTGGGCCAGGTCGCTTTGCTCACCCTGGGCAAGAAATCAGCTCTTTCAAATACTGTTATATTCTTTCTCACTTTCTGATATTAAAATATAGAATTAATTTACCTCACTATGAACATTTAAACCTTTGAGCAGAGAGAACAGTCATTTCCAAAATATCTTAGGTCATGCACTAAACTGTAATTTAAATTATTATTTAAACCTGTGTGGAAAAAAAAAAAAAATGTTCTGAGAAACCCCTAAAACCTTTGAAATGTGGAAGAAAACACTTTTTCCCAGCTGGTAGGCATTGCTGTTTTACAGTGCTGGCCATGGTGGCACAAATGGCTCATGACTGCAAGGCACCTGGGGTCTGTGTCTGGGCTTCAGCCTTTGGAAGACACACACTGAAACCCATAAAAGGTTGATGAAACAACCACTAGAAAAAACCCCATGAGGCTCTGGCTTAGGAAAGTGGCCAGGGCCCATGGTACTACAGCTGTGCCTGAGGTCAGGCATTTTGCAGCCAAAAATGCAGGATGTAGGTACATCCAGGCAAGCTGCCCCTAACTACCCCTGGGGCCTGACCCAGCCTCCATTTGTAGACCAAATGGTGGCACCTTTGGGGTTACACCTTGACTTCTGCTCTGACTGAAGAGGACAGGGGAGAGTTTTGTTTCATGGTCACAGGAGACCCAGGATACAGAAGAAATGGGTACCTCTGGCTGACTTTCACTAAAGCTGCAGGTGGACACACTCTCCTACCAGTTTTCTCTTAGCCTCCAACAGCATACAACATTTTCTTCCTCAATAACTTAGTACCTTCCCAAAGAAACTTCAATGCCAAGGCAACTTTGACTATCTTATTAGTCATTATATTCAAAGAAACAGCCTGTGCTAAGGCATTAAACTATCAAGATCCAAGGGGAAAAAATTTAACAAACAGTAGCAGTTGGTAATGGAAGCACCTAAGTTTCCTGTCGATGTCTTGACAAAGCTGCAGATTGAGTCATGTTTCCTGACATATTAATAAAAAGGTTCAGTGCGTGGGAAAGGGGGAACGGGTGGTGTTTGTTCCTGCAGAGGGAAAACAGAGAAGCACCTTGGAGCCCACAGAATTTTCCAAGCCCATTCCCCTTTGCTTATTTAAGAGCTTTATTTATTATTTTTTTAAAATAAAAGCAAGTTTACAAAGATAGGAAGACAATAAAAAGTAGTGCCATTTCCTAGCTTGTTAGTGCTGGATAAAGGTGACAGGCTGAACAAAATCATCCCTGTACTTATAATATTCCTTGTTTGATTGCTTACAAATAAACCCGTTTAATAAAGGCTCCAAGACACAAATGCCACATGGCCATATTGACAGGAGGGAGGGAAAGGAGAACACAGTAATCATGTTAGCTTTATCCCTCAGATTAATTAGCTAGATAAAATGCACATTTACCTCCTTCTAGGCAGAAAAATACAATTTGCAGACCAGCAATTTAGGCAGACACGCTGCTGTTAAAGGCCAGAGCCAGCTGCCCCTAACTAGGTAGAAAAGATGAGACCCACAGCCCTGCAAGAGCCACCCACCCTAGCCAGGCATGTGCCCACTCCTCCTGTGGTTCCAGGACAAAGGACAAACAGGGGATCCATTTTACCCTGCCCTAAGTCTGCTCCCCTAGGACTCAGCACACATGTATTTAAGGAAGTTCCACCACTGGGGATGTTTTGTTGCTGTGGTTTCACTGCAGCCCATCAAAGTGTAGCTGCAGCAGATGGCACAGCTGGAGGATGCAGGCCCGACTGTGCTGCTGGCATCCTACCCACCACTGCCTTGGCTGCCCCTCAGGACACCCCATCCAAAACACAAACTTGGGATTTGTTTTGCCAGAAGTCAGCCACAGTTTAAACCAAACAAGGTCTGTCTTTATTCCCTGACAAACTGCATTTCAGAGGGAAGAAACCAACATATCCAACCCCAACCTCAGCTCAGGCAAATTACATGGCACCCCATTTCTTTTTGAATGCCATTACAATAGTTGCTGAAATCAAGACAAAACTTGCCATAACCTTTTCATGGTCAGGCACTGAGAAATAATTTTTAATAAACATAAGCCCTTACAGCAAGCAAGAGTTAAATTTGGACTTCAGATGATAGGACTAAAATCTCAACAGCATTCCAATTTAGGCACACAGCAAAGTTCAGCCTTCCTGAGAGATCGCTAGATGGCATTTGGAGAATGGTGTTGCTCTGAAGCATCTTGGGTTTCAAAGGCTCTGTACGTCTTGAGGGTGATGCCAGGTTCCCAGGGTTGGTTTGGCAGGTGTAATGGTAAATGGGTTTCCTCTTCCAGTGCCAAGGAAGATGGAAAGCCAGCTTCCACAAGTGAACAAGGCTGCTGTCAACACCTCCTCATTGCTGTACTTGAAAGAGTCCAAGGGGAAAAAAGTACATGGAAATGGATACCTCCATACTGTTGCCGACCTAAACCCATAATCAATGAAGAATGAAGTTTTGTGTCTTCCTGTCAGAAGGAAGGAGGCTGGAATATTGTGTGGACTTGCAAGTAAAGGCAAAGTAATTTTTGTGAATTAAAATGAGAAAGCTGGTAAGACTTAAAGACTTTTATCTGTCAATCCAGAGGCCAGAGAGAACACCAGAACCCTGAAACTGCCTGGTTTGTGCTAGTGGAAACTGAGGCAAATAAAGTAATAACTGCTGGACAACACCACTGTTGTGACCTGGTCCTCACCTTGCCAGAAAGTTCCCCTGTGTCACAGCTGAGCTCATGGCAGCCTCCTTCCCACTCATCATCAAGTACTTGGGTTTGAATATAACATTTATGTTACCAAAATAATTCATAAAACTGTATTGTAATGTTTCACACCAAGGCATTTTGGGAATAAGTTGAGTATTTTATTCAATCTCTTCTCCCCCCCTCAAAAATACCAACCCTGAGTGTTCCAGGTTTACATTAAAAAAATAATAAATAAGCACAGTAGCAGCTTTAAGATTTGATGAGGTCAAGGTTTCCAAGTGAAAAAAACAGTGAGTGCAAACTTTTGAGGAGTCAGCCTGCTGAAGAGGCATCCACCCCTTGTGGAGCTGCTGAGGCATGAGCCCACTGCACACCCCTCTGGCAGCACCACGAGCAGGGGCTGCACCCTCTCATCCCACCCACCCGGGGCCCTGGAGGTGGGCAAAGCCGGGGCAAGGCAGCGCTTGCCCAGATGTGGCAGCCACGGCCTCTCCTCTGGCTGTGCTTGCATCCTGACCAGGTGGCAACACACTGCCCCTTCCTAAGTGGCAGCTGCACCACTTGCCTTTATTAAAGTCTTTCATTGCATAACTGATCTCTGGTGAACCCTTGGGAAGCAGCAGATGCGGGAAGTTCAAACCAGTGCTTTCAATAACCCCAGATTAATGATAAAGAGTCATGTATAACAGATACAGCTTATCACACAGCTCTGCTTTATGCCTATGGAAATGTCTGCTGCAAAGCCAGGCCCCCAGTCCTCAGGAAACCTTTGCTTCCCTCCCTGGCCCTCTCAGGCAGAGGCAGGATTTTTGGTCTGTAAAGAGGCCCCAGCAGTGCCCAGCCCCAGTGGGTGTTCAGCCCCTGGGTCCAGCAGCAGAGGTGGCATTGTCCCCATCTCCTCCAAAGGAAGCACTGCCTTCATTTCCAATTCAGGAACAGAAGTTTGGACAACTCCCTCTACTGCTGCCTTCCAAAAATGCCATGTGCAACTAGACACCCCAGGTAGGCTAAGGCATTATGGCCACATGTGTCACCAATGAACCAGATATTTCTTGGTTCTCGATCTACTCCCTGGCATGACATTAGGAAGAAATTATTCAGTGTCAGGGTGGCGAGACACTGGGCCAGGTTGCCCAGGGAAGTTGTGGATGCCCCCTCCCTGGAAGTGTTCAAGGCCAAGTTGGATGGGGCTCTGAGCAACCTGGTCTAGTGGGAAGTGTCCCTGCCCATGCAGGGGAGCTGGAAACTAAGCGATCTTCAAGGTCCCTTCCAACCCAAACTGTTCTATGAGGAGGCTCCTGAGAGGTTCCTGATCCTGAGACCACAGGGCAGGGTCACTTGAGTTTGTGATGCCAGACTGGCTGCCCAGGGTCTGGCAGAAGCCTGGGAAAACCAGCCTCCACGTGACCACTTGCAGACCCAGGTGCCTTCCACCAACCACATGGCTCTCTGAAGAAGGGGACATGGATGTGGCTCTGTGAAAGGAAAGCCTTTATTGCTTTTTTGAAGCAAAGGCTGCAGAAGCTTGTATCTGAACAGCTTTTGGCCAGGTGAGTGTCCTGTAAAGCTCAAAGTCGTGGCCCCCTAAGTTAGCAGGGCCCAGATGAATCAAGGCTTTCCAGAAGAAAACTCTGACTCCTTCCTACAAGTGCATAAATTTAGAAGATCCCACTAGGGAAAGTCTTGATCCCCATATCCAGTTGGCAGAAATGAGTAGGCAATTCAAGCTGAGATGGTTCATTTTATGGGAAAGCTTTGAATATCAGCATGAACAGCTGGGGGAGTACTAATTTCTGCTCTTTATTTCATCTGCTGCATCTGTGCAACCTCCCAAGCTCTCATAGCAGGAGTGAAACTGGAAGGCTCCTTCCTGGCTTGCCTGGGATGCTGTGATAGAGATGGCTTCATTCATGGGCAGGGAACTCCTCAAGCACCTACCTGTTTGTACAGAAAACTGGCTTTTCCGTCTCTCATCCAGCAGGATGTGTTTTCTAATTACAAATTAGATTGAGAAACATGTTTTCTTGCCACTAAAGATATAAATGCAAATGCTTTCAAAAAACTTCTTAATTTTTTACATAGAGCAATTTAGGACTTAATTATTGTTTGAATTTACCTATAAATAGTTGTCTATATTCCAGGGTGCTGCAAGACATTAGTATTAAGGTGATATTTTCTTTATAAGTTTTTGAGAAAACATACCAAGTGGATCACATAATAGAATCATAGAAAGCCTGGTCGGAAGGGACCTCAGGGAACACCTGTTCCGACCTTTCTAGTTATGACTGTAGTTTATACGAGAGTTTATAAGCACATTAGCATAAGACTGCAGCAAGAGCTGTCTTTGATAATGTTCCTCTTCAGTAGGAATGCCAAATTAGACTCTTTTTCTGTGTGAAAAAAACATTCACTCTATCCCATTCCTCCAAGACCAGATCTTTCCTATATCATATAACATATTTTGCTACAATCAATTAACTACAGCTTTGATAGCTACAGCAAATGAGAACATAATTTTCTTATCACAGACATTTACCAAACACATCTGTGTGATTTTGCAGAACATCTGGAGCCCATCCACTTGCTGCTACAGAGCTCAGACTCCTACTTATTTGTGTCCTCCTCCAGTTTCTCTTCAACAAATGTGGACTCAAAATACAATTTGCCTGATCTGAACTGCACATGCAAGCATGTAAAACTGCACATGCAACACCTGTCTGAAAAGAATTAAATTTCAGCACAGGAAAGGTCAGTTTTATACAAAACACCTGCCCATGTCTCTTAAGTCTTGATTGAAGAAGCTTAAGTCATGGCACAAAAAGGTAATTATTTCTCTTCTATTAACATTTATCTTCTCACAAGAAGTCCCTTACTTTCTTTGGCCCTTCAGACTTCTAACTGCGTAATGAGCAGAATTTCTTACTCATAACTCAGCATATTTTGTGTTTTTCCTCTAAGTTGAAGTGTCTTTGTACTCCCAGCCTGAGTTTTCCTCCACCTTGATTCACTTACACCTTGGATTTATGCAACAGACCATGATTCCCTGAATTCCTTGAGCTGCCTGTAGCATTGGATAATTTCTCTGAACAGCTTGGACTGCCTCATTGATGCACAAACATTTAATTCAACCAATACTGGAAGGAATCAACAGTAGTTAGGGGGAGCTCAGAAGATTGTTCCACTACTTGTGGAGTGGAGTGGTGAGGTCTGGTTCTGCCAACCGCCCAACATCAGGTACTGTAAGATACATATTAAATACATGAGCACATATTTGAAAGATAACTGTACATCTGAGAGGATTACTTATATGAGTGTATGATCATGGATGCCTGTGAGAATAATGCAGATAATTTTGGGAGCTACTATTCTTCTGTCATAACTTCTGGTTTGCTGATGTTTGTCTGTCTGTTTACAAGGCCAGGCTTTCTAAACACAAGCTATAGGGCAAGATGGTAACATACAGAGGAAAGCAATTGAAATTTGAATGAGTTCTCTGTATTATTAATAACATTTGCCTTGCAGTTTCATGGTTAAATCCCTAGCAACACATTCACACCAAATCTTACAGTCAGGCTGCAGTTGGCCAGCAAAGAAGAAGGGAAGCAAATAAATCCATTATCTGTGGTAAACCAACATCTCTCTCATCTATACTGATGAGAAAAGAGTAAATTAATCACTGTGCAAGCTTTCTTTCCCCCTTGTTAATGTTATCTGCAATCTAGCAATAAAGTCACTTCCTTCATACAGGGTCTTGGTATACATATGGCTAACCTAGCACAGTAAATAAAGCAGAGAGATCAAATACCAGGAAACCAAGATAACAAAGAAGAGTTTGTTGTCACACAAGGGCTTGTGAGTATTCACACAAATCCCTCCTTCTCAGAAACCCACATCTATTTAATAGAACGTGTCCCAAGATGACCATCACCTGAAAGAAAAAGGCCATTGCTAGGCTGCAAAATATCAGGAAAAGAGTAGTCTCGCTCTTGCTACCCATCCAACCTCCCTCTGCAGCCTCCTCTGCCTGAGCAGCTCCCACCCTCACCACCAGTCTGCCAGCTGCTCCCCCCAAGCTCACTGCCAGCCTTCCTGGAGGGAACTTCTCCTCTCCCCCACTTCCAGAAAGGCAGCATAATGCCTTTTGTTCCTTCTGACCATAGCACAGAAACTGAGCACATGTGGGAAGGGGGCAAATAAATATAAACAAATAATCCTCCCAAAACAATGTTCCCTATCAACATTCTCTTCCTCATTTTTCACCTTTCTGACACTCTCAAGGTGTATACTTGGTACCTGGAGCAGTTGCAGTCCAGGAAGGAAATGAAAAAGAACTTTTCTCCATCCACACAATAGCCTATTGTGCTCTCAAGGCAGTGAAATATGGCAGCTGGGAGACAGAGATTCCTATTTTCCATGAGTCATTAGTAACATTTATCTCTGGTGCTACGCTACAGAACATGGAAAGATAGGCTTGACATTTGCAAAATATTTTAAAAACCCCTAAATTGCTATGCTGGCCTCTGAAGTTAGGGTAATTTAACTGGCAGTATGGTAGTGCCCCAAGAACAGACTTGGTGCTTGGAATATCCTCCTGGCACTCAAGGCGGATGCTAACAGGAGCTTCTTTTTCACTCCAAAGCTACCCGTTCAGTAGGGCAAGCTCCTGACACCATTAGGAAGAGCTGCTGACTGAAATGGTGTCCTCGTCACCTCTGACCTGTAGCTGTGGCACACTTCAGAAGCCCAAACAGATGACATCAAAGCCAAACACTGCTAATCAGAGGCAAGGAGTATCTTGGCATTCAACTCAAAATCTGACATTTATATTCAGATAAGACTCTATCACACGGTCTCGTGTGTTCTTGCACTGCATCATGTGCAGCTTATTAAAATTAATTAGGGGGGCACAACTCCAGTGCATTTAAAAAGAAGCATCCAGGAGTAGTTCTTGGTATTTCTTGTATGGCTCTGGAACAGTTTAACGCTATATTAAGGCTCTTCATACTCTTCTGTGATTCAAAGAATACTTTTAAAGTGTTTACACAAACTGTAGTATAGCCTTTAGTGGCACAGTACCATTTGTTTCCTTATCCAATATTCTTCTCCACACTAAACAGCTCTGGCAAGGAATTGTGACTGAATTGTCACAGTATACTGGAGTATTCACAGATCCAGTGGTTTGAAGGTTTAAGTAAAAACAAAGCATGTGTATAGAAAAAGACTGTATAAATGACCTTACCCAATCTCCTTCTATAGCAATTGTCTCTCTCCAGGGTTCAGAAGTGGCTTTAATGCCCAAATTGAAAAGAGGCAACAGGAATGAGGCAAAGCGCAGCAAATGTGACAGAGGGCAGGGACACAGCTTAAAGTAAATGCTCTCTTTTATTACTTAGTTCATCAAAACACTTCATTTTTCTCTGCAAGATCTGAATCAGAGCAGCAATACAGTCATTTGTCTACTGTAACATTTCCATAGGAGTTTGCATGACAGACTTTGTGCACAGGACTAATGCTTATGCATTCAAGTCACCTGAAGAGTGAGCCACACTGAGTGGCAGTGGCAAATTACTTGTGCTGATCTTTTCATTACTCAGCTCTGAGCACTGCATGAGACACCAAGGAATTTCTTAGGGAAAGAAAGTGACCTCCTATTATTGTGTATTCAGAACTCTAACTACAGAATGCCAGAGTCTAGCAACAGAACTATTACAGTAGGTTCAGGATTATGGGTTTTACAATGAATATTTGATGAGGTTTGTTTATTAGCATATTTGGTGTTTAGACACGAGAAATTTTTGATGTTTTGACAGATTTTCTATAGAAATAGTTTTAATTTAGTACCCAAAGCTTTAGAAAATAAATATTTCAATGAATATAAGATCCAATTAAGACACGTAGTAATGACAGAAGCATAAGAAAATGCAGGTAAAATATATACATTTCAAGTGCAAAAAGAAACATCATTATTTCTAAAGAGTTTGAACCTTCTTCCTCAAAACCATCTCTCTCTAATAAAGCTAAAATATCAGGCTTTAAATAGGCAGCCCCAAGATCGAGCTGGCAGGAAGATACATCTATTGCACTAGAAGTACAAAGCTAAGAATGCATATTTTATTTTCAAACTTATTTACAAAAAGATATTGCACCAATCCATTGTCCTTTTTTCAGTTTCACCTGTTATGGAAAGCCCTATTATTTACAAAGTTAAAAACAGAAGTGCAAAAGCAGACTGAAATAAACCAGAAAGAATCAAGTTTATTTAAATTGCTAAGTACAGTTTATCACCTGACCATAACCCACATCCTGTATCACCTAAAATAATTTGCACCACATATACCTGTAATTTCATACATCCTTGCAATTCTCTACAGGTGCAAGCCTTATCTTTTAGTCTAACCACCAGAAGGTCTACAAAAAAATGTAAAGGCTAACCATAGCTTAACTCTGTTTCTCTCCAGGAAAGTGATGGTATTTTAGGTAAATTGAAAAAGCTACATAGTATTAAACATGTATTTGAAAAGTAGTGATAAATCAGGCATGATGCTTATCATTCTTCCTAAACACAGTGAGCAGTTTGCTGATATTCCAGAACAGATTATTCAACAGACACTGTCAGTCCAAACGACATCAGCACAGGGTCCTGTCTCAGTCTATCTGCCACTGGGACTGTCGTGATGCATTTCTGGGGTGTAGGTAAGGAGAACAATCATGACCCAGAGATGAAGCAATGCCTGGGAAAATAACAAAGAATTAACTTTGCAGCACTGACAATCATAGCTCACAGCAGCAGTAAGTACAAGAGCTCTGTCAGTAAGAGCTAATAAAACCTGTTTTTGTAGAAACATTTTAATTACATATTTTTCCTACTATTCAGACAATCATAAGAAAGGAATTCTTATTTGCACAATGAAATGCTGAGTCAGGTTCTGAAGAAGCCATATGCAGAAAACTAAAGATTTTACACAAACAGCAAAAATAAAGCAGTTTGGTTTCCTACAGTTTTATGTCCCTTGGCTTCTCCTTCCATCCATGCCCCTGTAACTCCAGCTGTTCTCTCTGAGATCCAGCTGCCAGCAAGTACATTGTGATCTGCCTGGAGTGACTGGTAAGCCATTACTCTTGTGCCAACTGGCTGATACCAGACTCTGTGAACCAGCTGAGTTCTGCTTCCTTTTCCTTACCATAGGCACTGAGTTTAAGGCATTTTTATGAATTTTCATTCAAATGTAGCTGAAACTATCCTATTAGAATCAAAGTTGCTGGGAATGCAACAAGGGACATAACTGACAGAATATATAAGCCACATTTCCTTAAAAAAATAAATTAAAAATTAAAGTTACAACAGTCATAGTCAAGGTTCAAGCTGAAAAAGGGTAACTGCCACTGGCTGTCCAGTATACAGCTCCTATGGAATCACAGAATGATTTGGGTTGGGACCTTGAAGACCATCTGGTTCCAGCCCCCCTGAATGGGCAGGGATACCCCCCACTATGTCAGGTTGCTCAGGACCCTGTTGAGCCTGGCCTTGAACACTTCCAGGAATGGAGGCATCCACAACCTCCCTGGGCAACCTGTTCCAGTGCCTCACCACTCTCACAGTAAATAAATTATTCCTAATGTCTAACTAAATCTATTATCTTCCAGCTTAAAACGATTACCCTTTGTCCTATCATTACACACCCTTATAAAAAGCCCCTCCCTAGCTTTCCTGTAGCCCCCTTCAGGTACTGGATGTTTGCTATAAGGTCTCCTTGGAGCCTTCTCTTCTCCAGGCTGAAGAGCCCAAACTCTCTCAGCCTGTCATCATTGAGTTTCACTTCATACAGCAGCTTAGGTGGTAGAAGTCTCCAGTGTTTCCGTACAAAACATTTTAATTAATACATTGGTAAGTCTAAGTTATGAACAGGAAGAAAAAGAGAGGTTAGGAATTAAACAGCCCTGTCCCTTCTAATACTTAATGGTCTGGAAGAAGCAATCACAGGTGGAAATTGTTACTATCTTTAATCATATGTGTCTGTCTCCTTTATATCCTGAATCAGTGACAGCTGTTCTTGGAAACTCTGTTCAGAAGAGTCATTATGACTTTTCAAGTAACTTTTTTTTCTTCATATTTCAAAGACTCAGAGGCTAAACTAGGAGGGCAGACTGCACACCCTCATTACCACAGGTCACTTAAACTGACAGACATCTGCCCTCCAGTGGAAAACGGAAGAATTTAGTTGTTATCAACTGCAAGTCTGACAGATGACCTGCTACGGATGAGCAACTTTAATTTAAGTCTAGTGAGAAAAACTCTTCTTGCTACTTTCTCAGCTACTAGAGAAATGTGATTCTCAGTCAGTGAGCAAAAAGTGCCAAATATTAAAAAAGCTATAAGTCATTTTTCTAAATGCAATGCATAGAAGTGGTAAGTGTGGTGGGTTAACCTTGGCAAAAGGTCACTCTTATTCTTTATTTTAGCACTAAAACTCCACAGTCTTTTAAATGGTAATTTCTTGAATTTCCTTAAGACTGCTATAATAAGAATTCCTGGGAAAAATGGAAAACTGCCAAGCAACATGACTCCAAGATGCAGTTATCTAAGTACTACTTGGTCTGCTTTACAAAAAAAAAAAAAAAAACATTGGGTTTTTAATCATATAGCCTTTTGCACACCAAACATCTTTCAATTTAAGGTGTATTATGCAAACTGGCTATATAAATCATGCATTGAACTTCTTACTTTAAAGCAAGCTTACTCACCATGTAAATGATGACGAAGACCCTTGCTATGGGATACCGCCTCAGGAAGATTCCCAGCCGAATGCTGGACAAGTACAAGGGACAAACAAAACGGACAAGTTAGCACTGATCAACACATTCCAGTTCCTTTCTTTCTCATCACCACAAATTCTCAAAGGACTAAGATGCATTACCTAATTCTGTTTTCTATTGGTATTTGATTCAAGTTTTGGAGCAGATCTTTGCTGTGAATTTTGACAATTAACCTAACTGCTCAGAAAAGGGATCAAAACAAGTCTATTGCTGGATCTAGTTATTTTTCTTTACTAATTCCTCAAATTATCCTTCAAGGTAAACAGCTGCACTGGATCAGAACCAAGAATATTGTCGTGCCTAAACAGGAGTAAAAGAATACATATGATACTCCTCCATTAATAAGCTCTTACAGCATTTATCACAGACACAGTAAAAAATTCAAAGTGAAAAAGGTGGAAGATGGTAAAGGAAAACGTTAAGGTTTATTGTACATAGTTTAGTGATTCTCTTCTATCAAAATCTACATGAATGTTGTTTAAATAATTTACTATAATTTGTAAAAGCCCAGGAATATTAATACTATAGGAAAACACAACTTAACTAGGTCAATATTTACTAATTTGTACTGTACTTAATATATTAGCTTCATTATTTTTTTTTACTTTTACCTTCATAAAAACAATCCTTAAGAAAAGCTATGCCATTTGAAAACTGCAAAAGGATTCCAGGAATTACAAAATATGCTGCCTTAGGACACTCTTACCTAAACTGATCTATAGTACTGGCAGCTTTGCGAACTCTCCCGTACATTCCTGCTGTGTTGGTATCCATGTCACTGAACAGGACAGGGACATTACGCATACGAGCACCTACTGGAAGAGAAAAAAAGCAAAAAATCTCATTATCCTAAAACCAGCTAAACTGTTGCTTAAGTAAAGCAAATTGTTAGCGTATTACCAAGATCAATAAAACCAGTATAAAATAATGATTAATCTGATTTAGTGCAGTTTTGCTGGGGGCACAGACGTGTGTTTGGAGGGGAGGATTCTCGATAAACCTACCATCAAGTCATATGTTTATTCAATTTTACTGTATTTTAAACATCTATTTTACCTCACTAGATGGAAATCTTGATATTAAATTCTATCATGTAATAATAATTTTATTACTAGGTGTGTAAAATGATGGGTTTGATATTGTCACAGTTTCTCCATTTGCTTCTATTTCTCATGCAGTAAAAACCTTTGATAGCATTTCCAATACTAACTTGGATATTCTGAAAACAACTACTTTGTTTACATTTTTACTAGGTATCACAGAGAGAATTTTAAGTTCTAGATTTACTTATTTACCTTCAGCACCATCAATTCCTGCCATATTAATAGAAGGTCCATTACTACTAGTGCCTTGGACAGCCTTCAGCTGCTGCTCAAGTCGTTCCAGTTGATAGACAAGCGAGTTTTTCTCTGTGCTGAGACTCTCTAACATGGTTTGCTTCTGAATTAGTGTTTCTGTCAGTTGATGAAGCCGATTTTCTAATTCTGTCTGACTACTACTACTTAGAGCCTTGTTTGTGAGCTAAAAAAAAAAGCAAAGGAAAACAAAATTAGAGTAAGTTCCACATCTGACCAACTGACCTATCACAAAATTCGAAACAAGAGAGCCCTCCAAGAATGAAGTTACCCCACTGAAGAATTTTTATGGGATAATACTACCAAAATGATCATCAATGAGCACAAAAAGGAAGAAATTTAATTTTGACAGTTGCTAAAAAGATTTTTCATAACACAAGAAACTCTGTGTAAGAATGTATTCCTGTTTTTCACCTCTAATCATATGAACATTTCTGCATAATCCTAAGTTTGATCACAAAAATCAGTGCTATGCCTCAGAGCTGAGTTTAAATGGCAGGCATGACAACAGCAAGATAATCCAGTCTGGCTATCATACCTGCAACTTCACAAAACGAGTGAGCCCATAAAATGTTTTCAAGTGAGGAAGGAAAAACCCAGTACAAACAGGGAGACCCTGATGCCATTCTACGGGAAAGCTTCAGTGACAATGGTGAAAATGCAGGACACGTTGCAGAAGAATTGAGGAGCACTGAGCTAGAAAACATGATTGTACTAGCAAATAGAAACTGCAAGGACAGCAAATTAAGACATGGATCAGGAAATCCAATTTCCAGAAAATATTTAAAGCAAATGGGAATCTCCCAATTAGCCATATGTGCAATGGCTCATGTATTCACTACAGTCTTGGACCTCAGCCACTTGTAGCATCGTATAACACAAAAATGTAGCTTCAGTGATGAAAAAACAGAATCAGAAGGAACCAGATGCAGTGAGATATCAAAATCACAAACTGGATGCCACACACTAGGGCAGGTGCAGGTAGTCCTGAAGCCAGAATTACAAGAAGAATCATCTGCCAACAGTGTGATACAGAAACTTGTATCACAACACAACAATTTGCAAATCCTCTGACAGTATAACTGTACAGCTGACATTACTTGACTCTAGACTATCAACTTCTCTACATACAGACAACTTTTCGTTATGGTAATTTACACAATAGAAGGCCTATACCTTCATGCTGCCCAAGGAGACTGTGAGGATTGACAAGCATCAGAAGGTTCCAAAAGGGTTAGTCTGATTCAAGGGAAACAGGTTCATAAACATACTGGTGGGAATTAGTAGGGAATTAAACACTAATGTCCCTAATTCAACTGCTGATGCAGAGCAAGTACAGGGCAGTAAAGAAAGCAGCCAGACTCACATGCTGGCCTTGTTGCCACTGTCCAAGACAGAACAGTGGACTACGTGGATCACTGAGTCTGTAGGGTGGTACTTAGGTTCTTATACCCAGTTAAAAGGATCTTAGCAGAAATCATAGTGACCTAATCAAACACCAATGACTTTTTTTTAGCTTTGAAAAAGAAGGATGTTGATCCAGCACCACCCCATCAGGTCTAGCTGGGACAGAGTTTGATTCCTCCCCCCTCCCAAAAGACATAAGCTCACAGAGTTATAAATTAGGCTATTTACTACCTCATGGTTCCCTTTATGTTTACTTTAATCAAATCAGTTTAATCAAATTAATAGTTCTCATCAGCATTTTCATAATTGAAGGTGATAAAGTCTTTTTCTATACACACAGTACCTGATTTCTGAGCTTCTGAATTTCTTCCTCTCTGTCTTTTATTCTGCTTTGCAAAGTGTTCTTTGTTCGATACAATTCTTCTTCAGTATAACGGAGTTCCTACAAAATTTATCCCAATCACAAATAAAAGATTTTATACACCTATGTATTTTGAGAGTAATTTTCTTACCTGGAATTTCACAGTAAAACACCAGAAGGCAACATGCTGTGATTAAATATAAACTGAAATTTATCTTAGCTAAGTGTCTGGCTAGGAGAGAGGGGGGAAGAGAGCTGAGTATGAAGACACACCCTACAAGACTTACCAAATTATTCTGTGGAGACTGAACTAATATAAGTATTAATTCAGACTAGGTTACTAAGAGTCACACAATTTCATAGGGACAATGATTTATTTTCCTTATACTTTCACTGTTTATTATTATATCTTGAAACAATGTCAATAATGTAACTGAAACACTTAGGAACTACTTGGGAGGGGAATCTGTATTCCTAAAATAAAGCCATCAATCCAAGATACTGTTTTTTTTAAAGTGTTTGAAAACCTTTAGCATACCTACCTATAATTCTGCTTAACACAGATCCTCCCTTAAAATTTATGATAAATAACATACAAGATGTGAAAGGGGAAGAAATATTAGTAAGGGACAACTTACTGAACAGTAAATTTAACCGTAAGCTTTGTTACTCCCATTATTTAGTGGCTATTTTAAAGATCTGTCGTGCTTATCTTTTAAATTAAGTCTTCAAACCATTGTATCACTTCAGCTGTCAGTTGCTACAGAAAATAGATAATCCTTTTCTCCCTTCAAATCATCAGATGCACAGGAAATAACACCTCTACCTATTTTCCATCTTCAGTCTCAGAAACCTTATGGCAATAGTTAAAGGAACTGCCAGATATAACAGACTGTATTAAGTATCAATGCACACAATTACTTTAAAAGCACATGTAAATGTTTCATCAAAACAAATACTTTTGTTTCTGTAATAACCGATAATGCTTTTTTTTTTTAATTACCTTCACTTTTTCTATATGTAGTATTGACTTAAAATATACCCCTCAGAAGGGCAGGTGTAACAAAATACAATCTACCATCTGTTTTGATATAATAAACATCAGGTATCCATCAAGAGCAGACCTCAACTTGTGCCTTTTAATTAGTTCAAGCTGCTAGCATCTCATTAAAATGTATTTTTGGAAGGACAGATAATCCTGTAAGATACACTATTCCTAGGGGATACAGTGTACTCTCCTGCTTTCCTTGTTATTCTCTCTACACAAGCTTTTTCTTATGGAGAAATTTTTTAATTGGGTGCAAAACATTTGTCCAGTTCCTACTGAATAGTAAGTCTGTTCACCTGAAATATGAGTTTGCCTTTTTCTCCCTCTTCTTCGCACAAAACTGCTTAAATCAAGGGGCACTTTGCTTAAAAAGATGACACAATCTGACAAAATCAATATAATTTTATCAGCAATTTGTCTAATAGTAAGTAACAACATTTAGATTCAGAACGGAGTTAACAAGTGGATTAAAAAAATACCTATGAATTGGTACTACAATCACATTTTTTTACAAGTTAAAACTCACATAGTGATTGCGTGCAAGAAGCTCCACAGTAATAATTTTCAGTATTTGGAGTTTCTTGATTTAAATAGTGGTTGAAAATGTTACAATATCCCTATTGTTTGATTCTTCCCATGCAGAATAAAATTTAAGATCATGATCAATTTTGTGCCCTCCCAGGGGTCATGTTTGTTCTTTAATACATCAGCAAGATCTCTGTTTATCAGGACTACCCAGAAGGCCATGTCCATTGCTTAGTACTGGCTGTGCTTTGCTTGGCCTACTGACATCCATTAAGCTTCGGGGGATTTCTTTGGAATACTAGACAAAAAATAACCCACATACTGTACAAGCTACTCACTTATTAAGCTAAACTATTATTAAGCTTTACTGATGACACCACATGAGGTCTAAAATAAGACCAATCAGCTTTCACTAATTCCTTACCTGTTTCTGCCGTTCTAGTTCAGCTTCTGCGTCTTGCTTGGCCATTTTCTGTGATGCTATCTGCTCTTGTAGGTCTTGAAGCTGCTCTCGCACTGACTCAGCTTCACTCACCTGCTGAGTCTCCATATCCTGAAACGAACAGAAGTGTGATCATTTCACTAACATTCAAACAATGCTGCAATCTGTCACAGGTGATAGCAAAAAAGGTTTTATCTGCAATTTTGCTTCCAAGGAAAATGAACTTGAGGGTGTATTAAATAAATAACATTTGGTCATTTTATATAGAAAATTCTTACCGACATAGTAATTAAAGAAATGCATTTTGTGAACATGAAAAGCCTCCACTTTTTCCTTTCTACTGCCTACAAGCTAAACCTGTGTACAGTAGACTTGCGTGTAACTGCTGGGTTAAACCAATTATGCCAGCAGATGACTCAGATTACAGCTGCTTCAAGGATTAGTAGCCCTTGCAGAAAAGGATCCAAGCAATCTCTACAGAAATCTCAACGCTTGTTTAGAAAGCAGCCCCACCCTCAAAAGGAGCACACAGTAGTGAGGGAAGAGAGAAGTAGTATCTATAGCATTCCTCCCACCATGAGCTGAAGTCGTGGAAAGTAGCTGGGTATCAATAAGCACTTGTCTCACCTTGAGCAAAAGCTGGCTTACTTTAATACTAGGTCAAATAAACACTAGAAGCAACAGCCTAAAACTATACAAGAAAGCAGTCCACTGTGCGTGGGTAACTACAAATACACATGTACACAATCATAGTTACCTGCAACTCTGTTCTCATCTGTTGTATTTGTCCCATTAGCTTTTGGATTTCTTCCCTCTGAGTGTCTCGCTCATGTCTCAGCTCTTCTAGTTCCATTGTGCTTGCAGTAGTACTATCCAGGCCTTCAATACCAGAGCCTTCTTTTAAGCTGTTTATCAACTTCTCTTTAGACTGAAATAATAAATTAATGTATTATTTATAGCAGTATTTAATAAGTGCTCAACTAGAATATGCCAAAATTACTTCAACTTAAAATCAAAATGCAGACATACAGTAAAAGAACTGCTTTATCTGTCCTTCTAGCCAAGTTAATAATGAACCTACACACTTTAAAATGAAAACGCTTCCCCTCTGATAATTGTTCTGATTTCCTGTATGGTATAAGAATGGATTTAACTGAAATCCTGTGTCATCTGAGCAAGAATATAGCTTTTCCTTTTACAAGCGCTTGGAATGTTGAACATGTCATGGATAACAATAAGCTACCATAAGAGAGAAGATAGACATTAACAGACACTAAAGACAAAACCGACCCCCTTTCAGTCCATCCCTTCTCCTGACAACAAAGCCAAATTAGAACCAAATACAGCAATAAATCTTCTGGGAAAGAGGATGAACTGTTTTACTCAGAGTCAACTTCATGTTAACTTGACATTGACTTCTGATATAATGTTTTTTTGTATTTATCAAGATTATTTAAAGCCTGTCCTAAATTAGTTTTTCTAAACAGAGACCTTTATCTTCAACATGTTGGTAACTTTTATAAACAAGACTTAAATTTACCAGGTTTGGACTTGGCATCTTTGACAAGTAGTATAGAGCTCTGCACAAAATACCTGATATTACCATTGTTTATATAATGTTGATCATATGCAACCTTTCAAAATATTAAAAAATATTTTCTTTGATTTACACGTAAGTATCCATTACATGCTTTGCATCAGCCTCAAGCAGAATAGAGCAATATTCTTGACTCAAGAATACTGGGTATGGAACAAGGTACAGGTTACATCTGTTTGTCAGTGTAAAACTGGACTCTTGGATGCAGAAAACACTGACAGATGTTTCACTTATTCGGACTGTTCTTCAAGGTCAGAACCTGAACTTTCATTTCAGTTACTTAATTTGATCTGTAAACTTAAATTTACAAAATGTAGACTGGTAGCCGTTCTGCATAGGTATCAGGACAGATGTCCCGAGATATACTATAGGTCACATGAAGAAAAACCCCATAAATTAGATTATTTGAAGCGTAACACCTTAAAAAAGTTAAGTGCGCAAATCAGACTGGATTTCTGTACACAAATGCTTACTTGGAGTATGCGAGTAGCCTTCTGTTTATAGTCTGCCAGTTCCTGTTTTGTAGATTCTAGGTGGTTTTTAGTTACTTTGACTTGCTGCTGAAGTTCATCAGCTCGCCTCTTCTCATCTAAATACTTTCTTTCGGCTACAGTTATCCCTTCGGCCAAGTTCTGACGCTCTGCTTCCATTTTACTTAGACGAGCTGCAAACTCATTCTATTAGCAATAAAGAAACATTACTTTGTGTTTAAACACAGTCTCAACTTTAACCTACAAAGAAAAAAAAAAAAGTCTAAAAGCAACTACACATGACACAACACCTCGTATCTACCACCTCCAACTTAAAGATGCATTAGAGCCATGTGGAAAGAAATTTGGCTTGCTTCAGCCATTGCCAAATAATGTAAGTAAAAGTATTAATTTCATTACCTCACCAGACGTAATGAGGGAATAACAGTCTTCCTATTATTCACGTTTATTTGATAAACAAAAAGCAAGCTTTCCCCTCAAAAAATATTATCAAAACCAGAAACTGATAGAGATTTTCAAAGATGCTATTACACATAACAAAGGCCAAGCTAAGTGTGGAAAGCAGTCTCCAGAAATGATGTACTCATCTTTACCAGAGAAGTAATTGTCCAGCTTAACAGGCTTAAGATTACATATTAAAATTGCATAACAATTTGTTGTGTAAAAACATAGCAGTTGGAACCTCTCAAATTTGATCTCAAAAACAGAGCCTGAAACTCTTCCTTACTACTCATGTCTAACCTGCATTTGTTTGTAACTTTCTTGCTCTCGCTTGAGTGCGGAGTCTGCATCACGCAGCCTCTCTTGGAGGGTTTGAAGGGCTTGATTTTGCAAACTGCTCCCTTCGCTGTGGTCCTGTATTATCCTGAAAGGGTGACAAAAGTCGTAATTGAAAAAGAAGAAATCTAGTGTGATTTTCAGGTAGAAATACAACTATCTGGTTTTCAGAACAGCTTTGAAAATTTACCCAGTAAATTATTGAATATGGCTGTCTACAGGTGTGAGGAGTTAATGACTCATGCACCTCCTCCCTGACCTATATTCTGGAGTGTTTAATTGCCAGTTTACATCCCAACTCCAAAATAAGTCAGAAAAATCTTCAGATTTGAGGATAAGCAAATGTATTTTTCAAGATCAAACAGTTTTTCTTGAGATCTTCAGCTTCAGGCCTCTGACATAAATATAAATACTTTCTAGAAAATGGATTTCAATAATCAGGTGACAATTGCCCCTATTTAATACTCACTTGCCCTTTTCCCACTGCCAGCTACAATATAATGGGCTTACAGCAAATTCATTCAATCTTGATACTTGCCCTTTCCCCATTAGTATATTAATTTTTATTCTTAAGGAGACTAAATTCTACCTTGAATTTTCAGACTGATTACTATTTGCAAAATCATGAAGTACCGTGATTTTTCACTCTGCAATGCTTCCAAAGCTTCTGTGCGAGCACTTAGGAGCTGATCAGCTTCTTGCAACCGTACTTTCAGCACAGCCAGCTGGGAATCCTTGGCACCAACAGCTTCTGTCAGATCATCAACTCGAGCTCGAAGTTCTCTAACCATCCTGTCACTCTTTGAATGGTCAACGTTCCACTTCTCAACCCTTTCCCGGGATTTGTTCAATTCTACAAAATTAGGAGTTTATTTGAAATGTACAGAAGTAGGGCAAGCAAGGTCCTGTAAATGGCCAGGATGCACACATCACATTTCTTAAAAGAAAGAAATTAAACACAACCAAGTTGAAATAATACCGAAAGTTTGAGCTACCAAGAAGTGACAAATGCCAGGCTGGCTGTCACACCATGACCCATAATATTTTGCACATAATCTTAAAACAGGTATTTAGTTCTGTGTAACACTGCACTCAACAAATTTCACCTGCCCTGCTCCCTGCAATGGCCTGCTATAGAACAGCCCTGTGTGAGCAGGCCTTTGGAAACCTCTGCATAAAGCAGCCAGTTCAACTCCATGTGACAATAAGCCCAACCTAGAAAACAGTAAAAAAATAGACCAGTATTGAAATAATTCCTGAATACTTACTGAGGCTTCTGTTTTTAATCAAAAAACCCCATATTAAGCTTCAATGGAAATGAAAAATAAAGTTTTATATTTGTCATTGCATTTGGCTTTGAAAAAGCTAGCGAAGTCATACAAAAATACTAAATTTTATTTTATTTCTAGGGATGAGATTATAGCCTACAGCCAGAAAGCAGTCAGATTTTCAAGTATTTACTGGAATTTACTCATTTAAAAATCAAGTATTTTGCAATGGTCTTTAAAAAGCAGAAAAAATATTTTAATCACAGAAACACAGAGTGTGAGGGGTTGGAAGGGACCTCCGGAGATCATCCAGTCCAAGCTTCCTGCTAGAGCAGGACTCCCTAGAGCAGATCACAAAGGAACACATCCAGGCGGGTTTTTAATGTCTCCAGGGATGGAGATTCCACAGCCTCTCTGGGCAGTTTGTTCCAGAGCTCTGTTAAGCTCAGAGTGAAGAAGTATTTTTTTAAATTCAGGTTAAATCTCCTGTGTGCCAGTTTGTGACCATTACCCCTTGTTCTGCCACTGGACACCACTGAGAAGTGTCTCACCCCATATCCTGACACTCACCCTTTAGATACTTATAAACACTGATGAGATTCCTTCAGCCTCCTTTTATCTAAGCTAAACAGACCCAGCTCTCTCAGCCTTTTTTCACAGAGCAGATGTTCCAGCTCCTTACAATAATACTGTTTGCTAAAGCCATTTTAGTAAGATGAAAGTTTTGTAACTAACTTGATTGGATCATTTTAATCAACATTTGTGTTAATTTTGTACTTGAACAAAGCTTTTTGTTTCTCCCAGCTCATTGTTCAGAAACTAAGAATAATTTTGTTTGGGCAGGCATACATGCAAATTTAACTAGAAAAATTTTAGTACAAATACAAAACACTAACACAGAAACAGCATTGTTTTCTAGTTCACTAGCATTTTAGTAATACGTTACAGTTTAGTTTACAGACCACAGTACCTTCTTGTGTTTCTTTGGACCTCTGAATTACTGCAGCCATTTCCTGATTTAAAGATTGAACTTCATTCCGCAGCAGCTGATTCTCCAGGCGAAGATTGGAAAGCTCATGTGATTTGGAATCATCATTAGCTGAAGGGCTGGGATTAGTTACTGCACTTACTGATGAATCCTTCATGCCATCACCTTGAGCTCCCAGTCCAGAATCTGAACTGTCTGGAGTTTCTGTGAAGAGAGATGCAAGTTATAGCTAATACATGTATTTTTAGGTTGCCTTGATACAAACTGCAATTCCGTGTTCTGCATCAGTTGTTAAATGCACAATATATTAAAAAAAATTAAAATAAACCCATCAAAATAGCTTATATTGAAATGGAATATGGAACTGCTTCTCGCAAGAAAATTGCACTAAGTAGACTATTCCACAGTATACATGTATCACAGAGCATTTTTATTAATCCTGCAGGACAAGACACGGAAGTTAAAAAATTTCCTATCACATTACTACATTACTGTCAAATTTTGGATTTCAAAATATTGACACTTTTTTACGACTATGCTGCTCAGAGATGTCCTCAGAAGCTGAGAGAGTAGCAGAAGAGATTAATTATAAATAGCAACTAGCCATGGGAATTTTTAGTACAAATTCATTCTGGTTTTCCATTAAGATTTTGATTTCAAGGATGTAAATTTTATTTTAAAAATCTGTTCATATGACTATACTTAGTAATTTTTATATCAAACCTAAATACGTAACTCAGTCACACACCTATATATTTTGGTTATCTTTATGTAAAAAATGCATTTTAAGAAAAACATCATCTTACTGATAATGCTGCATCAGTAATTTTCTAAAAATATGTTTTCAAGAGGACTTTTACTAGGAGAAATTGAGTTGCAGTGATTTGAAGCAGAAGTGTGATCTTTCCATTCTTTAAGAAAAAAATTAGGTAGATATACTCTGTCAAACTGTTAAAACCTTTCTGGTCAAACAAATGTTCACTCTCTAGATTATAGAAAGCAAAATACAAACTCTTCTTTTTTTTTTTTTTCTTAAATCTTAGAAGCATGGTGAGAACAGTAAGAGAACTCCTGGGAATAGTCTGAACAACAGTCCCTTGCAGGGAAGGAGGAACCAACAGCCCTTCCCCACCATGCACAAACACACACAGAGCGTGCTGGATTAATGCCGTGAGATTGGTACAGCCACTGTAACCATCTTGATTCCAACACGCAGACAGCTGGAACCTTTCAGCAGTGTGAAGATAAAACAACACAGCACACAATGAGCAAGCAAGCATGCAATCCAAAATGACAACTTCTGAATTTGCTATGTCCCAGATGAGTAACTGCTGAGAATCTGGGGGGGACAGACTGCAACTGACTCCAAGCAAGACTGCAGTTCTGAAGTCACCTGCTCCACCTTCCTTGTCACCACTGTAACAGCCCCTATCACCCAGTCCCAGGGAGCAGTGGCAGACTTTTTAATTCTGAACAACACACCGACAAGTAGCAGCAGTGACAGCAACTTTTCCACATTTTCTCAAACCTCTTTCCTATTTAAATGGTTCTATGATGTGTTGTTTCTCTCCTTTTTGATTCACTTAAACGATTTCCAAATTACCAGACAATTTATCCTCTTTCCTTTGTCTGGAAAAACTCAATAGACTAATGAAGATAATGAAGCAAGAAGTTAGACTTTTGTAGCACATATTAGATTACACCCACGACAATGTACAAAGTAAAATATTAATTGATTTCATCTACAGCAAATTTATCATAAGCTACTTCAACATATGCTATACAGAACATTTAAATGACACATCTATCTATACAATCAACTTTGAACCCAACATGCTCAAACTCCATGTGCTTCCTCATTTGGCAGCTCCAAAATGCAAATTCCACTCAAAAATTCTCAGAAGAAAATTCAACAGGCCACACTGAGCAAAACAAATATGTTCCTTAAGCATCAATCAGCAAGGCCATATAGCCAGGTCTAACATATTTTAATAATGGTCATTATTATAATTATTATTATAATTGCTATTCTTACTACTACTACTTGTCAAAAAACGACACACCTAGAAATATGAAAATATTCACAAATTTGGAAGTGATGCCTTTATATGTCTAACTTATACAGCATACTTAATGCAGTAAATGAAAAACCTGGCATTTAGAATGCCTTACACACCTAAAGTACTGAAACAAATAATAAAGCACTTTAACTACGTTATTATGAAATAATATAAACATTCACTTCAATGTTATAAAATAAACAATAGTAAAATACCACAGCAAAAACTGAGTATAGGTTGGATAGTCTGATAGAGAAGACAAGTTCCTGACACCTCCCAGCCCCATTCTCCTTGGCATTGACTTGAGAATAGCCCCAGCAACTGACCTGGGGGCTCTTCCAGGTGTCTGGATTTAGATTGCAGTTACAAACTACTCTTGGCAAACCTGAAGGCTTTATCTATTTAGCTCTCTCCTGCCTGTAGCTCTACAACACCCTATCCACACCAAACTTCCAACTCTGCAGGACAAGCAAGCTTGACAGCTTACCCCTCTTCCACAGTGGAACAGAGAAAATCTCACATCACCTCACACGGTGCATTGAGCAAGTCACTCGCTCATTCTCCTACACAGCAACAAGAGGCAAGGGCCTCTGAGTGATCCAACGCGTGCAGCTGCACTCGTGCTTGTAAAGGGGGATGTGTGGGGATGATGCATGGTTACGTCATAGCTGAGGGAGGTCAAGGAGAGCAGCAGCAATGAGGTAGATGGAGAACACAAAGTATTTAGGTATTAATTATGCAGCTTGTTAAACTAGCACAGTATCCAAGATTATCCCAGTAATGAAAAAATGTGAAGGACCCTGCTGTACTCCACACATATGACATACTACAACCACTAAATGTTTCATGAAGTGATAGCAAATCCATTACCTAGCCTTACCCTAGACATACTTGGGTTTTACATAGTTCTAGGTTCAATACTATTTAACTACCATTGCCTTGGCTCCTGATGGAGTTATCTTCAGTAGTTTTTGCACTCTGCGTACTGATAGATGCAGAACTAACACTTGAAGTCCGAGAGTGATTTTGAACACCAGGTGCCTTGCTCTTCTCTTTTTTAGAGTCCATCCTTCCATTAGGTTCTTTTTCCGAACTGTTGAGAAAATCAAATAGCAATTCATCATCAGGTTCAGACTTTTTTCTTCTGACAAAGTTTGAAGAAGCTCTGGGTGTGGAAACACTTTCTACTGGAGAAACAACCTCTGAAGATGTCCTACGTGCTGGTTTAACATTGGCTGTTCCTGCTAGGATTGTGGCTTTCTGATGTTTAATATTATCAGCTGCTGAGGAGATGTAGGCTGCTTTGGATGACGTCTGGTACTTCAGTTCTCCAGTATGCTGGTGCAGTTCAGAATATTCATTGGCAGAGTCCACATTCTTATTATCGTAAGCTGCACTGCTTGATGTGTCTTTTTTGCTCAGAGCTGATGCAGCTCCTTGATCAACTCTATTGAGTAGATCCTCTGCCTTTCCAGCAAGATCAGCGAGCCAAGACATGATGGATGTCTGGTGATAAACTTTACAAAATTAAAACGTCAGGAACATTTGCTGTAAAAGACATAGAAAGATTACAAATCAGACTGGGGTTGAAAAGGCAAGTTGTTACCTAAACAACTGTTGTGTTAATCTATTAGTGTCATCCTTATTTTAATACTTTTCTCCAATTCACTTGGCATTTTGCTCTTTCAGTAACTGATGGATTGAGGAAACCAGACAAAAACAAGGCTCAGCTATCAGACCACTGTATCTGATTCTGGCATCAGCAGCCCACTACTGAATGTCCAGCCTGCTAGCAACTGCAAAACAGTAACAGAAAATAAAGTCTTCTTGCACCTGGCAAAACCAAACTCAGCTGGAGGAGTTGAAGTGGCCAGATGCTTATTGCAGGGACAGGTAACAACGTCTTAGATGTTTGGCCCGCAGATTCCTAATCTGGGTCAGAGATGAACTTCTCTCCCACAGCCCCTGCGGACTGCTGTCCCCTCTGCGACAGCAGCACGGAGGCAGGTTCTCGCGTTCACTCGCAGCACTGGCCTGGGAGGCTGCACAGGTGGCACAGGGTGCCTCTGCCCCGCCCGGGAAGGGGCCTCTCCCCCCAGCCAGGCTTGTGCACGGCCCGTCGCAGCCACAGCGGGCAGGGGAAGCGCCGAGGCAGACGAGGCCGGGGGATGCCCAGGGTGCCCGCCAGCCCCCTCCCCGCCCACCCCTGGCACAGCTGCCTGTCCCCCGCCCCCCCGCGGCCCTGCCCCCCGCCCCAACCCGGCGGCCCTCAGGAGCGGCGGAGGCCTCGCACAGCCCGGCCTCACCTCCTCCCAGCGCGGGAGACCCCAGGCCCGAGGCGGGGAGGGGGGCGGGAGGACGGGGGGCACCGGGCGGCGACGGTCACTGCGAGGCCCCGGGCCGGAACCGGCGGCGCAACCCCACCTTCCGGCTGACGTGGCCGCCGCCGGGAGGGGACGCGCAGGCGCAGGAGGCGCGGGGCCGAGGCGGGGGCGGGCCCGAGGCGGGGGCGGGCCCGAGGCGGGGGCGGGGCCGAGGCGGGGGCGGTTCCGGCGGGTGGGGCAGGGGGCGCTGCGGTTGCGGTTGCGGCGGGTGGGGCAGGGGGCGCTGCGGCCCCGCGGCGCGGGGGGTGTCGGTTCGTGCGGGGCGGCAGGGGCTGCGCGGCTGCCTCTGCCCGGGGCTGGCGGGGGGCCAGTCCAGGGGGCCCGCTTCGGGTGCCCCTGCTCTGCGCCAGGCCCGGGAGAGCCCCTCTTGTGGCTGTTACCCTGGTGATGGAATCACGGAATTGAGTGGGTTGGAAAGACCTTCAGGCCCAACCCTTGACCCGGCGCTGCCAAACCCACCGCAGACCGTGCCCCTGGCGCCGCGCGTCTTCTACATCCCTCCTGAGGTGGTGCCGCCGCCGCTCCCCCGGCGGCCTGTCCCAGGCCTGGCAGCCCTTCGGTGATGACATTTCTAATGCCCAATCGAAGCCCCCCCGGCACGAACTGTACAGGCCCACTGGGCAAAACAAAACACACCACAAAACCAACACCTCGGCAGAAGGCCGAGGCAAGCTGACCAGACAAATACTGACCAGAAGAAACCACAGAGGGCATTTATGATCTGTTCTCCACGATTTGAAAAACCTGTGAAGGGAAATGCCTCTTAATCCTCAAGGGCAACTCTTCAGACACCACATAACACGTGAGCACCCGAGGTATAAACACCCCACCCCGTCTCCCCCTGCACAACAAATAACTAAAGTTGTCCTTTTAAGCCCTGGATCCACAAAACTTTTCTCAGAAGCTTTAAAGTTCCAGCTCAACCTTACCCTGTTGGAACAATCCTTCCCATACGTTTGTCCTGTCTGAGAAGACGAATGTCCCCTTGTCTCTGCTGAAAACACTTGCAAGGTGCTGTGCAGGCAAAGGTGACTCTTACTCGGTAACAAATAAACACACTCAGGTTGTCTTCACTTTTTTTTTTTTTTTTTTTTTCAGATTAAGTTCACATAAGGTATCATGACTTAGTCTTAGAAGCTACATTAGCTGAGGTTAACACAAGGGCTTCCCACATCCGTAGGGACACCTTTATGAGGGAATATCCTGGGACTAGTAGAGAAATAAGCTAAGCTTTAAAGCCCCGCTTTTTTCAGTCTTTGTTTTTTCTTCCACAAAAACTCTCAGGATTTTCTGAGGAGATTTCCTAATAACCAGTTCAAGTGAACCATTTCCTTTTTCAAACCCCCATGATTTAGAGGTTTGCGTAACAAAAAAGACACTTGCACGCAGTGATCCTAAAGCCTTGGAATAAAGAATGGTCTCAGCACTTTTTTTTTTTTTGCTAGATTTACACTACTGGGCAAGTTTTGCCTCCACTCGAAGGAAAAAAATACTTTAAAAATTACTTTTGTTAAGTTAAAACTATTAACGTCCTTCAAGAAACAAAATACTGCTCCAACAGTGAGTGATACTTATGAATATTTATTATCACTAATTATATAAAAGGAACATTCAGGAGGAAGGAAGGATTCTGGCTTTTCTGATAGATAAACAGGAATGCTATGGCTTTGTATGTATGGGGTTGAGGTAAACAGCAAGTGACTTTTAGCTGATTTCAGAGCAGTTTTTATAGTAGGGCAAGAAGAAAAGAATACTTTGCCTGTGATGTTGTTTCATCTGTCTTGAAGTTACTTTAATCCTTAGCTAAAAGGGGAACTGGAGCCCCAGACATCTTTTTTGCATACTAAGCACATGATAGTGAGCAAAGAAGAAGAAAAAACAAAACTGTGGAAGGCTATCTCAAAACTTCAGTTATCTGACAGGTCAGCTAAGGCAAAGTTTGGAAGAGGCAGTTCCAGGAATATGGCTCATGTCACATGCAGAAGAGTAATAATGGACCTTCTTTCACAATTACCCCAGTCCTAAAAGCAAATGTATAATATAGCAAAGCCCCTTGACAAACCCAACTTCACATTTAGTTTTAACAAGTAAGTCTACTCTGACTTAGAGACATTTTTTTTCAGTAATTTTCAGACAGTATTTCAAGTCAAAATCTTTTGGCTGATGTCAGATTTATTCGTGAGAGCTCGAGATCTCTCACATATTCCTGTCCAAATACATGTTACTATTTAGACTCTATCAAATGAAGTGTTTGAGTGAAGACACTTGGAGAGCATTGTTTAGAGGGACTCCTGCACTGTCCATGTCCCCATAGTTGTGACTGTAACGTCTTTTCCTCTCATCATCTATGATTCAGTGTCCCAAACCTGCAGTTCTTGAACCCTTTCAAGCTTTATGGCTTGTATCTGTCTTCTGTAAATACTTATTACTAAGGATAGCTGTTAAAGTGTATGTAATATTAGGTTAGGTTTTGTTACTGATCTTCCTTCCATCCTCCCCGTTCATTTGTTTCCTCAATCAGTCTTCTACACCAACACATTGCAACTAACCACTGTACTTTCTCTCTGCAGAACTTCTACTCATGCCTGAGGTACCAGCAAGAGTATGAATGAAGACAGCACTTACAGCTCCTGCCACTTCACATCCTCCTCTGTTGAGGACCTGTTCTACTTCTGAGTCTCTGATTATGATGCTGAATGCATAGCTGGTAGCTTACACCCGCATTTCCTCAGAGCTCTAGATGTCATCTTGTCAGATCACACCTTGCAAGTATTCTCTGGTTAAATCACAAGTACACTGAATGTCGTTATCAAGTAGCCTCCTCTGGTTTGCAGAGTTTCCTTACATCTTATCATAATAATCCTCTTCTATGGGGAACCCACTAGTTTGGAGAGATCATGGAGAGCTCCTGTGTAGGACAAAGGCTCAAAAATGTTTGACTACCAATATGAATTAGCAGTTTGTCCTGGTGTAAGCCAGGATGAAGCCATCCAATTATCACTGTGCCCCATTAGTACTTAAACCCAAGGAGGAGACATCAGCCCTGCTGCCTATTCAGAACATACTGATGGAACTAGTACTGGCATGAGTTAATAAAAAACCCATCCTGCCTCATGACAGATTAAGAAACACTGGTTCTTGCCAATTACATAGTTATTTATGTTGAGGTAAATTCCATGGCAACCCTCTTTCCCTGTTCATAAAAAATCTTAAAACTGGGATCCCAATATTGATAAGGAACTGGGTGGAAGTGGAAATAATCCAATCCTGTAAATCCTGTATAGATTGCATATTGAAGTGTTGAATATATTAATTCTATAACAGGAATCAGGCTTTATGTGTAACCTGGAAAACACACTTACTCCAAGTGTTCTGATAGAATGTAGTATCTCCACTAAAATTTTTACCTGCATTTATGTCTCTGAATTTGGGGCTTACTCTGTGCAATTGTCTGATCCTCGAGAAGATCGTTTACATCAACACTATTAAACTTTGTTCCATTTACATTTTTATGATTCCTGAGAGTCTCAAAAAATAATGTTGCCATTTACAAAATTAGAAAAAAAAAAAAAAAGCAGGAAGTTTAATCTTTTACAACCTGAATAACATAGAGAAGTCTAGTGTAGTGATATCTCTCTCCTTGGTGCTTCTTTGTGGTCTGAATTTTAATTCCAATAATTGACGTTCTCAGGTTGCAAGGATTTGCAGGGTAGAAGAGAAGAAAAAGGAAGGAAAGAGAACTTGCTGCCTGTTTCACTGACCAGTTTATAATGCCCCTTTTATCTGCTGTATCTACAGCTGCTTCCAAGCATCCTGTGACTGCTAAGCTGAGTGGTGAGAACATTTAATTCTGTCACAAGGGGCATACAGCTTCATTAACCACCACTGAAAACTTTACAGATGCCTTTTCAGTTTACAGGTCCAGAGTCCAGGCCCTGATCTGATACACTACATGGGCTGCTGCATAGTTGGAAATGTTCTGCTGCGCTTCTCTGCCAGAAAGCATGAAAAGTAAAAGATTCATATCTGCCTATAGGTGAAGAATTGGACTCTATACAAGGCCTGTCAATATATACAAACTTAGGGGCCTTCCTAGACACTGCCAAAACTATCAAAGTTAGGAGACAAAATGTGCTTAGTGACATTTAAAAAACAGCAACTTCAAGAATAAAATGTCTGGAGACTAAAATGTCATTTGAGGATTTGGGTTTGTTTTTTTTTGCATTCAGCCATATGCCTTTCTGTGTGCATTTTCATGCATTATTTGTTTGAAAGAACTCAATATACTCAGAATAATTCTCTAGAAGGGTAAAGGTCTGCCTCTACCCAGAGGACACAATTTGATATAAAGAATGAAAGACCAGTGGCATTTGTCTTCTTTCTTTTTTGATACTTATTGAAGCTTAATAAGGCAAAATATTTGTGTGAAAATGTTTGCAAACAGGTATTTTTAAATGAAAATATTTGAAGTAATTGAACACTTTCTCTGTTAACCTCTATTACATCTGACTCCTCTCACAAGTACTAATTTGATACTGAAGATTTTTCTCCTTTTTATTTTTTCTCTCAGTAAAGATGTATGTTTTCCCTTTTTGGCAGTAGAAGTGTAGAAGACAAGTTCAAATGGTCTTATCTATCCTGAAGGCACCTCAGTTTTCATGTAGCACGTCTCTAGGAGGAGTTTTCTTCTGAGAAACCGGTATCTTCTGCACACATGCTCTCACTTCTGTGGGTGAAAACTCAGCAACTCCAGTGCAATAAAACTGCCTGAGATCTTCCTGACCACCTTGGCTGAAATGGCCTCTATAGGCTATGAGAAGTCTTGAAAAGGAAGGAAGGTAACAGATCCAAGCCTGACATAAAATTCAACAGGCTGCCAGCACAAAAGGCAAGTGCCGTTGGTGATGTGAGTGCTGGTTCATGGGCCAGCTTGGCAATTTTCTGGCTCAACTGTGAATTACATGGATTAATCCTGGAGTTGTAAGTGTGCAGATTCACTGGACAAGCCTGAATCTATTATGGAGGGAAGTGTAGTAGTTTTAGGGATGATGGTTTGACTCAGTGATCCCAGGGGTCTTTTCCAACCTGAACAGTTCTATGATTCTATGATTCTATGTACTTTAACAAACAGAGGGAGGGAAGAATATTCTTCCCAATCACAGCAATGAGTAATTCTACTGTTTGGAATCTGAGTGCAGATATCCACAATGATACTGCTGACACACCACATGTTTAGTCATGAATTGCAGGCAGGAAAAAATAATTATCAAGTGGATGCGTTCAGTGAGGTTTAGGAAGTCTGTCAGCCAGATATAATGATTCCCATGGTTGCTTGAAATGAAGAAAGAAGAAATCAAGTTCAGAGAATGTTATTCTGGATGTATACGCTTCATAATTGGCATTTTTTTCCACAATTTTCAGTGGGTATTTTATAGGTACAAAAATGCTGGTGAACTAGATCTGCAATAAGTAACATAATTAAGCATATTGCTGGCCATTACCTTATTCCAGAATTTAAAAAATACGTTCCCCATTGCTTAGTCACACAGGTTATTTGGAAGCCACTGTCTGCAAGGTTATGTTTGTAGCCTTTTAACCTTTAGACTTCTTCTCCTTTTCCCTCCTCCCTGTTTGTTTTCTCTAGTACACATTGTCCTTCCCTTGAATTTCCTGATCATACAGATATCTGAGGCTATTGCCTCACACTTACCTTATTTTACTCCAAACCCTTGTTTTTTCCATACAGCTCGTTTAACACTTGCCTACAAAGGTGGAAAGGTGTTATCTGCTGAAAAGATGCACAAGGATAGTTGCACAAGGTAGCACAAAGATAGAAGCAAGTTTCAGGTTTTCTACAGAATAAAAATTGAACTCTAAACTGCGTGCAGTTAGCTTTTCTGGTGAGCCTTTTCTCAGCTCTCTGTGCAAGTGTACATTCAAGGAAGCATTTCCTGGTTTGAAGCTGATGCTGTTCTGTGCAGACAGATCCTAGACCAGGATGTCTCTTAAGCTCTGTCTTCTTCACCATATGTGTCTATATGTGTTCCTTTTCCCATGCATTTGACACTGATCAGGGTGGAATGATGTGCCCCAAATTCTTTGCACCGAATTTATACTTCCACCACCAAGAAGATCCCCAGGTGCATTTCAGTCACATCTTTTCTATTAAGTGTCAATGCTGTGCGTGCTTCTTTTGCAATTATGCAGAGCTCAATGACTTACATCTCCTGGCATGCTTTCCTACTCTTGCTTATTTATTTATTCTTTTTGGAACAGAAATAGTCACAGTCTCACAGATTAAACCTCGGCTCCTCCTTCCCCAGCAGAGCTCTGCCTGGAGTATTGACCTGATAGAAATATTACATTTCCTGGGCAATTGTTATCTTTCCCCCCCAAAAAGAAAAACCTCACGTGAAAAAGGAACAAAAAATATCTAACACCTTTTTGTCTTGGAAGAAACTGTGTTTGTGTGGCCATGCTTGTAGGCCTCAATGCTAAGAACCACTCCTAGGCCAGTGCTTTAGTACCTTATAATTAGAAAATATTTTCACTCTCTAATAAAGGTACCTTTTTCTATTTTGAGAGTGTTACTTCTTGTTCTGTTTTCTGGAGACATGGAAATATTTTAACCTTCCTCTTGCAGTAATCTGTTACATGTTTTGTTAGAGTGTCCTGGATCTTTGCTTGTCTGTACTAAACTTTCTCAGGTCTTTCAATGTTCTCTCTGAAATGATCTTTTTGCAACCTCTAAGTATTTTTGTCTACGCTACATTTCATTCAGTTATTTATTGACATGGTGTACACAAATCTTAACTAGGAGCCATGAAGTGCTGAGGAGCTCTGCATGAAGTGAGACTCTGATCTGCAAATCTTTCCCCAAAATTGGAGCATGCATCCAAATGAATAAAAACAATGTATTTACAAATACATTAAGTGTATATAGATATTCCATGTCAAGTACAAGCATATAGGTTTTTCTCTTTAAAATATTTGTATATAAAAGTAACAAATTGATAATTTGCTTTTGACTCTTTTCACCTTTGGCTTCCTTCCTCTAAAAAGGGTCACGGTGTTTGCTGTTTTTCTCTGGTGCTGTTTCAAGCCTTTCCCCTCTACTTGCCCATCTGTTTCCAAGAAAAAGGTAGGAACCCACTATCTTGAACACTATCAACTGTAGTTAAATCTGTCAGAACAGTTCAAGAAAGCATGTACAAAGCTCTAGGGATATCATTTTTCCTTACTCTCAACATGTATGTGTATATGTTCCCCTAGTGATAGAAGTGATTTAAACCTCTGGATCCCTCTGGCTCCCAGACCCACTTCATCTCAGTTTATCTTCATGGTGTTATGTCTGCCATTAACTCTCTTTCTTTCAGAATTAAAGTCACTTTGTGCAATTCTTATTTGATTTTCCTCCCAAAATAAAGGTGAAAGTTGTTTCTTTCTCGAATCACTTGATACCTAAGATCACTCCTTTGTTAATCTATTAGTTTTGCTAAAATGAGAACAAAACCTTCCCTCTTTTCAAACGTGGGATTGCTATGTCTGATGTTTCTTTGCAAAGCAACTAGTCAGGCATCACTGCCAGTCTGACAAGTCTAATGTTATTGCTGGTGAAGATTTTGAAAGACCAGGCTCAGCACATTATTTTGTTAATCATAAATCTCTCCTACTCTTTATCTCACACACAAGCTTTTCTTCTCCCCTCTGAATTTCTTGGGTTTTTTTAACTATTTGTTATTAGTTACCAAGCTAGTGCAACTAAAAATAATTAGTATGTTTTAAATGCTTCAAATAGGTCAGCAAAGCTTAAAATTGCACAAATATCTGCAATCTGGGGCTAGCGTTAAGAAATCATTTAAGTTTGGATTTGAGCACTGGGACAGGCTCCCCAGAGAGGTTGTGGAGTCTCCTCTGGAGACTTTCAAGACCTGTCTGGATGCCTTTCTGAGTGATTTGCCCTTGGTTGTTTTTTTTTTTGGTCCTGCTCTGGCAGGGGGTTTGGACTCAATGATCTTCAGGGGTTCCTTTCCAACCCCTAGTATTCTGTGATTCTGTGAATCCAGCATTTTCTAGAACTTGATGATCTTGTAGAAGCAGTTTGCTGCCATGTTGGGCCTGAGGGCAGCTGACCATGCTGCCTGGGTACCGAGTGGCTCAGAAAAATCCTTTTAAGCACTAAGGAGGACATGGAAGAGAAGACATAGCCTTTTATCTCACCTACTCAAGACATTGTCTTGGTAAATATTATGCAAACATACAATAGGATTTATATGGCAAAGCACTTTAAAGCCTAAAATGTCTTCAGACAAGTGACTGCATGAGCACTCCTGTAGTTAAGTGGCTGAATAAGCATCTGTGTATTGCAATAACAGTGTGTCAGGCAGCTCTGGATACAGCACTACTGTGGTTTTGGCCCCCTGCATTCTTAAACATTGTTACTAAATCAAATAATTTAAAATTTCTCTTTTCATTAATAAAAACTTATTATTTCTTTTATTTTCCAGATTAATCCACATGGACATGTTTACGGATTCAATCTATCTTTCCCTTTGAAAATGTTCAATTGCATTTGGTGACAATTTTTCCAAGAAGTAGAAAACATGCTTTGAAAATATTCCCTACAAAATTTATAAATTCTTACAGGAGTGTTGTGGTTCAATAGCTGTTTGTAAATCTAATACTCACCTGATTCCCATTCACTTACTATGCCAATGTGAAACCTCTGCATCTTGCTCCCTGGTGTGTGCCTTAAGTGAGCTCAATTCATGTTTCCAGGCTGTTTTCTCCCAGCTAAAAGTCCTTGACTGATTAAAAAAAAAAAGTTTTGATCTGTTCCAATGCTGTTGAAGGGGAAATGTACATGCAGTCCAGAATGGCTTCCTGTATGTTTTTATAAATATCTTTCCTGGCAGATTAAAGGCAAAACCAATTACTTTCCAGTCCAAGTTTTGTCAGCTGTAAGGTTAATGGCATGGTAGCATAAATATCTGTGTTAAAACATCTCCAGAGTTCTACCAGAAATCTGGAAAACCTCTTTTGGAGAAATCGGTGCTGTATCAGAACTATTGCTACCATGCCAGCACTTTAAACCAGCCCACTGTCAGCAATGTTTGAGTTAGGAGTGAGGATCCTCTCAGAGCACTCTTAGCAAAACTACCCAATCTTACTGTAGAGCAGCCTTGCGGTCTGTAGGGCTTCCCATCCTTGGTTGGTAAAATCTCACTATTAAGAAAGAAGCCACCTTATCTGCAGCTTTTAAGTTTCACATTGGGGTTTTTGGTTTGTTTTTTTTTTTGTTCTCATTTGGTCAACACTTTCAGAGTTTGCTAGCATCTTCATTCTTGTTTGTAGCCTGTGGCTTTGGCAGGCTGGTGGAGCTGCATTCAAGAGTCAAAGTTTTGTTAAGAAGCGTGTGGGTGATGCCTCCTTTTGCTTTCTAGTGCTGTCAGAACAAGGAGCAAAACGTCTGGTAAGTGCATGGGGTTTACCTGCTTATGTGCTTTTCTCTTAAAAACAAAATTAAATGTATGCTTGTTTACATAGCCATAACATGTGTCCTTGTGTGATTGACAGAGAATTGTTTCTTTCTTTTCTTCACTTCCATGGTAGCAGTGACTGCAAGGATCACGCTGGATTCCTGCTACAGGAGATCCAGCCATTTCTGTTCCAGACTCCCCACAACTGTATCTTGGGAATCTCTCTGCTTACTTTAGCCCACATACTCAGCAATGCCATTCGGATCTTTCCTTCACACAAACTTCCCACGTGATTCAGGAAGACTTGCTAACTTTCTAACACTGTCAAAGAAATAGTTGCATTCAATGGTAAAAATCTGAATATTACTTGACTGTCTTTAGTACCTGTCTGATACATTTAACTGAGATGCAGAATTCCTGTTGGAGTCTTCCCATCTATTATTTTTCACAGTGAGGAACATGCTGCTGATGTTTTAATGAATGTAGAATTTCTAGACATGTTATTTGGCAATGATTTTATTAGACTTTTTAGAAGCGACAGCTGACACAATGTGTACTTACCTCATGTAGCCCAGACATGATGCACAATATGTGAGCCACCTTTGGACTTGGATGACAGATCACAGATGCTCTTAACTAATCTCAGGTAACTTTTAGGGCTGAAGGATAATATGAAAACATGCTCATAACTTCTGTGGTTACAAAGTTCAAGTTAAATTGAGGGGAAAGGAAGGTTATTTGGTGTTTTTCGTTGTTTTTTTTTTTTTCCTGTTGGATAGACAGCATGATGTTCTTTGTCAGTTCAAAAAGGTCATCTCCAAACTGACCTGATTGTTTACAGCTTGAGCGTGCCAGGAGGCATGCCTGGTTAGCAGGGACGCCAGCTTCTGAAGATACTGATGATTAACCCGTAATGACCTTTTACATTTATGATCATAAACAAAACTGAGACGGTGCAAATAACGCCAATGGCAAACTCAGAGCAAAACTGACTTTCTGCAGACATTCAAAACCATAGTTGGTGGGTAACAAAATGCAAACTTGTTTGGTTTGTGGTTGGTTTTCACTGATAGCATTCAGGAGGGAAGCTGTGTGCTCCTTTGTGTTTTATTAGGCAAGGAGGTTCTTTTTTCAGAGAGGTTCTGTGCTTCTCTTTCCCTCATTACAAAACAAGTCTTTACAGCAGGGTTTCTCAGGATGTTTCATAGTACAGAACGAAAACCCCCTCAACACAGATTTCTGTACCAGACTTTGCCAAGAGCAAGAGCTGGCGCACTCTGCAGCCAGAGGCCAGGACTCTGCTGGTCAGCTTGCCTGCGATACACAAGAACGAGGCTGGGATGAGCTCTTCGTCCATCACTTCATGAACTACTTTTGACACATTCCTCCCCTTTCCCGTTCCGGACCTCCTGCCTCCAGACCGCCCCGAAAGAGCAGGACAGTTCCAACGTGAAAGCGAAGCCGGCGTTGACCCATTAGTGCTCAAAGCACCGAGCCCAAGTGGGAACCGGCCCGGAAGCTCCCGGCGGCCTCCAGCCCGGCCGGGCTCCCCGGCCACGCGAGACGCGCTCCACAGCTGCACCTGGTCCGGCTGACTCGCCGGGCAGCCGGGGAACTACAACTCCCGGCGCGCTTTGCGCGCAGGACTCGCGGCCCTTCAAGGAGGGGGCGCACCGGGCTCGCTGGGGTATGTAGTGCGGTGGGGCCGGTGCCCGGCGCCTCCCCCGCCCGCCCGCGATAGGCCGGGCCCGGTCTCCGCCCGCCGCGGCCCGCGGTCTTCTGCCCCCGCGCAGCGCCTGCCGCAGTCGCACCGGCCGCGGCGGCGACATCTCCGCGGGCTGCGCGGTAAGGGCCGGCGGGGTCCGCGTCGTCGGCTCCACGTCGTCCGTGGAGGGTTGTACCGCAGCCGGCGGCGGGGAGGAGGCGGGAGAGCGGGGAGCCGTGAGGGGGTGCCGGTCTGCGCCTCGGTGCCAGAGCTGCCCGGGGCAGGACGGAGGGGCCTCGGCAGCGTCCCGGGAGCAGCCGAGGGGTGCGGGGCGCTCCGAGCGCTGCCGAGTCCCCGCCGCGCCCCGGCTGGTGAGAGCTCTGCCGGGCCCTGCTGTCGGAAGGGGCCGGGGCCGCTCGGCGGGAGGCCCCCCTCACCTTCCCTCTGTCCTCCCCGTCGTGCCGCCGGGAGGGGCTCGGTCCGCCCGCAGGCTCCGCGGTGCGGGCACGGCTGCTGGGCGCCCGGCCGGTCCCCAGCGCTGCCCCCCGGGGCCGGGCTCCTCGGGCCGGGGAGCTGGGCTTGCGCTCACCCTTCGGGAGGAGCCTCGCGGGGAGAGGAGGCCAGTCCTGGTAATGCTGTTCTGAGGTGAGGGGGATACGGTGGGGTAAGAACTTCGGGGTTTCCTGCAAGGAGCTGATGATGCCTGAGGGGTGCTGCCCTGTGGTGGCTGTTTGTGGGTGGTAGGTCACCTTACCAGCACGTACAGGGCTGCTCGCAGTTCGTAGCACTAATGGTGCCTGGTTAGGACGCGACAGCTCTGTGCCAGGTGTGCTGGGAGGCTAAAACAGGCGTTGTAGTGAGGATCAAAAATACGAAGATAAATTATAATAAAAGACATGTAAAGTGCCATCTTGGACTTTCGGCGTATTTGCTGCTCCAAAATCTCGTTCTGTCCCTGCTCCAGACACTTCCATGTGTGCGGAGCAGAAATGCCTGACCTTGGCTGACTTCTTTTCCCTCAGCATCCCTCCCTGCTCCGGATCGTTCCATGTAATACGTTACAGTTGTTCATGCAGTGTTGCCGTAGCTGTTGTTTCTGCCATCGGATGGTGGTTGCAGAGTCTTTGTAGACTGGTATGAAAGTAAATACCAGAACCTGTCTTAGTGAAGCCTCAAGATCTGCTGAACTTGAGTCTGGGTTTTTTGAAGTGTGCGGGAGGGAAAAAAACCCCTGAGCCAGGCGTATTAGGTTGTCACCATCTTAGGAAGAATAAGGAGTTATTTGTAATTTTTTATTTCTGCTGGTAAATGGTGCCATCTCTCTGCTGCTGAGAAAGCTGATTATACTGTTTGCAGATTTGTCATTTGTTTAACATTACTTTTAAATTGTTTAAAACCATGTAAAACTATTCTGAGTTAATATAATCACAGATATTCTTATTTATTTTTTACAATAAAAGTGAGTTACGCATCTTCAGTAGCTATACTAAACTATTTTACTACAAGTTCTAATCAAACTAAGAAGATTCATAAAATGGTTACTAGTAGACTTTGTGAAGAATTATTTTGCAGTGGAGACCATAATCTCCTTCAAAATGTACTTTTCAGAGTTTGCATTGTGAGAGGTGTTTTCTTTCTATCCCACAAGTGCATGAAGAAAATCAGACAAATTCCACGGGGTCTTAATTACGGGTTTAGGTGCTTTAGTTTGTGTAGCAGCAGGCAAATGGGCAGAATATTTCTGACAGAGAGCTACAGACTAGTTTCCTGTAAGGAGGGCTATTGTGAGTCACATGTTTTGTGAAAATTGGAATCTAAATATCACAGGCAATATGCGAGCACTGTGTGGGAAACGGAATTGTGACTTGACTCTGGGAACTGAAAGGCTAGTGGTTGTAAGCTGGAAAGAAGTAGAGGTTTCCATGAAAAAAGTGGAATCATTGCTGATTAGCTTAAGGCTGTTGTTTTCCGTGAAGATTACTGTTCACTCATTTATTTTAGGTGAAGGAAAAATGGATATATGGTTGCTTAGAGGCTGTGCTTGAGGTATTTGGAGCTCATGACTGAAATGTTGACATCAGCTCAAAGGGCACCAAGCTACAACAAAGGAAGTTCCACCTGAACATGAGGCAAAACTTCGTTACTCTTAGGGTCACAGGGCACTGGAACAGGCTGCCCAGAGAAGTTGAAGAGTTTCCGTCTCTGGAGACTTTCCAGACCCGTCTGGACGCGTTCCTGTGTGATCTGCCTTAGGTGTTTCGGCTGTAGCAGGGGGGTTGAACTTGATGATGTTCAGAGGTCTCTTCCAACCCCTATGATTCTGCAACTCTATGATTAGTGGACTGTTTTCCAAAGGGAAGATGGGAACTTGGGGAACAGGCTGCTAACCGGAAGAATGGTTGTAGCAGCAGTTGGCAACTTCCACATGTGGTCTTTTTTAAGCATCCCTCTCTTACCAAATTAGAAATGTCTGTTAGCCATGTAGTGGGAAGTGGCCAAGGTACCCTTGTGAGAAAAACAGCTTGTAAGAGCTGAGTGGAATTGTTCCGGGAGGAGCCACCAAGTTCTGACTGTACAAACTGCACTACAGCCTACGTGTGGGTGTACGTGTGTGGTTCAGTGTGTGTATAACTGATGCAGATCGTGTCTAAGATGTGCCTTTTTCCTCACATGGTTTCCCAAGCAAAGTGAATTAACTCTTCTACCAGAAAGACTAGGCAGAGCTGATCAATAATCTCATATTTTTTGGGATCAGCCAAAGGTTTAAAATTATTTTGTAGTGAATTTTCATTTCTTCCATGCAGTCTCACTCTGCATGCATTTGGAATCACATGTGACAGATACTTGATTCCTTGCTTTCAGAAAAAGGCTTTTTATGTACCTGGGGTAAGCTGGTCAGCTGAGCTGGTTTCTCAATATGACCGGAAGACAGCAATTTTCTCTGCTTAACTGCAGGTCAGGGACTCATTCAACACAACCCAAACCACAGTCCTTTAAATTGCCTGCCTGAGCACTCAAAGGCTTTCTTTAAAAGAAGAAGAAATATTGGTGTTTTGGGGTTTGTTTGTTTAGTTGTTGGAAACAAGCAGTGAAAGACCTGTTTCTGCTGCACATGTGGTTAATGGTTAAACCTATTTTAAATGCTGCTTGGAGAACCTTAGGGAGCTGAGCATTTATTAATTGTGGTATATCTAGGTTGTTTCACCTTCTCTTTGCTGTTAAGTTGATTTAATTATAGTCTAGGAAAAGACAGATAAGTGGGACTACATGTCATTAATTATAAAATAGGCAAAACCCTTGCCTTTTATACAATAACCCATGACAAAACATGCAGTTTTCTAATACAAGGCAAATGTTCCTTGGTGCTTGTTTTGTTGGTTTGTGTTTGTTGTTTGTTTTTTTTTTTTTTCTTCTGGCCTTCTGCATCATTTACCACTTTGTCTCAGCAGATGTGAGAAGTATGAGGATCTGGATATCCATGTACCACATGGGAGACTGTTGAACTTCTCATGGAGTGACTGCCTGAGGGGTTTGATAGCTTAAGTCTTCATTCTTTATCCAGCCCTGGGCTTTTCAGTTATGGGCCTGTTTGCAGGCTGGTGGCTGGTACCTGCTACACCTATGTATCAAAAAGCTCATGTATTTTTCATGTAAATATAAGTATCGTTTTTAGTTGGAGAAATGAGAAGTTACGCTTTAATGAACATGGAAAAAAGCTGCTTCTTATGAAACAGATATTGAGCTCTGAGTGATCTCTTTGCATGGAATTCCACTCCATACTCCAGTAAGTCAAACTCAGTTTATCTGTTTAGAGATCTTAACTAAAATATGTAGATTTTCTTTTCTTATCTTAAACTTGTAGAGTTAGATATACTGAAACTGAATATTGGGAACGAATGGGCTTGTTGGCCCATGGCATATTGTAGCACTTCACCAAAGTTTTAAATAACTTGGTCTGAATCTTAACTGTGCTGCAGGAAACAGAATAAGCAGTTTTGTGGATGTTTTATCTTTACCACAGTAATTTCTGTTATTTCACTTAATCATCAGAAGAAGTGACAAGATAGACAAGGCAGAGTTGCCGTACAAAACCATCTGTTACTGGTGACAACAATGACAAGAATTTACATTTCCAGCTCAACATGAGAAATTATAATTGTCTATGACACTGCATAAAAATTCTGTTTGTTCCTTCATATATTCTTAACTGTTGAAGTAGCTAATTCTTCAACAAATCCTAAATTGATACATTATGTATGTATTCTTGCTCCCAAATCTCATGCTTGCAGGCAGTGACAGGAGTGGTTTATTCCTGAAAGATAAGTTTCACAGATTCAACTGAGTTTTTGGAAGAAGCAGTGTCATAGCTCTTGACATTGGGTTCTGTATTTTCTACTCTGTTCTAGAGGTTTTCTGTGTAGTAATAGCTCTTATGTGGGAGTGGATATGCAAACATGACTTCTTGTACTAGTGCCAATAAAACGCCCACCTACTTCCAAATATATATATTTTTCATACTACTGCCTGCAGGACTTAATATTGGTGACCAGTAGACCCAGTCTTGAAACAACCTGTACTTCATGTTAAGTTAGTGGTCTTTACTGTACATAGCTGCTTTGGAGATAAGCTGGCTCCTTCTGTTTCAGTCTCATTCGAGTGGCTGCAGACAGATGGTTTTGGCCTTGAGGAACTGAAGCTGACTTAGATACCACTCAGGTGTTTGGTTTAGTGGTAGCTTTGACATTGTGCCTTGTGACTGTCTTGTGTGGCTTGGGAGTTTCCAGCTTTTATTTAAGAGAAAATCAAGCTCAAGTAGACTACTCCACCTCTTACAGAGCAGCAGTGATCAACCTCTGGAATCTCTCTTCTTGAAGAAGGCCAGTGTAAAATCCCATCTGTCAGCACGTAAGGAAATGTGTAATCTCCGTGCATGTGCCAAGAGCATGCAATTCGTCAGAGAAATTTGCTTTGAGATACATGTTGGATGCATCAGACCTAAGATTGTGACAAATATACATAGCCTGACCCCCCAAAACAACCAACCAATCCCAAAACCCAGCACCAAACCCAAACCAAAATGACAACAAAACTCAAAAACATCAAAAGTGAACCTTTGATTAGATGTGACCAGATGGTTTTTAGAGCAAGCACTTTATCAGAAGATCAAGGTGCTCGGGAAGCTCACTAGTGGGGGCACTACTTTTAATCCTCTCAAGAAAGCAGAAAGAGCAGTTTCTGCATGGCCTCAAACCTCCTCTCTGGCTCTGCTTTTCTGAATTTGAGATTTTGACGTCCACAGGCTCAGGCCTGATTCTTTTGCTGTGCACCTTGTGCAAACACTTAACCATTCTGCAAAAGAGACGAACATGCTACTCTTTCATGTGGTACTGGCTCACATTTGCTCTCAGCTAGCGTAACAGGTTGCATAAATAGCATGAGGCTCTCACAGTCTGCACTTCCCCCAACACCAGCAGTTAGGGCTGCATCTTGTGCAGAACAGTGGCACAGCCTCACTCCACCTTCTCTGGCTTTGCAGGCACAGAGAGCTTTTGTGACACTGACCTTCCAACTACCAAGCAGTTCTCCTTGTCCATGCATCCTTGTGCCTGCATCACCTGGGATTTGACTTAGTAATAACAGGTTAATTGTCGGTGAGTGGAAACCAGTGAACTAAATAAGCAGAGACTAGTATTAATCTGAAAAAGTTTTAGTTTTATCTGTGAAATACTTGATAGTGAGGCTTGCTGTGTATTTGAGGCTTATTCATTACCAGCTCTTACAGAACCAACCAACCAGAGGGAGCTGAAAGACTTGGTTGTCCTTTTCAGAATTGGTTTCAGTCAGATTTGAAAGCTGACAGAAAATTCTTACAACTAGCAGCAGTTTTGGAACTAAAGGAAGATATGACTAGAAATTGTACTGTGGGTTGTATGGTCTGGCAAACACACAAAACCAAAAAAAACCCTACCAATCTCAGGAGCAAGAAAAGCTTCTAGTTGTGGTATTAGTATCTGTTCTACATTTGGTTTTGACTGATGTCCTCTGATCTACTTCTCTCAAACTTCTTCATTAGGAATTTTCTCCCCTCACACCTGTGGAGTAAATAAAGCGAAGAGATGATAGTGAAAGCAATTGTGCTGCTGTGCTGTGCTCTGGGCATCAGCACATTTCCCATGGAAGAACCTGAAGATGGAGGCAAGCACTGGGTGGTGATTGTGGCAGGTTCGAATGGCTGGTACAACTATCGACACCAGGTAAGGACCACTTGTGCCTCATGCTGATGCTGGCCATGCTCCAGAAAATGACTGCTGTGGGAGTTGTTGGGAGATGAAAGTTGCTTAGGCTAGTCCAGTCCTTCTGTCATTTGGGCAAGTGCTGCTACTTCTAGACTTGCAGGAGTGTGTGCAGCTTTCAAATGAGCAGCAGCAAGATTGATTCACAACCCAGTCTTAATTCTTGTCATTCTCACCCCAACAATTCTCTCCTGCTCTTTTTGCTATTTGTACTTTTGTACAATTTTGTCTAGTCTTTCATCTTTTGAAAAGCTGTCATTAGCAGGAGGAGCAGTAACCATGCTTCTGCATCCTGGGAGGGCTGTGTCATTTAGGTTAAATATTCTGTTACTAGGCTAGAGGATCTGACCCCAACTTGCAGGTGAACAAATGAGATCTTGAATTAAACCTCATTTTGAGACAAATGCATGTTTCTTTCCATTAGTTTTTCTCGTGTTATGAAAAAGCTCCCTTCTCTCACTTAAAAAAAAAAAAATCTGCAAAGGCTGCAAATGCAGCATATGTTTTTCTGGGGTGGAGGGCGTGCAGAAGGGGCTTCCTTTTAACCTGCATCAGTTTGCTGACTGTTCAGCAGCATGGCTGCAGAGTTGTGTTGGCACAAGAAGGGTATCTTCACTGCACTGGCGTGCAGGGATCAGAATGAATAGCAGAAATAGGAGAAAAGGGAGCAGGAACTCTTGAGTTTGACAGCATTGTCAAAGTCAGTGTGTTGTGAAATTGTGGACTAAGTGTCAGAATGGTCAGGATTAAATCCAAGTGACTTAACTGATTAAGTTCAAGACTTAGCAGCAGCAGCCAGGAGACTATGGCAGTTTTTCCCTGTGGGAAATTCTTGGGCAATCACTTAGATTAATCTGCACTTTATTTCAATCTCTGCTCTAAACGTGGAGCTACCTCTTTCTTTCCTGGAGAATACAGTCCATTTAATTCCGATTTATGTGTACATTTGTATATTTCTAAATGTTAGGAAAACAGTGAACAGGACTACTGTTGGTTAAGGTGAACTTGTACAGAGATTGGAACCCTAGTGTCTGAAACTAGCATTTTAAAAGATAACTATTATTAAATGTACCGGATACTTGTATAAAGCTGATTTGCTGAACACAAATTTTTCAAGTATTTATTATTTTTAATGCAACTGTCTGTAAAAGCTAGAGAGGCTTTGTCCTCTCTATTTGTGTTGATCGAGGAAGAAACGAGCCTTCTGTGTGTGGAGCATGCTGGGATTTATGTTTGTTTCTCCTCCCCCTCAGCTTACAATCAGTTTTAACTTTCAGCACAGTGAGCTTAATACTGAGTGAACCAGGTTGACAACGTTGTGGCATCTGAAGAACCTGTTACTGGCAAATGCAAGCTCAACACTTTGACAAACAGGTTTTAGGAATGTTGCCAGCTCCTTGCACTGTGGCTGTTGCCTGATAACCATTGTTCAAATATTAAACCTTAATATAAACTATTCCTATTTCAAAATAAATATTTAAAAATATCTTAAGTTGAAATTGGAAAACAATTATGAGAATACTAATGTATTTGATCACTGCCTGCCCTTGGGTGTGTAAATATAATTATTGAGTTGTGTTCTAGTTGTTGCTATTGCTGTATAACCAGTCTCACTGGCTCCCTTCCACTCTAGGAGGAGTTAATATAGCAACATTCATTCTTTAAACCCTGCACTTCTGAAGCTGTGCCCCATGATAATTCCTTTTCTGTGATTGCCCAAGCATAGACTTAACTTTTATGTCAGTGAGCCTTGCAGTGGAACCGGGAATAGGACTTGGCCTTAGAGTTCTGTATGCAATCCATCATGGAAGTCATTCCATGGTGAACACATGCAGAAATATGTTATTTTTTAATAGAATATTGCCTGTACTGTCAGAAAGCAAAACGGCGCTCCAGGAGTGCGGATCTGTGTAATTATTTGCTTTTCAGTGGAGAAACTGCAGAATAAAATGTTCTCCTCTAATTCACTTAAGTTTGTAAAGACTGTGCAGACCATGTAAGCATGGAGTCTGTACCTGTAACCTCAAGGAATCTGAAACTCCTCCTAAGACTTGTAATTCAGCTGTCAGTAGTTGGGATCCACTATCAGTGGTGCAAACCTCAAATGTCAACAAGATAAGGAGAAAACCAACATTTGCGCTTATCTATGAGTGAGATTCACACTTTGCAGGCATGCACTTCCTCTGTATTGGCTGAACTGGGTCTTTTCCTAACTAGGATGGTTTAAATTTGTCTTACACACTTAAACTTGTCAAGTTCCTAAAATAAATTGTTTTGAATCGGACTGTATAGCCCAATGTGATAGGCTTACTGTCATTGCAAAGCTAGGTAGTATATTGTTTTATGCTTGTGGCTTCTCAGTTCTTTGGTGTTTTTACCCATATCTTAGTGGTTTTGATTAAAGTTGCTGCTTGGTTTATGGAAGGATTATCGTCATGCTCCTTTCTGCTCCTCAGCACTTATTCTGACTTCTCTATAACAGGTGTTTTAGTACTAGACTGGCTGCTTTTCCCTAAATGCAACTGAACATTAAGAGTACTCCTCCCATTCCCTGGGACAGCGGCTCAGTTCTCTTCTGTGCATAGAGCTAAATGATACATCTCTGGAAAGCTTAGTGACATACTTGAGAAAATACAGCACTAAATACTGCTGGTAGATACAGAGAGTGAGCTAAAAAACTAGTTCTCCTTAAGAGAAACAAAATGTTGTATATATACTTCTGCATCTCCTGGAAGATCATAGTACCAGCTGACTCAAACCTAAAGCTGGCTTCACAAACACATCAGAAAGAAAGAGACTTTCTGGATACTTTCTGGATCCTCAAAAGGTATAGTCAATGGAAAAGCCTGATATGAAACAACCTTACTAAAGATGGAGTACATACTTGAGAAAAGTAGCTGAAGTCTGGCAAAATTAAAGTGCTGAGAACAAAAACATTTTCATTTACATATGGGTCTGTTTCCAGTTGGTTTTAGTTTTACACTCTGAGTTTTATGAGCCAGGGACTGCATTTACTCAGGGCTTTGGACACTGTCAACCAGTGTGGTATCTCAGTCCAGGACTAAATTTGCTAAATTCTCCAGTCTTGCAGGTAACAGGCATTAAGAATGCCTTGGCTACTTGGCTCCAATTAGTATTTCATCACTGTGCTTCCAAAATTTCCATAAGTTAGAGAGAAGCTGTTCCTAAGTTCTTGATACAGTTACTGTTTTTTGGCTGATTCACTGATGTATACTTAGTCAAGGGAGTGAAGCATGGCTGGCATTTCAGGTCTACTGTTTCACTATCCTTATATATTAGAGGTTATTGGTTTTTAGGCAGTGGCATTTCAGTATATTTGCAATGGGAATGGTGTCAGTGTCACTTTGCAATGTTCATTACACATGTTTTTTAGCCATGAGCCTAACAATCATAAGACCAGAAGTAACCAATTTCACGGAAGTCCAAGCTTTCCCCTTAAGGTACTACTTATGCATGCATGTGTCATAAAATGATCTGATTTTTTGAAAAGTCCCTGCCCCAAACAGTCTTCTTGAAAACTATGTCACTCAAATGTGGAAACAGCTATATGGCTTAGAAAAGTTGGGATGTTGTTGTTTTACTTGTAAAGGTTCACCCAAAATGCCCATCCTAGGAGAAGAGGGGAATTCCACCTCTGATCCCCATGCTTTCAAAATCTGGGAATTATTTGCTGATGTAGACACAGATTTAGAGTAAGCTGGGGGAAAAAAAGGTCTGAAGCATGCCATTAAGAGCATCCATTTTGGAGCTGGCATGTGAGGACAGTTGTGCAGTAGCTGTGCAGCTTCTGTACTGTGCAGGGCAGCTGCTCCTCATACCAAATCATGGCCACAGAAGCATGGTTTGCATTTAGTGATGATTAATCCACTACATATTCATAGTGTTAATTTCACATACTAAACCAACAAGAATAAAACCAATGAGAGACAAGGAGCAATATTAGCTGTCTCTTTTAGGGTGGTTTCCATGTACTGCTATGCCAGAAATATTTCTGGAAGAAACAATGCTCAAATAGCAGTACTTGAGAGGCTGTTACACATCAACAGGAAATATTCTAGATTCACATACACCTCTGTGCTCTTGCAGCACTTTTCCAGTTGTGGTTTTATAGAGCTTGTTGTGTTTTTTACATGTACAATGTATGACCAACATCAGAGGCGGCCCGTCAGGTCATCTACCTCAATTAAAAAAAAAACACAACAAAACAAAACAAAAACAACAACCCAGCCGTTTACTTAGAACTGTCCTAATTCAGCCAATGGAGTTTTAGCAGCAAAATGTAGCTTTGCTACTTCAGCCTGTGTTGGTGATACAATTATGCTACCAGCTGGTATAGTTCCCATTAAATTTACCACCAGTGTCTACTGTTTTTGAAGTAAGGCAGGACACAGTGAGCAAGCCAATGAGCTGGAAGAAAGGAGAGGAGACAAAAAAGTGGATATTATGCATTTACAAAGTTTAACTAATTTTTGCTACTTTGGTATTAAAAACACCTCTGAAGTCTCTACTGGCCAGCCACATGTCTATAGGAGCAGAGACACTTGTTGGTTGAGTAAGTTGTTACTATGCCACTATAGTATGCCTAAGCATTTCCTTGTGTTTCCAGCCTATGCTGTTCCTGTGAGCATAACACAAGTATATTAATTCATGAGGGTGAGAGGGGATCTATGATCTAATTATCAATCAGTGCAGAGGTGCTTCGGTTAGTGTTCTACTTTTTTGCTTGGGTTGCTTCTGAAAACCAAATACTTGCTCAGTCAAACCTGTGCTCTGCCGATCCCTATTATATGTGATGCCTTTAACTCTCGTTAACCTCTACCTTTTGACTTGTTGAGGCAGCAGCTGGTATAATGCCATACAAGGAAATGGGAAACTATAAACAGTGGAGATAGTCTGGGACAGGTGGAAGAGAACATAGGCTGATGGGTGTAGTAGGACAACTTAAATTCAAGGTTAGTTGTGTGAAAATATTTTGCTGTGCCTTACCCTTCCCAGGATTTTGCATGGTTACTCTCTTTTCAGCTTCAGCTAGGCTTAGAAGACCAGGGAAGTGACAGGATTTTACAGTGTCCTTTAAGTTACAGTAGTCAAAAATCACTACTACTCCTCAGTCATCTGAGCTTACATAGGTCCACTTAAACTACTTCAGTGTGGTTCACAAATTAGCAAATTGGATCAGTTCAACCAGTGTAAGCTTTAAAGCTTGCTTCTTGGCTGTATTTGGAGTATGCATTTGTTAGAAGAGACTTCTTCAATTAAATCTGCACAGCTTTCCTAGCATGTGACAGGTTGTAGTTCTGGAGTTTAGGAATGATTGTTGGTATCCCATTAGGTCATTCACAGACTGCAAGTCTAAAAACAGCCTTGTTTGGGATGGGGTTACTAAGAATTTATCATTCTGATAGAGGTTTGCATTTACTGTAGAATGACTTTGAGTAGTGTTACTTCTGTGCCATGGGAAGATCTTTCTGTAAAGAATCTGCTTATTTGTATCGTGTACAAGCCAGGAAAAGACCCTGAATAGAAATCCTGCGTTCTGTTTTCTACTGAACTCTGTTTTCTTGCCCTGATGTTGCTTCAGTATTGCTATGTAAGAAATGCGTATTTTAAAAAGGATATTATCCTTGACTAAAATTTGTATCTAGTAAAACAAAATTTAATACAACCTTTGCAGAGATGAGATTAAGCCATACTTGATTAAGCCAAGGACAGTCTTCGATGCTTAGTCATGCAGGCTTGGTGCAGAACTGATTGAAATTGGTGGAAATCCAACTCTCTTATACTTCTGCTTAGCACACTTTGGATTTGTCTGTGTTTTCATTTAGATTTTGTCACAGAACCTTTTAAGTTTTGTTATCTCTACCAAGCCTAAAGTAACTTCTGGCTTCTGTTTAACTAAATCAAAATAGGTAAGTGAGAGAGAGCTGTTAATCATAGTCTCATTTATTAATGCACCTACTTCTAGTCAGAGAGAAGCATTGCATTTTTGTTTAACCTGTGCATTTCAGCCCTCTAGCTACCCTTTATATTTAAATGCAGTTTCTTTTGGACAATAGCCTGCTCTTAGGCCTGCAAATCTATATTTCTTCTGTTCTCAAATGTAAAATCTCTATTAAAGCTAGTAATGAAAATCTGCTTAATTTCAGGCAGATGTGTGCCACGCATACCAGATTGTACACCGAAATGGAATTCCAGATGAACAGATCATTGTCATGATGTATGATGACATTGCTGATAATGATGAGTAAGTGATGAACATGCACTAGTCACATGCTATATGGTTATAGCAAATATGCTGTACTCTCCAATCTATTTTGAGTTTATAGTAGTTTTGTAAGAAAAGCCTTCAAAAGCATCTCTGATATGCATAGAGATGTTTTGTCCATCAGCACAATAATTCACCTTTGAAATGTGCTAATGAGCTTTCTAAGCCTTACTCCACAACTTAGTATCAGCTGTGGCACTGAAGACTTGAGAGCTTCATCATTATGAGAGTAAGTGATATTAACTCTCAGGCTAAGAACAGTTCACAGCAGATAAATAGCCTAAACCCACAAACGTAGGGAAGCTCTGGGTATGACTTGCATGAGTATTTTGAAAGGACATTATCAGATTTATTCCCAGAACATACATTCAGCAAAAAGGTGTACATGTCCCATTCTGGTGACTGTCCAGAGCATGTAATTGCTTGGTGTACATGTCCCATTCTGGTGACTGTCCAGAGCATGTAATTGCTTTCTATCTGCAACAGTCCAGTTATGCAGCCTTTAATTCTGACAGAACTTCAGCAGACATCAGACTTCTCATGCAAAGCACCACTGGGAGCAAAGAATAAAGGAGACTAAAGGCAAGACTGAAAGTAGAGTGATGGTGGTATAAGAGACCACCCATCTAGCTTCAGATTAAGCAACATGATCTGAGGTGGGGTACTAGAAGGTGCTCTGAGGGTAAGGACACCTGAGGCAAGCAGGTGTAACTGACAGAATTGGAAAGGACTTTATATTCTGAGATCACTTTAACAATGTGTGGTGGAAGGTACCTGTGTGCTTTCTCAGGCAGGCTGGCCAGTCAGGACAGTTTAAATAGTTTCCTAGTTTTTCTGTGGTCATTGAGTGGCACATGACTCATTTGTGTTTATGTTCCATTTAACTTTCAGAAATCCAACAAAAGGCATTGTCATCAATAGACCTAATGGCTCAGATGTGTATGCTGGAGTGCCCAAGGATTATACAAAGGCGGTAAGAATGAAACACCATTTCCCAGGGAAGATTCAGCATTAGCTGGTGTCCAGCCTGTAGCTTACACTCCAAAATGTACATAGTACGAAGCTTCCATCTTACTCACCTGCATGCTTTGGCATAAATTTTGGTGTTCATAATATGAATGTAAACAACAGATTATTTGAAGTGAAGCAGTGGTCATAAAAATGAACTTACACTGTTTCTGTGTTGGCACATGAAATAAAAGGAGGAAAAGTCTTGCATTCATAAATTTTTTAACTCAATCTGAAAAATAGCTGTGTGAGACTAATTGTTTCATTAAAATCAGAATAGTACTCCCACTACATGCTGATTTCATGATTCAGGATCTGAGACATCAGTGGCTAGTACATGATATAATGATAGATTGGAAAGGATGGCCAGCTAAACTTGTCATCCATGCATGGATTCTGACTTTCAGAAGCCAACTTTCTAAATGAAGATTTTTTTGTTTGTATGATCAGATTTAACTGTAATCCTCTTAAATCCTTAGGATGTTACTCCAAAGAATTTCCTTGCTATTCTCAGAGGAGATGCAGAGGCGATGAAGGGGGTGGGATCAGGAAAAGTATTGAAAAGGTAAGAGAAGCTTAATTTAGAAAATAGTTTCATGTGTAATTGTGCATTGGCACTGATTTCAACAAAACAAGGATAAATTAAAGCAACTTGTGAACTTGGCAAGACTATTGATGGTAATTCCAGGTCATTCACACTAGAAATACAATGGTTCTGGTTTCTTAAACTGTCCAATACCAAGAAGCACCTGCTGATATTTGTCTGGTATGGGGTCCAGTATAGATTAAGTTATGAAGTCTCTAGAGGATAGTGTCAACTGTATTAAGGTATTTGTTATTTAGACTATTGTCTTTTGCAAGACTGGCTATTCAACAAGAGTTTATTAAGGTTTGGAGAGACCTAGAAAGGGCTTGCTGAGGCTTGGCTTAATGTACATGAGCAGTTGTATCAGTCAGCTGAAGTGGTGAGACTTAGCAATCAGTGGCAGAGGGACAGAGGTAGTTTAAACAGGTCATCAGCTGAAAGAATTGCATGCCTAATCCTAGCCATGGTCTTTTTGTCAGGTGTAAGGTTATTGAGGCTTTTAATGTAATGAAATGGGATTGTAGTTTAATGCAAAAAAATCTTTGTGATTGAAGAAGTTGTATATGCAATTACCCTGGTAATTGATGTATTGTGCTTTGGGTATTTGTAAACTAAGTTGCACAAATGATTAAGTTTGTCAGCATTCTAGTACATGAACAATAATAAATTGTAGACTGGCTAAGTAGAATGTAAGATCTATGATTAGTGGAGGTAGTTTACAAAACCTCATGCAATTTAGGTGATTCAAGAATAAAAGCAATAAATGTGAGGGCCTAATTAGAAGGCCTCTTGGAAAGATGCCTGTCATTTATTTATCTCGCTTTTACAGAGTTTGACATGTTGAAAGTATGATTTATTATATGATGCCTATTTTCTGAGGTGTGATATGTTTCTGACTCAGTACTGCAGTTCAAGAGTTACTACACATAGAAAAATACAACATGTATTTCTTGTCAAACCTTTTAAGAATTTAAATGTGACCATTTGGAAGCAATAACCTAGTTAAAGAAAAAAAATGTGTTAAGTGTCTATTGTCATCTGACAGTTTAATTTTAGAGACAAAGCAATGGAACAGAACAGAATAATCATGCACTGGCATTGGGAAGAGTAGAAATGAAGGAGCACAACAGTATTTGGATAAGCTATTGCTCTCAGCACTTTATCTCAGCTTTTCATAATGAAGTTTAGAAAATGCTATGTGCAAGTCATACAGGCAAAAGGTTACTAAACTGCTGCACAGTTATTAGATTGTTCTCTTCTAGTAGCTGAAATGAGTCAAGAGGTAACTCTAAAGCACTTTTTGTTTGGAAAAAAAAAGCACTTGAGAACATACCTCACCTGTGAAAGCTTGATGTTATAAATTAAATAAGGGATTGCCTGTGCAGAGGACTAAAGACTCTTAGCTACTCAGGAGAGACAGCTTGGACCCACATAAAGTCTTAGTTATTTACATTTCACCTGAATCAAATTTTTTGCTCTTAGCGTCAAGTGTGGGAGCCAGAAAAATAACACTTAAGCCTTCTTTGTTAGACTCTGTTGTATGAATTTATAATTGGCCTGACTTCTGCTATTGAGTCGGACAGGAACTCATTATCCTCTGTCCAAAAGACTTGTAGATTGCTTCCACTTTATTCCCTAACCAGCAGCTTATTGGCCAGGCAAAGGCTGGACAGTGTCCCCTTGAGCTGCTGCAGTTGTACCTCTCTGCAGTCAGGAAAGAGCAAGAGCACATACAGATTGTGGACCACTGATACGGAGCAATAGAGGAGTGCTTGGAGTCTCCTTCCAATCTGTTCACATCATTTTGTCTTTAATCATCGCTGAACAGAGTTTAAAAGCAAAATCCCTTTGCAGGTATGGTTGTTAGTGCAAGACCTATCACCCAAAGGTGATCTATTTGCTTTAGAGTGCAATAAAAACCTATGGCAGACAATGGACTACAGAGATGGTAGGGAATCCATGCCTGTGAGCATGCGGTGCTCAACCCACTGCAGAGCCATTCAGTGCAAATGCCAATCTAGCCTGTCAGGTGGGTTTGCATGCACATCAGTTCTTCATGGAGATGTAGGCTGAGGCTGATTTGGCTAAGTATGGCCACACAGATAACAACAGGGATCTTATCAAAGAACTTTTTGTGGTTTATCCCTGTATTATTGGTGCCTCAGTATAACTTAGTTATAAAAACATTCCTTTTACCAAACTGCTACAAACGTCCACAGTATAACAAATTCTTCAGATAAACAGTAAAAAAACCAATTGTGTTCCCGCCATACTTAACATACCAGCCCCTCCCTAACCAGCATTCATTTTACAGTTTGAAATGTGAAGTGTAATTGCTGTATTCCCCATGCTTGAGGGACTAGACTTTATTCCTATTTTCCTTCCTTTTTGCAGACATTCATCTCCTCACACAAGCACCCAAAGCAGTGTGCTTTAGGAGGAAAAAATACTAGGAGAAGGAGGTGCTTTGGCTGTATTACTTTCAAATATTGACATGTCTTGGCATTGAGAAGCAGATGATTGTTGTAATGAAGATTAAGTTGGACTGGTTAGAAAGAATTTGTTTGCAATTTTTTCATTACAGTGGCCCCAAGGATCATGTCTTTGTTTATTTCACTGACCATGGAGCTCCAGGACTTCTGGCTTTTCCTGATGATGATGTAAGCATTTTTGAAGGTTACTTTGTTTCCATAAAGCATTCTTGTAGTGACATGCTAAAATAACAAGTAGTATATCTAAAATACAAATACTCGTTATGCTGCCATATTGAGGGAGTAGGCAGAAAAGGAGCAGTGTTCTCCTCATCACCCTAGTCTGGATTTGTTCCAGTTTGAATATGAAGCATTCAAATTGAAATTAAGTTCTGTCATTTAATATTTTGTTGAACTTTGGTGGTCCAAGCAAACTACTTCACAACGGTATGACCCGGCTTTCTGATGTACTATACATCTGGGACCATTGCTCATATTTTCTGGAGTGGTAAATGCTAGAATATTGTATTTCAGAAAGGCAGAGTACTGTATGTATTTAATAGGAAACAGTTAACATTCATGTTGTTCCTATTAAGTGAATCACGTGTCTATTGAACATAAGTGGTTTTGATACAAGCCTTCTTATTTTACAGCTTCATGTCAAGGACTTGAATAAGACTATTTGGTACATGTATCGTCACAGAAAATACCGGAAGGTAAGCAAGCATATCAGAAGTTCTGAGATTAAAAGAGCAGCTGGCATGGAAGAGAGATTTATCTTCATTTTCAGGGTCATTTAAAGGAGGAGGAAGATACTGCCATTCAATGAAATTTGGATTAGAATTTTGCACTTACAAGGATTGATCCTCTCAATTTTCTTTTTCCCCTTTCAGTTTACTGTCTATTTGCAGTCAGTGTTGAGACAGTGTACTGCCTTTTGATACAGTATATATTCTGACCAAAGGTGGAGAAACAACATCTGTAACTGCCAACACCCTCAATACCTGACCTGTTCTTCCTGTACTTTGTTCACTTCAAACTGCACTGTTAGTACCGGAAGCTTGTCTATACCTCATGTTTCTCTTATAGTTACTAATGTTATTTGAGAGATGCTTCCTGCCAGAAAATTCTGTGCATTTGTTTCATCACAAGTAACTTCAAGCAGAAAACCTAATATTTGGAATATTTTAGTGGCTTGCCTTTTTAAAACAACTTTCTGTGGCAACCTGTCCACTATGATTTGCTGTATTTAGGAACACATTGGTTCCTATGTACATGGAACCAATAGGGGCTGGCTCTTCGTTTCAGAAATAGTACATTCAGGAATCATACACTGCTGTGCCAAAAGAAGGACTCTAATTTGTGCTGTGTTTTGTTAGTCAGTAAATCCCTGTGGATTCTATAGAGACTCTTAGCATCTTTTAATTGTGATTGTTTCCCCTTTCCACATAGATTTAGTTTCCAAAAAGGAAAAATTAACTATTTGCTTTTGTGTTTTATTTTGTAGCCTTGTGGATACTTTTTGTTTCAGGGATAGCAGTACAGGCCAGCTAGCTACAGATGAAAAGCACTGAAGGACTTTTCTCCTTCTCCTTATGGAAATGCTTAAGGTTTCTGATTTATTTTATAGATGGTGTTTTACATTGAAGCCTGCGAGTCTGGATCTATGATGAATCATTTGCCTGATAATATAAATGGTGAGCAATCAGTTAACTTGTTAGGTCCTGCCTGTGACAAGTTGCAACATTTACATTAACAAGTTACTCTGTCAAGGATATGTTCAAGACATATTACAGTTTTAGCAGGGAAGCAGAAGTGTTAGAGAAAATAATATTTTCCATTTACAGGAGGTTCTTGTTAGGAGTTAATGTAATATTATAAAGACTTATCAGGGCTTTCAGTTTCTTACAAATGAGAAGCTGAAAAAGTATTTTCTTTTCAGGAACTATGTG